>NC_072833.1:21785357-22106071 GCF_027744805.1 Dunckerocampus dactyliophorus | reverse complement strand
TATTTACAATTTTCACATTTGGAACATGTGTTTGGAACATGCTCGTACGTCTGCGCGTGCGTCCACATGCTCTCGGCCGAGCTCTTATCAAATGCACTTCTGCCGCCTAGTGGCGGTTTTTATGGCTTAAAATTGCGCTGAAGCCAAATGCATTAGTGGGGAGTTGCATCATCACCTCTTTTTGCCTCTTGCACAACAAAAAAACAACTTAAAAGACATATAAATACGTTGTTGGGATCGGGCGTTGGGGTTTATAAAAACATAAAACTGTGTCTTTGGTATTGAATGAGTTAAGTAATTTTGTAATTACAGGAGAAAAAAGTCCCACTTTAAAAATTTTACATTTTGTTGCGCGAGACCAATTGGGCTAGCGCTTGCTAATCGTGCTGCTAGTGATGATATGATATGTGGTGTCATATTAATTCATTTCCCCCTCCCTCCACAGCGTTGTTGTGCGAAGGCAACAGCAGCTACTCGCCTTGCATGACGCCATGCCCCCCGTCCTGTGCAGACCTGGCAGCCCCCTCACAGTGCGATGTCACTTCCTGCGTGGAGGGCTGCCAGTGCGACGCTGGCTTCGTTATGAGCGAGGGCGTCTGCGTGCCGTATGCGCAGTGCGGCTGCATGTTCCTTGACCGATACTACCCCGTAAGCACCTCATTATTTTTAATATTATTATTAATATTATTATTATTATTATATACTGGTACGTTATTAGTCACATCCCTGTTTTTCTGTACTTCCAGCTGAAGGAAACGTTCGTGACAGAAGATTGTTCTCAGGCGTGTGAATGCACCACCACCGGCGCCGCATGCCAGGATAAAGTATGCCAGGAGGGATACGTCTGCACTGTCTACGACTACAGACGCGA
Organism: Dunckerocampus dactyliophorus; assembly: GCF_027744805.1. NCBI lineage: Eukaryota > Metazoa > Chordata > Actinopteri > Syngnathiformes > Syngnathidae > Dunckerocampus > Dunckerocampus dactyliophorus. The sequence goes on along the minus strand of NC_072833.1, from coordinate 22,105,200 downwards.
CTGCCACAGAGGTTTGTATCATAGCAATAACAATAGAAAAAGAAAATCATCTGTTCCAGTATAAAACTGTGGCCATCCTAACACATACTGTTACGAGAATAAAGCTTTAGTTTTACAAAGGGGGAAAGAAACGTCACCGTTTTGTGAGAATTAAGATTTGTAATATTACTACCTTTTTCGCAATATTACCAAACTCAATTATTTTGATGACAATTAAGTCATATCGTATCGAAAAAGTCATCTGGATTCTCTTAATGTGGAGGAGCAGCGGCTCTAATCCAAGTTTCTCCCCGATGATAGGGCTTCTCATCTTATCTGTAAGGGAGAGCCCAGCCACCCCACGGAGAAAACTCATTTTGGCCGCTTGTACCCGCGAGCTTGTCCTTTCGGCCACTACCCAAAGCTCATGACCATAGGTGAGGGTAGGAAAGTAGATGACCGCTAAATTGAGAGGTTTGCCTTTTGGCTCAGCTCCCTCTTCACCACAACAGACCGATGCAGAGTCGGTACCTGTCAGCTGCCTCCAAGTCCCACTGTCCAAAAATGCCCAATAGGACTCCTTCAGCTTAACGACATCCCACACCACTGATGTCCACCAAAGGGTTTTGGCATTACCGCCACGACAGGCACCGAACACGGCTCCTATCAGTCGCCTCGACAATGGAGGCACAGAACATGGCCCATGCAGACTCAATGTCCGCTGCCTCCCTCGGAACACGGTCGAAGCTCTCCCTGTACAAACACTCTCCAGTACTTCCCCTAGGGACTTCAAAACAGGTGGATATTCTGAACTGCTGCCGGGAAGGAAACTACCCTCTCTTTACCGGGTTAAACTCCGAATTACAGGCCCTGAGCAGGGGAGCAGTAAGAATTGCCACCCCTGCCTGTCGCCTCTCACTACTAGGAACGTCACAGTGGGATAAAATCCAGCCCTTCTCGAGAGGACTGGTTCCAGAGCCCTTGTCGTGCGTAGAGATGAATCTTACTATACCTAGATGGAACTTCTCCACCTCACGCGTCAGCTCAGGCTCCTTCCCCACCAGAGACGTGACATTCCAAATCGTGAGAGTGAGCTTCTGCAGCCGAGGATCGGACCGCCAAGCTCCCCGCTTTCAGCACCACTCATGGGAGGGAGTCACAATATAATAAGAATAAAATAAGTCTTTTCACGTGAATAAAGTGACACAAAAGTCGCAAAAGATACAAGATTTTAGGAGAACTGTCGTAAATATGTAGGAGCCTATCCTAGCTGGAGGCGGGGTACACCCTGGACTGGTCCCAAGCCAAACACAGGGCACATATAGACAACCAACCATTCACACTAACCAATTTAAAGTTGCCAATTGTGGAAGAAGCCGGAGTACCCGGAGAAAACCCACGCACGCACGGGGAGAACATGCAGATCTTCCAGATCTCCTGACTGTGTGACCAACATGCTAACCATAAGGCCACCGTGTGGCCCAAAGTCGACAATCGAAAGAATAATGAAACACATATTACGAGAAAAAAAAAGTTGTATAGTTACAAGATCAAGTTATAATATTACGAGGAAAGTTAAGTTTGTAACAACAAAGATGCAACATGACGAGAAAAACATTGCAGGAGACTAAGTTGGAACGTGACAAGAATGAAGTAATTCTTACAGAAAAAGTCTCAATTTCACATGAATAAAGTTGTAATGGTAAAGGCTGTTATGAAATAAGTCTGAATTTTACATTTTCAAGTCGTATGAATATCCAGAGCCCGTATTGTATTGTGCATCTAAAATGAAAGTTTATGCCAGTAGCAGTATCATGAGAAAAAAGGAGATGAAATTTCAATATTATGAGATCAACGTCACAGTTTTACAAGACTGTGACACATTATTGTGAGAAGAAAGTCACAAACTTAACAGATAAAGTGGCAGTTTTACGACAAAAAGTCACCTCTCCATTTTTGTATGGTAATTAAAGAAGAACAGTACAGTTTGTTGTTTTGAACTGTTGAGGTTGTTTGTCATGTTGTATTGTGTATTGTATTATTGTGTGCACTGTGCTGCCCCTTGTTGATGAAAGTTATGCTTTGCCATCATCAGCGAGTCCTTGCCTGAGTAACCCCTGTCTCAACGGAGGACTCTGTCAAGAGGCGAGCAACGTGTCCTACACGTGTGTCTGTACTGAAGGCTACCAAGGAGTCAACTGTGAGATTGAGATCACCCCCGACACTGGAGGACTTGGTAACCACTCACCTTTGAACTTTTTCTTACATCTCCTCAGAAGCAACGCCAGGCATCAGTCAGCATTTTAGATGTACCGTAAATTCCGGTGTAGCCGCTCCAGTGTATAAGCCGTACCCACTAAATTTAGAGGGAAAAACAGATTTGTACATATATAAGCCGCACATGTCCATGTCATAAAATGGCATATTGTGGCGTGCATGAGTCCGTGAGGACCAGGCAGCTCTTTTGACAGGAGCCAATCATGAGCTATGAAAAAAGTCACGCCGAGCTTGTCAACCTATAGGAAATTGCAGCAGGTCATTACTTAATAACAGTCTGACTCAGTGTCATCTTACAAAGAATTCTAAACTCATCACACAGCAACTTAACACTCAAAAGGTATACCTAATAAATATACACACATATACCAATACAAGTTTAAAAGGTTTCCCATAATTTCGTCTGAGCAAAGCATTTCATTGGAAGGCAAACAGCATAGAAAACAGATGGATGGATAGATGGCGCTGCAATGCTCTGTTCACCAGAGGAGCCCAGACACCAGAGGGAGGCTGACGTCATTGCAGCGCCCCAATGAATGCATTGCATTATTGGAAAACTTTAAAAGAGTTGTTTTTTCATTTTAATCTCTTATTGGTACATGTTTGTATATTTCTCAGGCATACCTTTTGAGTGTTTGTTTTCTTAATAATAATAATAAGCTTTTGTTACAAACATAAATTTGTAGAATGGAATATGGTTATGAAAACAGCTCTTCAAAGCATTAAAAATAATGTAACTGAAGTATTTCTGAATTTACTGTTTTATTACATAACATGACCAACAATATTGTTTGGCTTTTGTAACAAACCTCTGTGAGTCAGGTCCCTAATCAAATAAAAGATCCAAGAAAGGTTCATCCAATAAAAGATAAAACTGGAAAAAATGGGCATGCAAACTACTTTTAGGGTAGGACTCTATTTGACATGGTGCTAGATCAATTTGTGGTGTGATTTTTTTTTTTTAACAAACTCTCTTAGGGCCGTATGAAATCAGTTTTATTTTTGTCCCAAATCCTTTTTTTTTTTTTTGGTTTAAATTTTTTAGAATTCAGTTTTTTACCTTTTCACTTATTTTAGAGTGTGTGCTATTTGGGTTAGTGAGTAAAATGCAAAAATCCTCACATTTACTGATGCAATACATCAGTGGCCCATTTTGTCCAGTAATTGAGAAATGGATGTAGCTTAGCTAACTTTTCTAATGGGATGTCAGCCTCTGCACATATTGATACAAAATCCTCAACAAACTGTAATGCCCGTGCTTGTGATTAAGGGAGATGTAGTCACAGATGTCATTCCAATCGTGTTATTAATGTAAGATATTTTAATGGCACCCTTATTTTGTTTACACAATTAGACAAATGTGACAAACCGCGCTCTTATTTTGAAGGCCGGAATGTGTTGTGTGTGTGCTGGCAATTGACGGTTGATACTTGCGGGTGCAAGAATAAATGTGCCCCTCGTCTTTTTTTCCACTCAGAACCTGCACGTCGTCAGTGGGCATTGTAAAATGGTCCTTACATTGAAGCAGTAAAACACAACACAGTTAAAATATACTCATCCAGCCCCATTCACACACACACACACACACACACAGCTGCACTAGCTAAACTAAGCAAACCTTGCTACCTTCCATTCACGCCCCGTAACAGAGGAGTTTCCAAGGTTTTTCGCCGCCTTTTCGACATGTTTAGTAGTGTTTGTGCGGTCCCTATTATAAGCAACCAGAGCGGCACTTCCAATGCAAGCTCCCCACACCATGATGCAGCAGTCCAGGCACAGTGAGAGGGAACTACCGCTGTGGCTACCGAGCCGAATGTCCAACGTCCAACGTGAAACTAACTTCTAACTTTGTTTTCTTCCTGCTGTTGGCGGGAGTCGAGTGGCAACCATCTTTGAGGCGCATTACTGGACCTACCATGCTGGAGTGTGGCTCAGAGTTATGAACGTCATACGTCAACCGGATCAGCCCGATCTCGTGGCGGAAGCCGATATGATCCGATCTTCACAAATACAGCGGATCGGCAGCAATCGGGACATCGAATTGGGACATCCCTATTGAACCCTATATAGCGGAAATGAATTTAACGCAGTTGGGTCTGGAAGCAATTAACCGCTATTAACGAGCGATGGCTGTACATTTAAATTAATTGCAACTACTACTACAAAAAAAAACAATGATGTCGCGCAGTTATGAGATTAAGTTGTAATTTAACAAGAATTATGTGACTTAATAGTAAAATGAGTACGAGAAAAAAAAACCCGTAAATTTCGGAAAATGAAGTCGCAGTTATGCAAAAGTCAGAAAGTGATGAAAAAGTATTTTTGTAAGAAAATAAACATATAATATACAGATGATAAAGTCATAATACTCAACTAAAAATGAAACTTTTATGAGAAAAAAGTTACATAATTAAACAAATTTTTTGTTGCAAATAGTTGCAAGAAAGTTACACAAAAGCTTTTTTTGTCGTAATTTAATTGGACTGTTGAACTTGTTTATCTTTTAGAAACCAAATGGATCATCCTGATTGCTGTGCTGGTGTCGTTGGCCGTCATTGTGGTCGTCGTGGTGACCATCGTGTGCGTTTGCAAACATGCAAAGTAAGTGTCTCTCTCTCTTTTTTCTTTCCTTTGGCCTCAGTGTTGTTGTTGTTGTTGTTGTTGTTCAAAGATCAAAGAGTGTGACCACTGTTGTTTTTCCAGGTCACACGTTTATGTAATTCAGAAGCTACCGTCATCTCACAGTAGGTGAGAGAAAACATATACTGAATATTATTATGGGTCTGCTTGCGAAGCAATAGAAGCCTCTAATGATGCAGTGCTGATTGCATAGCAATGCAGCCCATCTTATTATTGCTCATACTTTACTTCTTCTTTACATACACTCCAGATCAAGATTTTAAGACCGGTTGAGGCCAGAATTTACATTTTGCACTGTTGGATCTTGAAGTGTCCCTGACATGATTAACTAATAATGATTAACTTTGCTTAAATATGTTGGATATAGTTTGTAATTATGTTCTCCATTGTTAAATTTTTGAAAGCCAATCGTAAATTCGCAAAAATTCCGGAAGTGATGTCATCAGGGTAACACCTCTCAGCTAAAACAGAGTAAACAAACACTTGTCAAGGTAGATCGTCGACTTGGTTCAGTAAATTTTTCATCTAAATAATAGTCGTGCCAAAATGTTGTGTTGCTGCTGGATGTTCATAGTCTCCGAGTGACACTGTAAATTTGTTTTTGTTTCCAAAAGAAAGTTTAGGATAAGAATGGATGAGGCATGTGCAGAGAATGAGAGACAGGTGGCCGCCCACCTCGAGTTCTGTTCTTGCAGTGATTATTTCACTTGTGACTGCTTCAAAGGGACACCTTTACAAGAAGCATTTGGCTTGAAAGTACGGTGTACACGCGTTTTGAAAAGAGATGCTATTACCCGGTACACAGGAACAAAACAAGGCAACGAAGAACGACCACTAACTCAAAGTTGTCACAAGAGAGTAAGTCATGTCTTGTTTACATAATATCTTCTAAACACTATTCCACTATAGCGACAAGGCTGCAATGCTTTATACACGTTAGATAAACATCTTTTGACAGCGATCTGTTTAGTTAACTTTTTTAGTTTAACTTGTTGGCGAACTTGTTCTGCAAGTTTCTCCATTTCATCTCCAAATGTTTCTTCCTCTACGAACCCTTTTGACACAATCTTCACTACATGTCCTCTGTCGCGTACACGAGTCATATTACCTCAATGATGTCACTTCCGGAAATTATGCTGAGCCACGGGCTAGTTTGTCTATAAATGTATAAATGGCATTTTTGCGAATTTACCGTTGGCTTTCTAAAATCAAACTATTACAAACAATATATAAAATACTTAAGCAAAGCTGATGAATCATGTCAGGGACCCTTTAAGAAGGTTCTAAGTAGAGCTTCAAAATACAAAAAGAACAAGTGGGAATGAGACAAACAACATTTTGAGTAAGAAGTTTGTTGCAAAAAAGCATAAAGTGAAATAGGTTGTTCATCAGCTGATGAAAAGTTTACGATCGTAGGTCAAAAAAACCCGAAACGCCCCTAAAATAGAAATAAAATGTTCATAAAAGGAGACAGTAATGAGTAGCTGCGCCATTCTTGTTGGTCACTCCAAAAATGGGTTTGGGCATGCTTGATGCCAGTGTGTCCAGGCTAGTGGGACTGTTGATCCAGATGGTGAAGGCTGCTTCACGGAGGGCATCCACTGTCTGGAATTGATGTCCATTTTTGTAAACTTCCCTTGCCATCCATCCCCAAATGTTCCCAATTGGATTTAGATCAGGGGAACACGTAGGATGGCCCAAAAGAGTGAGCTTATCCCTCTGGAAGAAGTCCTTTGTCAAGTGCAGCGTTGTCCTGTTCAAAAAGCCAGTCATCACCACACAGATGAGGGCCTTCATGAGGGATGCCCCCTGCAACATCTCCACATAGCCAGCTGCCGTTTGACACCCCTGCACAACCTGAAGCTCCATTTTTCCATTGAAGGAACATGATGGCGCCCCCTCCACTGTGCTGTGTGGAAAACATCTCAGGTGGGATCTCCTTGTCATGCCAGTAACGCTAGAAGCCATCAGGACCATCAAGGTTCCATTTTTTTCTAATCAGAGAATAAAACTTTCTTCCACCTTTCAATGTCCCATGTTTGATGCTCTTGTTCAAATTCCAAACGGGCAGTTTTGTGGTATTGAAGGAGACGAGGCCTTTGAAGACATGTTTTCTTCATAAAAGCCTTCTCCCGCAGATGCCATCTAATGCTTCTTAGACTGCACTCGGCACCAGTAACAACCTTCTTTTGGGCTGAGGATGGTCCCGTGTCTTGATGGACAGCAGTTCGGATCCCCTTGCTCAGGGCCGGTGACATTTTTTCGTGTCTACCGCTTGACTTTTTTCTTCCATAACCCTCAGGATCTTTGACGAAGTTTCAAAGTTTCAAAAGCAGCAATGGCGCGCTGTGACAGCCTTGCTTATGCAGCTCAACAATCTGATCACGTTCTCTTGCCTTTGCCACCAAGAGATCCTGACAGCGGGAATACCTGACACAAAATGACACTGAATCCACACGATTTTGGCTTTTAAAGGCCGCGGTATTAAACTTTGGATTAGCTTTATTTCACTTTTTTTGCAATAAATTGCTTACTCAAATTTTTTTTTGGTCTCACTCCCATTTCATCTTTTTGCATTTTGAAGCTCTACCTCGAACCTCCTTAAGAGGCCAAAATGTAAATTCTTGCCATTTTTCAGCTGGTCTCAACATTTGATCAGGAGTTTATTTTTCTTTTGATATCTCATTCTGTTGTTTTTCTTGCGATTAATTCCAGTCACTTCAAAAAAATTCCGTGTAGCCAGGATGATGTAGCCTTTTAGGACGTGACGGATGGTATCGCTTTTGGTACACGATGTATCCAGTAGTTACACATGCTGTATATCTGACATGATAGCCTTACATCTTGCAGATGTGAGCACAGTATGACTTGTTTTTCAAACATGATGTACAGTAGACTGTGTGTGTGTGTGTGTGTGTGTGTGTGTGTGTGTGTATGTACAGTACCTTACAAAAGTGAGTACACTCTTCCCATTTCTGCAAAAAGTACTATCACTACAAACAGCGCAGTGCTCGTACCTAACATCCTCCTGGAGGTGCGTTTGGGGTCGTTACCACGTTGGAATACTTCCACTATAGAAATGTGTGTTTTCTACATGTTTGTTTGTTGTACAATTATTTCACGATGAACTGGAAAATATGCCCATTGCTGAAATTCTTAAAACTTCAATGTTTTATCATAAGAAGTAGATCGTTTAGACTTGTAACTTGCATGCTGAAAAAGTGTGTACACGGCTGATATACATGTACAGTATACATAAATACTCTGTGTTCGTAGTAGAGGTACATCTTTGGGACTTGGTCATTTTCGCAGTCTGAAAAAGTGTGGCCAACTATGTAGAGCAACAGTTCCTTTTTCCCACATCCTCAGGGAGTTCTTTGCCATAAGGTGCCATGTTGAACTTCCAGTGTCCGGTATGAGAGCGATATCACCAAATTTAGCACACCCGCTCCCCATTCACACCTGAGACCTTGTAACGCGAAAGAGTCACATGACACCGGAGAGGGAAAATGGTGATTTGGACTCAAACCATGGAGTTGGTTTTCACCCGAGCGTGTACTCACTTTTGTTGTCAGCTGTTTAGACATGAATTGTTGTGTGTTGAGTCATTTTGAGGGGACAGTGATTTTACACCAAGGGTGTCCAAAGTGCAGCCTGGGGGCCGTTTGTGGCCCTTGGCTGTTTTTTTATTTGCTTGTGGCACATTCTAAAAATAGAATTTAACAAGAACACTTCCCCTGGCCACCTCTTCCAGTTCCACCGGGAGGTCCAGTTTTAGGTCTTTTTTTTTAATCTTATGAGAAACAAAGTTGACATTTTTGGAACATTAGTTTGCAGAAAAAGTAGTTACAAGAATAAAGCCAAAATAGCGTGGTAATGAAGTCATAATTATGATGCAAATTTACAAGAAGTACGTTTTAATAGTTGGGAAATTAAAAAAAAAAAAAAAGGTCGCGGGGGCAGAGACCCCCAGACCCCCAGAGGAGCTGGAGGAGAGCCTCCAGCTCCTCCCGGTGGATCCCGAGGTGTTCCCAGGCCAGATGAGAGACATAGTCTCTCCAACGTGTCCTGGGTCTTCCCCAAGGTCTCCCACCGGTCAGACGAACCCTGAACACATCCTGACCAGATGCCTGAGCCACCTCGTCCGGCTCCTCTCAATGCGGAGGAGCAGCCGTTTTACCGAGTTTCTCCCAGATTATCTGTAAGGGAGAGCCCAGCCACCCTACAGAGACAACTCATTTCGGCTGCTTGTACCACGATCTTGTCCTTTCGGTGACTACCCAAAGCTCATGACCACAGGCGAGGGTAAGAACGTAGATCGACCAGTAAATTGAGAGCTTTGCCGTTGGGCTGAGCTCCGTCTTCACCACAACGGACGATCCGGAGTCCAAATGAGGAATTTATTTTCATGTGTTTGTTGACTCCAGACATGCGTCGAAATCAATTCAGGTTTGAGTCAAATAGGATGAAAATCCTTTTACACGACTAAAAACGGCAACATCAGCAAAAAATCCCAGTCAACACCCCGTGTGTCGCTTATTTGTTTTTAGGGAGTCGGTAACCCTTTACCAGCACTGCTAGCGTTGCATTTCGTTAGCACGCTGCCCAGGTTAGGAGTTTCATTCTCAAACCAGAAGTTAGCGACAGGAAGCAGTCTCATTTCAAATGACGTAAAAACATCACCTTGACGGTCGTCTTCTTTCCTTTGAGCATCGGCACGGGGATGGCGGGAAGTCTTTTTAATTCACTGTTTACTGTCCTTTCTTTCTTGTTTTTATTTATAAAATGTGTGCTAATAAAGTTTTTCCCCCTTTTTTTCTATGCAGGAAAAACAAGAGAAGAGAACAAGCTCTCAGCATGAAATCAACAAGTAAGTCTCGTTCATGTACTTTTAATATGAATCATATAACATGAATGTCTTGGTATTTATTGGAAATGATCATGCCTTAAAATCTAGCTTTTAGAAAATATTTTCTAATTTGATACAATACTTTGTCAAATTTGCAGAAATCCAAGGTAATATATTTGACTTTTTGTACTGTTATACATTTCTGATCCAGATATTAAGACCAGCTGAAAATGCAAAAATTTACCATTTTGCCCTGTTGGATCTTAAGGAGGTTCTAAGTCGAGCTTCAAAATGCAAAAAGAAGAAATGGGAGTGAGACAAAAAAAAATAGAGTAGGCAATTTACTGCAAAGAAGCAATAAAGTGAAATAGGTTGTTCATCAGCTGATCAAAAGTTTAAGACCACAGCTTTGAAAAGCCAAAATATTGGCAAAAATGCAGATTGAATTCATTTTCTGTCAAGTATTCACACTCTTGATCTCTTGGCAATCCGAAAGGAAAAAAAGATTTCGCTCTTTGAACGTGGTGGGATTGTTGAGCTGCATAAGCAAGGCCTCTTGTGGCGCCGCTGCTGCTGAGGTTGGACGCAGTAAGACAGTCATTGAAACTTCTTCAATCATCCTGAGGGTTATGGAACAAAAAGTCAAAAAAGTCCCCCCCCCCCACCGAGCTGGAGAAGCCGAGCTGTCAAGACACGGGAAGATTGGAAGGAAGGTTACTGGTGCCGAGTGCAGTCCAACAACGGCATCTGCAAGAGAAGGCGTTTAAGAAAAAAAAAGTTCAAAGGCCTTGTCTCCTTCAACGCCACAAATCTGCCCATTTTGCATGAGAGCATCAAACATGGGACATTGAAAAGGTGGAAGAAAGTTTTATTCACTGAGAAAAAATTTAACCTGGCTCCTGATGGCTTCCAACGTTACTGGCATGACAAGGAGATCCCACCTGAGATGTTTCCCACACGGCACAGTGGAGGGGGCGCCATCATGATCCTTCAATGGAACAATGGAGCTTCAGGTTGTGCAGGGGCGTCAACCGGCAGATGGCTATGTGGAGATGTTGCAGGGGGCATCCCTCATGACTTCTTTATTTCTATTATTGGAGTGTTCCGGGGTTTTTATGGCTGATGAGCCGCCTATTTCACTTTAATGCTTGTTTGCAATAAATTGCTTCCTCAAAAAATGTTTTACTTAGAATGCTCTACTTAGAACTTCCTTAAGCTCAAACAGTACAAAATGTCCATTCTTACAATTTTTCAACTGGTCTTAAAATTTTAAATCAGGAGTGTATTATCTAACTAAAAAGTTAGTATTAACTAAAAGTATGTATTAATCAAAAGTATTGATTTTTGTATTTAAATTTTAGGATCATTCTATTTATTTAATAAAGTTAAACGTCATGCAAGTTTCACGGTTAAGCAACAATAAACGACTCAAAACCAGCAGCCGGTGTGACCACCTTTTGCCCCAAATACGTCGATCCAGAGCATCCCAAACATGCTGAATGGGTGACATGTCGGGTGAGTATGCTGGCCATGGAAAAACTGGGATGTTTTCAGCTTCCAGGAATTGTGTAAGTTCCTTGCAACTGGGGGGCCGTGCATTATCATGCTGCAACATGAGGTGATGCTCATGGATGAATTTTTGTTGAGTGTGTTATGTTTTTTGTTTATAATTCGGTGTGTTATATTGATCTCGTATGGATGTTTTTTGTGTATATTTTTTAGGTGTGCCGTATGAAAACATGGATACAAGGAGAACCACCAACAGCATGACCACTATGTGATAACACTTGGCTGCCTTTTGGAATTTGATTTGCAGTTTTATTCAACAGCATAAATAAAATAGAACAAGTAGTCTGGTCATAGTACTGTTCATATGTACATACAGTAGATCCCCACATATTCTCCAGCCAGCATTCATGCATGGCCGCACATTTTTGTTCAAAAATGGGCCGTTTCTTCATCATCTCATTCAAGTCAAGTGAGTAAGACGTGATAATAAAGCATAAAATGTACAGCGTCGTAATCTAGCATACAGTACAGCATTGGTGACAGTTAGCAGACCCTCCAGGATTTCACGGTGAATTCCAGTATGTGCAACGTCCGCACACATTTTGGCCAATCATCATTTTCGCCAATCGCATTTGTCCCTCAGCGGCGCTCAGCCGTCAGTCATCAACCAATCAAATGTGTCAAGATACATGTTGTGAATAAAGGATATGTTGAAATATACTGTAGTAGGCATTTGTAGCTCACAAAAGTGAGTACACCCCTCAACCATTTTTATGACGATACATCTTTTCAAGGGAGAATACTAGAAATGAAGCTTGGAATATACTTTAGAGTAGTCTGTGTACAGCTGTTATAGGAAGTGTCATTTCTGTCAGAATGTCCCGTGAGAGTATTTGCATTGTTTAATCGTCTTCAGTATCTTTTTTTAACTGTGAACATTTTTTTGGTTTTTTTTCCCTCTCAGGTGAAGGCTGAGATGTCATTTTTAGTCTTTTCCTTACAGGAATACAGGTGTATTTTGTTGTGGCTGGATGAAGCCTATTTTGCACATTTTTGCATGCCATGTTGGCAAATGGCTCAGTCTTTTTTTTTTTTTTTTTTTATATTTCTTCATGAATTATTTATTGTTCAACAAATTTCCCTATTATAATTACAGTAAGTGAACATCGCAACGAATTATCATAACACTGACTGCAATGTCTAAAACCATTTTTGGGAAAAAGTCCCAAAATTTGCAAATAAAGCATATTTGGTTAGATTTGGCAAAATCCTTCCTGTGATTTTTGGGGTTAAAGTTACAAAGGACACTTAAAACACTGATAACAAATGCAATCACAAGCTCATGCAATGTTATTGAAAAAAAGAAGTGCATTTTAGGTCGCAACATTGACAAAAAAAAAAAAAAGCCTACGAAATCCTGGAGGGACTGATTCAGGTATTAAACCTAATTGAAGTGTTATGCATTTAGCTCATTAGCTTCCTTTGTCGCGAGTCAACCACGGCAGTTGACGAGAGATGAGGAGGGTTCTGGAGATATAAAATAAAACATTCACTTTTATTGCAAATGCTGAGCTGAACTCGGAAAACGCCAATGTCAAGTTAGCAGGACAGTTTGGAGGAGAAGGAGCGAGCTGGCGTAGTGTATGATTGAATAGCAGGGATCTACTGTACTATGCTATGTATATGTATGTATGTTAAGTTATTCTAATTACAGCCAATCAGATGTGTTCTAAATAAAGTGTTTTTCCTGTGTCTTAGAGCGTTGTTTTCTGCCCCCAATTAAATATGCCATTACATCATCACAACGTGCTTGTGCTGTATTTTTTTAAATGTTTATTTATTACTTAAACCCAAAAATTGCAAACATTCAACATACTTGTTATAATTATTTTATTATTTCACACTTTTGCTGAGGTGTTTAAAAAAGAAACTTCACAGTTTGAAAATGGGATTGAAACAATGGAATTTATGTAATCTAAAATTTAAACAAAATAACTATAAAGAAATAGATAAACATGGCAAGCAACAGACAAAAACAATACTTTAAAATTATTTCACAAAAAAAGAAGACCTTAATAAATATTAGGGAATCCAAAAAATAAATAGATAAACCAGTGTACAGACTAGAATTGACTAGCATTTTTGCAGGTGGTTCTTCAAAACAGAAGTGATCTTTTTCAGCTCTGGTCAAGGTGACAAACGATATCCGTCTGAACACAGATGCAGGCAAAGTCTCACTTTTAGTTCTGCTGGACCTGAGCACCGCTTTTCACACAGTTGACCACGTGATCTTATCACAGAGGTTAGGAAACTGGGTGGGAATCTCTGGTACTGATCTAAACTGGTTCAAGTCCTATCTGGAGGACAGGAAGTACTTTGTTGGAATTGGTAACTGTGTCTCAGAGCAAATGGCTATGACCTGTGGGTCTCCCCATGGGTCAATCCTAGGACCCCTATTGTTCAATCCGTACATTCTTCCTTCAGGCCAGCTAATACGCAGTTGCAATGTGTCCTACCACAACTATGCAGACGACACTCAGATCTACGTGTCACTGACAGCCGGTGAACAGGCCCTCAGATTTACTTTGTCACTGCATCAAACAGATCAGTGTGGAGATGCAAAACAACTTCCTCCAGACAAACACAGACACAAGTGAAATCATTCTCTTGGGCCCATAGAAACAAGAGTGTGTTATCAGTCACCTTGAGACTCTCTCTAAAACCAGCCAACATGAAATCAATAACATCGTCAGCTTTTTACCACCTAAAAACATTGCCAAAATCAAGGGAATAGTGTCTAAACCAGATTTAGAGAGACTAATCCATGTCTTTGTCTCCAGCAGGCTAGACTACTGAACCGGCCTTCTCACCAGGCTCTCTAAACGAGCTGTAAAACAGCTGCAGTACATGCAGAATGCTGCTGCTCGAGTCCTGACTAGAACCAAGAAATATGACCATATTAGTCCAGTACTCAGGTCTCTGCACTGGCTTCCTGTTTTGCTCAGAGAATAGACTTTTAAAACAGTTCTGCTTGTGTACGTCTCTTCATGCGCCAAAGTACACCACCGACATGTCAGAGCCACATAAACCGTCTCGAGCTCTGAGAAGCTCAGGTGGTTGCCTCCTGCCGGTACCCACAGTCAGGACTAAACACGGTGAGTCTGCGTTTCAGTTTTATGCTGCCAAAATCTGGAACAATCTTCCAGAAGATGTGCGACAATCCTCAACTTTGGCAATGTTAAAATCCACGCTGAAAACACGTCTATTCAACTGTGTGTATGACAGCTTACAGTATTTTATCTACACTCATTTCTTTCATCTTTTTTTGTTTTATGGAACTTTATGGAATGATTCTATGAAGTGATTTTACCCTTTTCTGTAAGGTACTTTGAACTACCTTGTGTGCTCCATATACAAACTTGGCTTGCCTACTGTTAGCATACTGTAAAGCAATGCAGGGCCCAACTGGGGAGGAGGCAGGGACGGCGATTCTGGAATCGTGGGGAGATGTTTTGTAGTTGAATATAGTCACAGTATCATGCTATTGTCATTTACTGATGTGTAAAACATCCATCCATTTTCTATGCCGCTTATCCTTACTATGGTCGCGGGTATGCTGGAGCCTATCCCAGCTGACTTTGGGCGACAGGCCGGGTACGCCCTGGACTGGTCGCCAGCCAATGGCATGGCACATGTATACAAACAAACATTCACACCCACATTCATACCTATGGACAATTTAGAGTCTCCAATTAACCTCACAAAGAACATCAAATTAAAACCACCAAATGAATACTGACTTGGCATCAGTACAATAAGAGCGTGGTTTGATGCGTGTGGGGAATGGCAACGTCTTCCATCCACTGTGGAAAGTTCTGGGTATTTCCGTTTTATTTGAATCCAAAAAGATGAAACAACAACCAAAAGAATGGCCATGTTGGTGAAGGAAATATGGGGAGGTCACGCTCAGGTATGGCGTTCAAGGCAGGGACGTGGAAGGACAGATGGCGGTAGATTTTAGCAAAACGAATGAAAACGACTGTGGTGAACACTTATTTCCAGACGAGGGAGCAGTGGGGATGCTGCGGTCGATTGGCCACCAATCAAATTCGGCTGATTCCCGTGAAAAAGCATGTGATCGGCTTATGCCGCTAAATGACTTTCAACGTGGATCACCTGTGGCTTGTACAAGTGGAACATGCAGCCTGCAGCGAGTGTCTCCTGCCCATTCGCCTTCACACTGCGCAGGTGTGCCAAACCCAAAACCATCATGTCTGCCGTGTGGAACTTACCTGTCATTTGTGAGTGATATAAATTTGCACCCTGCAAAACATGCCCCGAAGAATATCTCGCCGTTGTAGCACATTAAAAAGCTATATTTGGAGAACAAGCTTGACGGAGGCTCATGTGATCCACAGTTGGACAACACTCACCTGTATGTGCGGGACAGAAGTCTAAAGCACATAACCCGAAAAATAATGGAATTCATCGGACTAGATGACCATCGTCTCTCAGCGGTGGAAGACAGTGGGTTTGCTGACTGCTCTCTCACTTGGAGCCCTGCTGCATGATACCTGGAAGTCCTTAAACTATGTGCTCTCACATCCAAAGTCTCCCTAACCCTCGGGTGTGGTAAGTTTCACCAGTGACATATGTTCTCTTGAAAAAGTAAGTTATTTGTAGTTTAAATGAAGGTGATTTTATGGCTTCCTTTTTCATATCATATAGCCAATAGCAGGAGTGCATCAGAACCGGCTACATAAAACCCTGGTAGTAGCATCTTAAGTCAGGGACACACAGGTAGACCACATTTTGTGCAGAAAATGCAAGCTGAAAGAAACTGTACAGCATGGAGTGATAGTATGTAGGATGACTTGTGCAAAAGAGGCAAAGAACAAGGACAGAACAGAGGACCAAATGGTGGAAGTTGAGGAACAGGAGCTGCTCTGAGGACTTCTGGAAGAAGTTGAGAGTTGAGGATCTGCCAGATAATGGGGCAACCACAGCAAAAGTGATCAGGTAAACAGGAAGGTGCTAGGTGTGTCTGATAGAGAAAAGATGACAAGGAGACTTGCTGGTGGAACAAAAGTGTCCTAGAATGTCCATCCGTCAATCTTCCGCTTGGGTCGCAGGGGCAGCAGCCTCAGCAGGAAAGCCCAGACATCCCTCTGCCCGGCTACTCTTCCAGCACCTCACGGCAGATCCCGAGGCGTTCCCAGGCCAGTTGAAAGACATACAGTAGTCTCTCCAACGTGTCGTGTGTCTTCCCTGAGGCCTCCTACTGGTCAGACGTGCCCTGAACACCTCCCCAGGGAGGTGTCCGGGAGGCATCCTGACCAGATGCCTGAGCCACCTCATCTGGCTCCTCTCAATGCAGAGGGTTTCTCCCGGATGACAGTGCTTCTCACCTCATCTCTCAGGGAGAGCCAGCCACCCTCATTTCAGCCGCTTGTACCCGCAATTTCTTTCTGTCACTACCCAAAGCTCATGACCATAAAACCAAGAATGTATAGCTGAAGAAAGGCCAGCAAAGAAGAAATGGGATGGAAAGACGGATGAGGAAAGTAGGCAGGAGTACAAAGAAGGGCTATCAAAGGAATATCCACTTATTGATTTTCATTGCATTTCTGTTTATTTAGACCACCCATACACGCATGATAAAGACGTTATTGTGATGTTCGGAGTGTCTGTGAATGCATCTCGCGGTCTGTCTCGTGACAATGAGGAATTGTCATTACAATGACGAATGGACTAGAGACGTGTTTGTTTGCAGTACAGTAATCCCACACTGTGTGACTCCGAGGGGAGATACACTGTGCTGCCATCTGTCGTCATAATTACGCTAAAAAATGTAACGTAATTAATGAAATATATTAGTTACCGCCGTTAAGACGCTATTTTGACAGCCTTAACTGGGCAATAACTGACAAAGTCAAGTGTCTTGTGACCGACGCAGCACCAAACATGATTTCATCAGTAAAAACTCGCCAAATACGTTATTCCATTTACACGGTAGCCCAAGTGCAGCAACAGATGGGGGCGGCCAACCCTGAAACTCATAAATGACGAACCAACATGTCGGAACAGCACTTATCAAATGATGGCAAGGAACCAGTGTGGGTATTAAAAACAGACTTGACTCCACTTTCAGCTGATCATAGCAGAAACATTGTTGTGCTGGCGCCTTTTCATGAGGCTACAGTGTTGTCTGAGGAGAAGAGGGTTTCAGGATCAAAGGTCATCCCGATGATGAAAATGCGAATGGCTTCTAATTTGGACACACAGACAGCGAAAGACCTCCACGAACATCTTAGGCGACATGTCACAGACGCTGCTTACAGTCTGGAGTCCCTATCGACACTTCTTGACCCCAGATTTAAATCACTCGGCTTTCAAAGTTCCTCATATTGTACTGAAGCAGTCAGTAGACTGAAGTCTGAATGTGCTGCTGTAAATGGGCGCACACACACTGAGTCGCAGCCTGGACCTTCTTCACAAGCGTTATTGGCACCCACTTCAGGTGTGTCCTTCAGTTTTCAATGTATCAATTTATTTGCTTGCAAATCACATATGATTTGTAATTGACGACTAAAACTAAAATACCAATATGTTGTTTTTTTAGACCTTCGGCAGCCGCTGGATGAAGAGCTTGGCAGGCAGACCACCAACGCAACAGCTAATGCAATTGTTGAGGTCCAGCGGTACCTAGCAGAAACCAACATTCCCAGATCCCAGGCCCCTTTAAAATACTGGCACAACCACCGACACACGTATCCAAACCTCTTCCGACCGTCACAACAGGTTTTATGCACACCAGCCTCCTCAGCCCCATGCCAACGTGCGTTTTCCAAAGCTGGAGAACTGGTATCAAAAGCAACATCCCATTCACAACTTTCATTTTGATTTCCACATTATGACACACGTCCACCCTTATTATTTATCGACTATATATTTTAGAGATATAAAATAATACAATCATTTCAATATTATTGTATACAGTAGGTCATTGAATCAATATGTCAGTTGAGTCTCTCCACTAGGGGTGAACAGGTACAAAATTCAGCCTTTGAATTTTAATATTCCAACAAGGTGTGGGCAAGGAATTTGGAAATGCCCGGTGAGCCGGATTAAGACACTTGGCAGGCTGCAGTTTGCCCACCTCTGTCTTAAAGGAAAACTGCACTTTTTAGGGGGGAATTTTGCTCATCATCCACAATCTTTATGTGAAACATGACCACACACATCTTTCTCTTTTCTGCGTGTTCTAAAGAGAGAAAAACTGTTTAAAATCAGCTAGCATGTGTGAGATAACTATGCACATAACGCTACACACCAACTTTGACTAGAAAGCCATTAAAAAAAAACAACTCAAAAACATGGCAAGAATGTTCTATTTATATAACTGACCTGTATATAAACCAAGCTACAGCGGCATGGTTATTGTAGCAGCAAATACAAAGAACGTACATTACGTACATTATAGCACAACATACATTACAGCGATCTAATTTATGATGTATTGTGTAAAACTAAGACATGAATAACATCAAATTAAAAGCACAAAATGAATGCCAACCCACCATCCACCAGTTCAAGCCTGGAGTTTTTCCAGAAACATTATTATATCGCCGTTTGACGTGTGTGGTAAAAGGCAGTGAGCTAGCATGAATAAACTTAAACTTGAGACAAATGTGCACATTAGCACTCAATAAATCCTCCAAACTTACCTTTATGCATTCCCACAAAGTATCAGCATTTGACACCAAATATGAGGTGAAAGAAAAATGGCAAAAATACAGCAGCTGTAGAGAGAAAGTTAGCACACGCACAATTGGACATCCGTCCAGTGAGACGAATGTAACGGAGAGAATCCAGCCACTTTTCAAAATAAAACATCATGGAAATTATTTTTTGCTTCTGTGCGGCCCGGTACGAAATGACCCACGGCCCGGTACTGGGCAGTGGCCCGAGGGTTGGGGATCACTGTTTTAAATGATCAAAATACATTATAATATTGTAAGTATTACATGTTATCATGAATATACTTGTTACTACACGGTCACAGCATGGATATAAATCCATAAAACCTTGGAGTTTTTTTTTCAGGGCTTTATAGTCGAAATAGGTGTGTCCAATGATGCGCATTGTTAGTTCCCTCGCGCTAACTGTTTTTCTCTCTTGAGGCACAGAAAGGGGAAACATATGCTCATGTTTCACATAAGGATTGTGGATGATGGGCAAAATTAAAAATTCATTTTTTAAAATTTCAACTCGAAATGTTTCTTCCTCCTCCAGCTATTGACACAATCACTCAAATCTTCGCTATGATCATTGTAAATATCCTCTCTCATACACCGCTATGTTTGTTTACCTGAATAATCGTAACCCGATAGCATCACTTTCAGAAATGAGGCTGAACTGCGAAAGCGTCATGAACTTCAATGTAATTTTTGCAAATTTAGCGTTTGCGTTAAAAAAAATCAAATAATGTAGAACATAATTATAAACAATATATAACATATTTAAGCAGAGTTGATTAATCATGTCAGGGACCCTGTAACGGGCCTACTGCAAAAACACTAGTCAAAGATCTTTATGTAAAAAAATAAAAAATTAAAAAATAGTGCAAGCGAAAAATCCTTTGCAGATATATGACAAAGTCCTCCCTGTTTTAAGGGCCGACTGCAAAAACACTAGAGCACTCCAGTTGTATGAGGCTCTTTCACTAGCATTTTGGTAGTAGGTTTAAACACTTCTGGCATAAGAAGATCTTTGACTAGCCACAGAAGGGTGGTAAATACAAGGATATCCACACAATTGGAAATGAAACTTATTCTGACGTAGTACTAGCGTAGCATTGCAGCAGTTTTTCAGAAAATAAATAACTAAAAATCTGAAAAACAATTCATGAATAGGTTGCAAAAACAGGAATTACAACAGCATAAGCGCTAAAATGTCCCTGTCCTGGCTGAGCAGTATTATACGATCAAAACGAATAAAGTCCTCATTAATAATAATAATAATAATAATAATAATAATAATAATAATAATAACAATAATAAACAAAAAATATCAGAATCCTTAATCACCATTTTCTAGGAAAAATATTCACATACTTTTTAAACGGTTGTGGAAATATACCTTGCAATAGTAACTTTTGTCATATCTGCATGATATGACAAAAGTGATGATAAAACAAGAAAATTGAAATGTTTGCCCACCATTCCAATCCAAAACAGGCAAACCTTTAGGATTTCACAACGTAAGAAACCACTAACATGTCTGTCCTGGCTGCTCAGTGCAATATGGCTAAAAAGCAAAAACCCCCTCAAAATAATGATATAAAATAAAACACCATTTGTTTGTGCTGGACATTGGTAACAAACTATATGAACAGCAGGTAATGTAAAAAGTAGTGGTTGGTTTTTACCTGCTGTCCAACACAAACACTTGACATTCTCTCTTAACAACCTTGTCCAATGAAATGAGGGAATGCTCAGGAGGCGACACATAAAGGCCTCTGACCAATTGAGGGGAGCAAATAGGAGTGCTGCTACTGCTGCTGCTGGGTGGATACTCCATCATGCTACCTGTCCTGGAAGCAAGCACAGAACATAGTTAGCTGCTAAATAAAAAGTAAGCTGCTAGTTAGCATTAACGGGATAGTTTGGATTTTTTGACATGAAGTTAAATGACATCCCCATCAGCACTGTAGTGCATAAACAGTTCTGGTTGGATTTTGGTGATGAGGAACATAGTTCTGGTTAGTTGCTAGGGCCTCTTAATTAAAGAGTTTGGCTTCTCAAAACAATATGCGTTCAAAAGAGTAATACTTTGCATCACAAAATTGCCTCCTCAGAAAAAAAATCAGACCTCAGAAAGCGCTCAGCATTACTTTTTCTCCCGTCGTATGAATGCGCGCTGTCGCATACATTGTTGTGTATGTGATGAAGATGGCTGCAACGCTTGCATCTTCAGCCGCTGTGGAACACATACGTAAACAAGATGGCTGCGATGCAAGCTTAAGTGGCCCCTCAAGTGGCTCAGCAACTACCCGAAACTCCGTTCCTCATCACCGAATTCCAACCAGAACTGGTCTCACGGGACCAAGTGGGGGGTAACACACTGTTGACGCACTACACTGCTGACAAACTCATGTCAAAAAATCTGAACTACTTTATCCCTTTAAACACCATCTGGTGTTTGTTGCTACTAAGAGTTAGCTGCATGTTAGTGCTTTCCACTAACTAATGTTAGCTGATCGTTAGCCATACATGTATGGGGTGTCCAAACTTTTTCCACTGAGGGCCACATACTGACAAATGAAAGGATGCGGGCTGCCACACTGATATTTGTATGTATTTTTGCAATTTTGTAAAAATGCTGCAAAAAAATTATACATACGTATGTTTTAAGACAAAGCTTTGTGTTATTAGTGTCACCATTTCAGCCTTTTTGCTCATTTTTTAAAGAATTAATCATTAATATTTAATTAAAAATAAGCAGTGGTTATTACTGCTGTCTATTAAGTATGGGCGATGTGGCCAAAAAAATAAAAAATAAAAAACAAAAAAAAATCACGATATATTCTTTGTGGATAATGGCTCTCACTGTGGTTGGCTGGAGTCCCAAAGCTTTACAAATGGCTTTATAACCTTTTCCAGACTGATAGATCTCAATTAATGGTTTAACAGAGGGCCATGTAGATTTGGATTTTTTTCTCCCTTAAGAAATACTTTCATTTAAAAGCTGTTAGTGGCTAACATTAACTATTAGTTAGCGCTTTCTGCTAGTTAAGTGCAAATTAGAGTTAACTGAGCTGTCACTGTATGCCACAAACAATGAGCAATGAGCTAGCTGGGCACACCTAATGGTGGCAATAGTGTTTCATACCTGACATGGTGCGTTACCGAAGGTTGTTGGTGCGAGAAGCTCACGGATCGTCCCAGGCTGGTTCTTTCTGGAGAGGTTTTCTGGGGTGACCGGGGTTCAAAGGGAGGACCGTAAACCGGAGAGGTCGTAAACTGGAGCTTCATCTTCATGTGTTGGCTCAGCTGAACGTGTTATACCACTTTCACCGTTACAAACATACAAGTATATGCAGATATAATAATAATAAAATAAATGTTAAAAAAGTATATTTAGAATTATATTCAGTAGGGATGCTCCGATCAGGGTTTTATGCTGCCGATCGGCCGATACCGATTACATTTTTCAAATTTATTTATGATGAGTGCTATTGGCCAGGGGTGCCGTATAAAAGGTGAAAAGTCGGACAATTCCAAGTTCCCTTGACTGCCAGGTGGCCCAGAATCCCTGGTTGCACCCCTGCTACTGGCTATATGATATGAAAATAGTAACCATAAAATCAACTTAATTTAGACAAAAACATATTTGACTTACTTTTTGAAGACAACATATATCACTGGTGAAACTTACAGAGGATGAGATGCCTTCTTTAAGGAGACTCTGGCGAACCTGGTGTATTCCACCGCTGAGAAAGGCTGCTCTCAGCCGATTAATTCAATTACGTTTGGGGTTATTAGCTTAGCCGTCTCACTGTCGCACACATACGGGTGAGTGTTAGCTGTTTGCGTTTGACTGATGATCACACTGTGAGCCTCCAAAACTCACTGTACTCGGTCAAATGTTGTTCTTCAAATGCCGCATTCAAACTTTTTAACGTGCTACCCCCGCAAGATAGTTTTCGTGGCATGTGTTGGCAGTTAGGTTGCACACGGCAGACATGATTGTTTTTGTTTTGAAGGAAAGTGGGAGGACGACACTGCCCAAGACGTTAGTTAGGGCACGGCACTACACTGCACGAAACGGTCGCTGCAAAGTGCAATAGTACTAGCCACAGGTGATCGGCTTTTGTGATCGCCGTTGAAAGGCATTTATCGGCACATGCCGATCATGCCATTTTTTAAGGAAATCGGCCGATACTGATCGGTGGCCGATTGACTGGAGCATCTCTAGTATTTAGAAAAAAAAACAATACATTTTACATATATAAATATTTATAATTTTTTAAACAAAAAAAGTAAACTATATACCTATATGTTTACGTATACCTAAACACTCAACTACAACACTAAATTCAGATAAAATAAAATACAAATCTGAAAACGTAGTATGGTAGTTTTTAATCTACGAAAATAAAGTAATATTCGGGTACAGTGGAACGTCGGTTTTCATCATTGATCCATTCTAAAAGGTCAGACAAAAAATGAAACCAAAACAATTGTTTCCATAGGAAATCATGTAAATCCAATTAATCTGTTCCATACGCCCAAAAATGTTAAGAAGAAATACATTTTACAGGTAATATTGATACATGCAGAAAACAATGTGGAATAATTACAATTAACAAATGAAGTGGATAAATAAACATTTAACATCACTTGTGCCCTTATTGAGGACTCGGCGGTGAGGCAAGCAGCCAGAGCAGAGAGGGAGGAGGGGGGAGGATCCATTGACTTAAAAGGAAAACTGCACTTTTTAATGGAATTTTGCCTATCATCCACAATTGTACTGTATGTCTTTCTCCTTTCTGTGCGTTATAAAGATATAAAAACAGACAATAAAGAGACAGCTCATTACTGCATGTAATGGGACACACCTACAAAGGCCGCTTTTAAAAACACCTCCAACAAGGTTTTTATGGTTTTATATCCATGCTGTGACCATGTAGCAACAGGCACATTCATGATAATATGTAATACTTACGGTATTTTGCCGTATTTTGGCCCTTTTAAGCATTACCGGAACTTCCTTCCTCGGCGCATTGATTTCACATAGCAACATAGAAACGCCTACACATAGCGTTATCTTTGTGTGGCGAAGTGTCAATGCGCCAGTAACATACAGTAATTCGATGAGCATAACAATAATAATAATAATAATAATGACAACAACAATGTCGCTGAAGCTGAAGCTGAAAAGTTACCATACTCTCCTCTGTTGGTCTGGCTGGTGAAGCAACAACACATCATCCGTAGGGTAAAACTAACCTGTCTCACAACAGCCTAAACCCAGATCACGTTCCCTGTTAGTGGGGGAACAATCCAACGCTTGGTGAATTCTGCTTGCACCCTTCTTGAAATTAATCCAAAGACGTTACAAACGTCGGTGTTCAAACGCTGGGTAGCTAGCTAGCATACTCACCTCTGTTAATCTGGCTGCTCAAGTTCTGCACACTTCTTGGAATTTACCCAAAGACGTTCCAAACGTCGGCGTTCAAACGCCGGCTAGCTAGCTAGCACCGGCTCTCACATTGTTCATAAGACACTGTCAACCAACTGTTTCTCTCGCGATACCCCGTGAATGTATCCACAATCAATTAATGTAAAGATTTATGGCAGATTATTAACGATACAGGAATCTTTTACCGGCGAATCCGAATCGTTCGCTCCTCAAACCGGATATCTGGTCGCATCGGTTTGTCGTTCACATGCCTACTTTATAGGCAGAATAAGTGATTCCCATTACTTGCAGTAATGAACTGTCTCTTTTTATCTGTTTTTATATCGTTAGAACACACAGAAAAGAGAAAGGTCTCACATAAGGATTGTGGATGATGGGCAAAATTTTTTTTAAAAAGTGCAGTTTTCCTTTAACTTGAATCACACCAACAACAACTTCTCTACATTGCTATATCCAAGATCAACAACTGTGCTCACACGACTTTATTCACATTGACTGACGCAATCACATACACTGCGCTAGACACAATGCTTTACGGTACAACATGTCACACTGTCGTGATGCTGCCAGTGCTCTGATAACATCGCCGAGCATAGAGGGGATTTTAGCGGCACAATGGTGGATGTAAACAAACGCAGAAGTCCAAGCTGTCTTATGAGTGGGACACAAGGTGGAGGTAACCACTGAGACCCAGCAGATGAGAGACGGAGTAGTTGAACATATTGCCAAGCGCTACTGGAGTGAGTGCGCTGCCAGCTGTGGCTAATCAGCTGGTGTTTGTCTTGTCATCGGTGAGTTGGCAGATGAGCAGAAGTGGTCTGCTGGACAGAATCCAAGCCAGACACTTGACAATCCTAATGCTGAGTCACCGGAAGCAGGACATAGACAATCAATCAGGCACCAAAAAGCGATGATAAAGCTAGCCAGGTAAGTTGTTAGCCGTAAGGATAACAAAAAAACTGCAGCAAATAAACGTATAGTTCCCATCTCTGTGACAGGTTATTTAGCAGTCTCACACAATAAAAAAATGCATGGACAGCGCGTCACCACTGATACGGTGCTTTGTTTGGGGATTCGATTCCGCGGAATGATACAGTACAGGGAAAATGTACTACTTTGTTACGTGCAATATTGTAGAATAACCAAGGCATTGTACGAAAACCAGGGCAAATGTTTGTCAAAAATTTGGACCAAAAACCGACTCATACAAAAACTGGGGCATTCAAAAACCAAGGTTCCACTGTTCCACAAAAAGTAGAATATTAACTTTAATATATAGTATTAATATTTTTTTAAAACATAACAAATACATTTAAAAAAAATTAAATAGAATATAAAAAATGTAAATAAAATAAAAAGTAAAATAGGTACCTCAAAAAGTCCAGTACCAAGGATCTGGAAGGCGACAGTGAAGGAGACAGTGGAGCCTTTCCTACAGCCACCCAGGTTGTTGAAGGGAGACTGGCACACCACCATGGGGTCCCCCTGGTGGCCTCCTTTGTGACCTGCACGAACGCAGAATGGTGAGACACTTGAATATGCTAACATGCTAAAATGCTAACTAGGTCACCCACCTTCCAAATTCCACACCAGACGTATGGACAGAAAGTCGTGCAGGTTGTTGAGCACGGTGTACTTCACCCAAAAGTTCTCCAGAGGCTTGACGGCGCTTGGACAGGTAGCGCTCATGACTAGACGGGGGCGACTCAAACGGATGCTCGGCAACGAATAAAAAGTGGAGATGTACCTGTGGAGAAAATTTTGGTAAAATCAAGAAAACGTCCAGCAACTTTTTTTTTTCTTTTTGGAAGAGTTACCTGGTGTAAGGGAGCGTTGACGTGGACCAGTGTAACACAGCAACAAGCGGCACCTCCAGACCCTACAATCAATAAATTATGAAGTTATTATTAATAAGGATTCCGTATACAACAAACACAAAATCATTGTACCTCGCTAGAGTCCTCCTCTTCCTTGTCTTGGAGATGCAACCGAAACAGGAAGTTGTGCTCCTCCAGGGTGCTGAGCATGCTGGGTAGGCGCGATGACTGGCTGTCCACTCGGTAGAAAGACGCCATGGTGACCTCGGCCGACTGGTGGCTTCAACGGAAACAAACATATCCAATAAGAGGATCTCACTGAGCATCTGAAACCAATTTAAGAAAATGACTGGAGATGTATTGTGTCAGACTTCAAACATCTTGATTATGGCTTTTGAGATCTGAGATCGCTCTGTAAATATGAGCTCATGTGGTGACGTAATAATTAGGAGTGTCAAATTAAAAGATGAACTGTGATTAATTAATTAGCCCTATTTAGTGCGTTGTTTTGTGCTAATGTGCTAAATTGTGCTAATCAAATTTTTAAAACTCTAACTTTACTGTTCCTGTGTGCGAGTTGCCTTTTTTATAAAATCTGTTTTTATACGTGCTTCTTGTGCTTGAGTTGCATCTAAAAGGGCTCTAATAATGTTAAAAAACTTATTTAGAAGGTCGTAAACAAGTTTTGTCTGCTCTAACAACGAAAATATACCATTTATGAAGAAGAAATCCTGCTTTGCGGAAATTCACTAGTAACGGTGCGGTCTGAAACCAATTAACCGCAGCAAACGAGGGATTACTGTTTATCAATATTGTGCTCTGCCACAATAATGAAATTAATTTAAATGAAAATACCTCAAGGTGAGGGCTTTTGTCAGTAATTTTTAGGTGAGATTATAAAGAAATTAATTACATCAATTAATTACTTATCAAAATTAATTAACCTCAATTTTTTTAAATCTCGACAACACTAGTAATAAAAAGTAGCAAAAAGTAGGGCTGCTAAATGATTACAAATTCTCATCAAATTAATCACAGTTTTGAAATTCATTCATTCATTTTCTATGCCGCTTAATCCTCACTAGTGTCACAGGGGTATGCTGGAGCCTATCCAAGTTGACTTTGGGTACACCAGCAAAGTGCAGGGCACATATAGACAAACAACCATTCACTCACATTCATACCTATGGACAATTTAGAATCGCCAATTAAGCTTACGTGCATGTTTTTGGACATGTTTTTGGACATACCTTGCTGATTTCTCATTTTTTTGCATGGTTTGTCACACGTAAATATTTCAGATCATCAAATAAATTTAAATATTAGTCAATGACAACACAACTGAGCACAAAACGCAGTTTTTTAATGAATTTTTTTATTATTAAGGGATGTGGGACAAGAACACGTCTTACTCTTTTCTGTGCATTCTAAGAATAAACTGTAAAAAAAGATAAAAAGAGACAGCTCATTACTGCATGTAATGGGACACACCTATGCCGCCTACAAAGACAGCTATTAAAACACCTCCAAAAACCTCCAACAAGGTTTTATATCCATGCTGTGACCATGTAGTAACAGGTGCATTCATGATAACATGTAATACTTACAGCATTTGCCATATTTTGGTAATTTTAAGCATTATCAGAACTTCCTTCCTAGGCACATTGATTTCACATAGCAACATAGAAACGAACGCTACACCTAGCGTTAACTTTTCCAAACTTAAAAATAAAAACACAGCAGCCGTGGCGGCAGCTCCAATATGTATCGTTACCTTGTTGGTGGTGGTCTGAGGCATTGAGAGCGCGGTGCTGACACGCTGCAGGCGAATGTGTGGTTAAGCCGGGTAGTAGCTAGCCAGTGTGGTGTGGCAAGGTATCAATACGGCAGTAACGTAGTTCGATCGGCGTAAAAATGTTAATAATAATAATAATAATAATAATAATAATAATAATAACAATGTCGCTGTAGCTTGGTTAATATGCACCTCACATTATATGTAAATGGAGCGTTGTTGGCGCTTTTTGGAGTTTTTTTCAGAAGGGTTTATAGGCGGAATAAGTGTTACATGCCGTAATGAGTTGTCTCTTTTTATCCGTTTTTATATCTTAAAACGCACAGGAAAGAGATATACAGTATGTATTCATGTCCCACATAAGGATAGTTGATGTAAAGAAGTTGCGCAGGACAGTGGCATTTCATGCCAGAGCACACCATTCTCGAGCACAAATTGCGTGTCAAGTGCGTAAATTCTGCGCAAACAGTGCGCATGCTAGTCTTTGACGCTTTGCACAGGTACAATGAAAATGACAAGCATTGCGAGTGTCAAGGTGGTATAAGTTAAAAGTTGTAATACATGCCCTCGTCTGGTGACGTAGTAACAAAAACATGTTTTTTTATGTTGTTAGACACTCTTACCAGACATTGTCGACAACAAGAACTGAACCATCCGGCATTATGGGCAGGTACGACAAGTTGTAGTTGGGGAGGATCTTCACATCTGTGATGCAAACTTCCTCCTGAGAGCTGCAGTTCAACACTGAGAGGGAGGAAAAGGTAGGTAGACTTCAACTATTACTCATTTTTAAGGCCCACACAGATTGAAAATACCTTTGAGGAAAGTTACATATTTTCCGGAGATTGTCATTTGCTGACACTGAACACTAGGAGGTGGCAGAACCTTCAAAGTGGCATTAACTGTAAGAAGAAAAGAGGTGGCAGGAGACAGACACAGAATGTACATTCTACTCTGTGTGTGTGTGTGTGCATATATATATATTTTTTTTTAATACCTTGTGTCTTAAATGTGTGGTGGAGATCTTCTCTGAAGGTGTGCATGGGGTTGTACAGCTGCAGGAGATTGAGGTAGCCATGTTCCCTGGCTTCCATCGAGTCTTCATCCTGTTCCCACACTGTCACTGCAACCTGATACGCAAAGACAAGACAATGACAAGAAGTTCAGAAATTGTGATTTTTGATTCGAGGATGAGATGCTATCATGCTGCCTTGAATACAGATCAAATAATACAGGAAAATACAGGAAAATGCAGACAACACATACATTGTATAGTATATTGTGATGTGTCTGACCTTGGCTTGTAGTGCGCTGACTGGCAGTTTGTCCAAAGAAACAGAAAGATGGAAGCAAACTTGCTTATCAGACAACACTGTGGACTAAAACACAGACAGAAGAAGATCATGTAATCAGTGTATGTCACCGGCTTTTTTTCCCAACCAAAGAATATAAGCCACCATGGGCTAGGATATGTTCCCAATAGTGGTTTAAAGGAACAAATATTTTATTATTTTTCACATCATTATAAATTAAAATTCGTCGGAAATCGTCATTCGGCCTGAATAAGATGACTGGTCATTCACTCTGTCTGGTATTCAAGTACCTGTCCGTTGGAAGTGAAAGCAGCCTCAGAGAAGTGACCAACAAATTTCAGTCATGCTGTTGTTGCAATAGGCTCTACATTCAATGACAGCTAACCAGTGACATGCAGTCAAGGAAGGAAAGTGAGATACAACAGTCATCATATAAAATAAAACAGAATAATAACATAAAATAAATATTAATATTTGTCCATTGTCTTGCGTTATAAATGTATTTTCTGTATGGATTTGAATCGTTTTCCTCAGTAAAGATATGTGCATGTTTTCCTGACGAAATACAGGGCAAAAACCAGAGTTTCACTTCTCATCTTGTTGCAGAAATATTTATTGTACACTATGACTTTCTATGGCCTGTGTAATGTCCTTAATGTAAGTGTGACATTATTATTCTTGCTAACCGGGCAATAAAATACACTGAAATGTCATACACAGCACTCCTCCTCATTGTGAAGGTGCAGGGGCGTGCATAAGTTGGAAGGTGCTTATCGCCCCCAACCTTCCATAGAGAGGAAAAGCAAGGGCGGCAGATTTTTTTTTTCTCTCTCTCTCTTTTTTTTTTTTTTAGAATTTCAACTTTATTGAAACAGCAGGACAGCGTCAATGTGTTAGCTAGAGTCAGCAACAAGACAAGTGCAATAAGGATATTTTTATGCTCTGCTGAATAATAAATGAATCTGACTGCCAAGATGGAGGATAATCTATCCAAACATGAATATCCAAAATGGACTTTCAGACAAAATGGATGTGACCAGGCTAAGAGAGGAAGCTATTAGGCTGTTCGAAGAATATGTTCAAATAGCAAAAACTAAATTTCACATCAACAGTAGAAGAATGGAAAAATGCAGAGATTTCTTCCTTTCTGTCCAAGATGGCAAGGAAATTTCAACCACCACTCTCCATAGAGTAGTAGTTTTCAAGGACAAATAGGGCTGTTCTCTTGATGTGTGGAGGCAGAACTCAGGCATTTAACAAAGACAAGCTTGCAGTCTCAATCTTGGCATATTAGAATTGGATTTCAACGCTGATAGTTCATGAAGCCCACACATATAAACCACAAAGGCATTGCAGAAACCCTCCTCAGGATAAGAAAAAGAGCATGGATCATAAAAGGCCGTAGACTTGCAAAGTAGGTAGTAGATAACTTAATTGGTTGTAGGGAAAAGAAAGAGAAATTGTGCCAGCAGATCATGGGTGATCTTCCCCCAGAACACTCTAACCTCACTTCTCCCTTTCAATTGACATCTGCCGACCTGTTTAGGCCTTATGAAGTCAGGGACGTGGTAAAAATGAGAGTCAAACTCAAGGTGTGGGGAGTCATATTCTGTTGTATGGCCTCAAGAGCTATACATTCTGGTGTTGTGACTAACCAGTCATCAGAGGCTTTTCTTCTAGCCTATCACAGATTCACATCATTGAGAGGACACCCACAAAACTGTGGTCAGACCCTGGATTGAATTTTGTTGGAACAAAACCTGCTCTTGAGTAGGGCTGGGCATCGTCCTTTATTTCCACCAAACTTCCACATCAGCAGGTACCCTGAAACCCTCGTTTACATTAGCATGAGACAGTCGTCATTTATTGTTTGACTTCCCTGATTCTGACTGTTCTAAGGAAGTCCGACGTAGCGCATCAAAGACGAGGTATTATTGTTATTTCCACACCGTGAATACGGAGGTGTTTAATCATGTTGACCCTCCTTTGCATGATATTGTGTTGCAAATGTTGTAAAGGTAAGCCAAGCTTTTTAGCCGCTTCTTCTTTGTTGGTGCTTCCCGGCTTCTTCTTCATTGGTGTTCATTTGTAAAGTGAGCAACGATTTCAGGAGAATGTTAGTCCCGCCTCCCATCGATGCTCGAACTCGAGGTTGTGTATTTTCACGACCATAAAGCGCACCATATTAAAAGGCGCAGTCTCAGGTACAGGTGCTATTTTTGTATTTAACACATACACAAGGCGCACCATATTATTGGGCGCAGGTATGCACGCTAAAACATACCGTGTCGCTCAGAGGTCAGTGAGGAAGCGACAATGCTTTATTTCTTTAGATCAGTGGTTCTTAACCTGAGTTCGATCGAACCCTAGGGGTTCGGTGAGTCAGTCCCTGGGGTTCGGCGGAGCCTCCGCCACGGAGGTTAAAACTCACCGGACCCATCGTGTCAAGTCGTGATGACTCGCCAACGCTTAGCCATCACTGGCTGCAGATAATCACATTACATTGCTTGCCTTGGCCAATCAGTGCTACGAAGAATTTAGCGCGCTCATGGTGCGTTCCATTTGTACTTGGAAGTTGGAATTTCCGAGTTCCTAGCGGGAACACCCGACTGAAACGCCCCCCGAAGTCGGAATGTTCAACTTGGAAGTCAGAGCATCCATACCACCTCTAGTTAACAATCAATGATGGCTGCCTTGTGTGTAAACGATAAATAATCAATAAATAATTTATAAAAAATATTGCTGCAGTGTGAAGTTTTTTCTGACTTGGCAACTGGAACGCTTTTAACTCGGAGATCACGTCACTCTCATTCCGACTTCCTAGTTCCGAGTTCAAATAAAGCGCACCATCAAGTAGTCAACGTGTGACTGATGTGGTAGTACGTCGTGTGATTTCGTTCTTAATATTTTAATCCATACTACGTAACTATGTCGAGCAAAAAAAGACAGTGGTCCGACGAATATGTACAGCATGGATTCACATGTATCACGAACCGTGATGGGAGTCAGCGTCCTGTAAACAAACATACCTATAAACAAACATATACCTACAAACAAACATACACCTATGTCTTGAATTTGAAAAAAAATTATATTTTATTTTTCACTGAAGAAGGCTTCGGTGAATGGGAATACGAAATTGATGGGGTTCGGTACCCCCAACAAGTAAGAACCACTGCTTTAGACAAACTGAATGAGAGTTCTGCTCTTAATCTATCAAACCCCCTTGAAATCAGGATGGTCATCGCTCAACACAACAGTCTCAGTCATGGTGCACAACTTAAAAACATCACACACCAACGCAAAAACAGACAAGACACTACCTCTATTTTTGCAGAACAATAACAACTATGTAGCTCAAACATGTAACTTTAAGTGCATTTGCACCAAAACACTACCGCAAAGCACGCTAGGGAACAAGAAGTGCTCCCAGAAATGCTACAATACGCTAGCATGAATGCTATTGTATGTTTTTAAAAAGCCAGTGAGAGCAAAACTGAGTTGGGTTGTACTTTATTGAAGTATTTAACAATGTACTCACGTTATTTTTGATCAATCCTCATCCACAAATCCATCAAAGTCCTCATCTTTTGTATCACAAATGAACAGCGGGGCAAGTTCTCCATCAAACACGCCAGGTTCCCTGTCGTCATTATCAGTCAGTCTCGTTGCCGAGCGGCACCTCAGAAATCATGCTGGCTTTTGTGAAAGCTCGAACAACAGTGCATCAGACACGTTAGCACAAGCATCCACAATCCATTAGTGAAGCTGTGTTTGCTAGCTGTCATTCATCACTCCCACGCCGCTCGCAACTTCACTTTAAACGCCGTGTTTACATCCATTCACAAATTGTGGCGAAACTAGCACGGTGCTGCCTCCTAGTGTTAGTGAAGCTGTGTTCACTAGCTGTCATCTATCGCGCCCACGCCGCTCGCAACTTCACTTTAAACGCCGTGTTTACACCGATGTCCAGCGGTTGGAGTTCATTCGTCAAGCCTCCTGGAATGATGTTAAGCTCCAGGTTCATTTGCTGCACTTGTGACGCGTGTGAAAAAAACATCCGGTCTCTTTCCGTACATGTCACTGAGCCATTTTCTCCTTGTCCTTCCAGCCCCTTTGATTGGTCCGGTTGGAAACATTTCTTTAGGCAGCATCTTCCTCTTAAAAATCACCACAGGTAGCAGTTTCTGTCCATTACCATGGCAACCAAGCACAACAGTAAAAGCCGACTTCTCGTACCCCGTTGTGTGTATCACTACCGTGCTGGTCTCCTCTACAGTGTGGTTCACCAGGATGTCGAAAGTGAGCGGCACGTCGTCCATGTTGGTGATGTAGTTGGGTAGTATTTGTCTGCAATGTTTTACTACAGTAGGAGCGGAAGATAGCCAGCTTTCCTTGTAATCCGCTGGATGTTGCTACGCCACGGTAGTCCTTGCTCGGATGGATAGATGGAGTAATTTCATAAAATATACTTATATAACTACTGGGGCGTGCCTTTAGCGTCCTCAGTCACGTCCACGTCCCTTTCCTCCATACAAGCAGCATGTTGGCAGGAGACGCTCCTAATCAGTCGAGCGCAGCGCTCATAAAAGTCGCACAGCAACACTTACAGATTTTGGAACTCGGTACACACATACGGCGCTTCGCATTATAAGTCGTTTTAATTTAAATGTAAGACTTTTAAGTGCGCCTTATGGTCATGAAAATACGGTATGCTAAAAAAGTTTTACAGTATACATTTCAAGAAAAAAAATGCATCTCAGCTTTGTGATATACTGTAGGTGAAATCGCCTTGACAATCAACTTGACAATTTGCTTAAATAATCTACGTAAATCTTCAAAATTTGCACTTTATTCCCGTAATATTAGAACTTTTTCCCCAACCCAATTTTCCAAAATTTTGTTTTGTTTCTTTTACAATTCCGACTTAAAAAAAAAACATTTTATTATTTCAACTCAATGCTACTAAAATTACATGTTTCCTCATAATTTTATGAGTTCATTCTAGTGAAATTGCGCCTTGAGATTACAACTTTTTTCTCTTAATATTTTCACTTTACAGCATTCTCCTAAAATTATCGCAGTTTTTTCCAACTATTTCAACTTTCTTCTAATACACTTTCTTCTCGTAATCATGACTTTATTCCTACATTATTTTGACTTTATTTTCCGAACATGAAAATTTTTTCCCCCAACCTATTTTTCCCAAAACTTTTGCTTTTTCATACTACAACTGAAAAAAAACATCTTTCTTTAATATTTCAACTTTTTGTTACTAAAATGATATTATTTTTCCTCATAATATTATAATATATCGTTATTCTAGTAAAATTAGGACTTTTTCCTCATGAGATCACAACTTTTTCTTTTAATATTTTGACTTTATTCTTGTAAAATTACTGCTGATTTTTCTATTTTTGCTGTTATTGTTTTTTAGTTTTCTTGATAAATTCTATTTTTAGAATGGGCAAATTAAAAAAAAAAAAAAAAAAAACAGCCACAGGCCAAACTTTGGACACCCCTGCCACAACTGCACCGCCACCATGGGCCACTCGATCCACCGCGTTGACATTACAAATTCTTTGGTGATGTAAACCGATTGTTGCAGCAGCTGTCCGGGTCGCTGGTCTCAGCCAATCTTGGAGGTGAAGATGTTGGACGGTAAAGGTTCTGGACTGGAGTGGCTACACATGGCCTGTCGTTTTGAGGCTGGTTTTATGTACTGCCAAATTCTCTGAGACACCTTTGGTGAGGGCTTATGGGAGAGAAAATGAATTTCACAGGGCAATAGCATTACTGGACATCCCTGCAGTCAATATGCCTACTACATGCTCTCCCACAACAATTGTGTATGACAAAGCAAGGGATAAGCATAAAAAATGGATGGGTGGATGGATGGGATTGTCTGAGTACAATGGACGTAACAAGCAATTGATGATCATCTCCTGCTCATGTTTTGTCTGTCCCCTATGTCTGGGTATTTGCATTCAGTGGTCAAAGATTGAATCTCCTTTTTAGAGTAATTATTTTTCTGAGACGGCTGATCTGATGATTTTGCTGATGTTTAGTAATGCAATTCATTTGCTTCTGATGGGAGGTAAAAGTTTGTGTTAGGAAGCCACTGTTGGCCAGTTATCTGCAGACCGCTATGCACAATGCTTGCCATCTTATCCCTTTGCAAAGGTGATAACCTGCTCAGGTTATGTCATTATTTCAGACATTCTCTTTCTTTGTCAGGATCGATTTGTTTTCCCACAGCACAGATACGTAATTTTAAAAAAGTTGTACCTTGACTGGTTCCATGTTATGTCGTTCATTGCTGTGATTCAGTAGCAGCTTACAGTGTTTAAATGTCCTTATTCTACTTTGGATTTGGTCTTCTTCGTCCTCATCGCTGCGATGGAGATTGTTTTCAAATGTTGTCCTCCTCTTCCCGCCGCCATCGTCGTCCTGGCTAACGCTCGCCACAGCGAACAGCTCACCTAGCTTAATCCAACTAGCTTCCCTCCGGAACTTTAACACCAGCAACAAGTGCACCGTTTCTCCGAGATAGAAGCTCGTTCTGCCAGGGAGAGTCGTCAACTCCTCCGTCCCAGTCCCAATTGCAACCGGGGAGACGGGGAAATAAATAAAATGTTCAAAAAGAGATTCCATTTTTAGCCATATGTTATCTTAACTAGCTAGCCATAGCTTGTTGCCATGTAAACAGCAGCGAACAGGGAAGTAGAGTGCCAATTATAGCGAGTTACCAAAGAAGCCCAATTGTCACAAATACGTAAAAAAACGCAAGATAAATTAGTTAGTTAAAAGCTAGTTAGGCTTGTTGGGATGTTAGTTAGCTAGATAAACAGAAAAAGTGGCTGACTGACAGACAACTACTACTATTAGTGGTGTGTCGGTCGCGAACGAATCGGCTCTAAAAGCCGGCTCTCGTAGCTGGGAGCCAATTGTATGGAGTTAGATTTGTCTTAATGTATTAGGGATAAATTGCATAGAAACTGAAAGTGAAGAGGTAAAAATAATATTGTGCAGAGTTAAATTACTATTGTGGACACATTAAAAAATGAGAGGGCGCATACACCCGCTCACTTTTGCTAAATCACCTCTCAATTTGGTACTTCTTAAATTTGAATTCTTTCTTTAAAATTAAATAATCTATTTTGTGTCAAAACACATGACACTGAAAAGTTAACTGTGGCTAGATCTTTATTTCTTAAAAGTGCAATCATCATGCATGATTGTAATGCTTGCATGCTATTTGTTGGGTTGTTGACGTTGTTGCTCTAAAGAAGAAGAATAACCAGAGCTGTTGTAGCATTTCTGAAGAAATGGACCATCTTACAGCTACGATTAACACAAGAGGACAATCACAATGCTATGGTGAGATATTTATTTGAATGTTGTACAGTATGTACATCACTTTGACACGTGCCTGTGACTGACTGACGCTGCTGAACACCCTCTGGGTTTTGAGAACACAAATTAGCATAACTGACATGAAATACCAAATTTTGTCATACTTTTGAGAACATTTACGGTACACATGAAACACAATTGTTAGGCTTGATACTATGAAACATGAATGTAAGAAGTGACTCCGTGAACAGTTTAAACTCAAAAGTTTAAACGCAAAATGCATTTACAAAGCGTAGAGCCACAGTGCTGCGGCTGTTTTCGAATGCCCCGGTTTTTGACAAAAATTATTGCCAGAAATGCACGTTGTATGGCCAAACAGTGCGCCTAACAAACTAGTCTTTTGCCCACGTATCATTCCACAAAATCGAGTGCCCAAACAAAACATCCACCTGTTGGCGACTAGTAGTAGTGGTTCATTTGGGACAATATACAAACAAAGACAACAAATTCTAACCAGGCATTCCTGTATTGTGTGTGTGCGTGTGTGTGTGCCTGTGCTTTATTGGTTTATTTGTTTACAGAGTGCTCAGAGAACGACAAAGAATTTCATACACATTGGTGTGAAAAAGTGTTTGCCCCCTTCCTGATTTCTTTTTTTTTTCATGTTTGTCACACTTGAATGTTTCAGATCATCAAATACATTTACATATTAGTCAATGACAA
Source organism: Dunckerocampus dactyliophorus (assembly GCF_027744805.1). Taxonomy (NCBI): domain Eukaryota; kingdom Metazoa; phylum Chordata; class Actinopteri; order Syngnathiformes; family Syngnathidae; genus Dunckerocampus; species Dunckerocampus dactyliophorus. The sequence continues at coordinate 22,067,736 of NC_072833.1, read as the reverse complement.
CACAACTGAAAGAAACTTCATTATTTTTATTTCTTTATTTTTTGGGGAGAATGAACAGAATAAGAATTTCATTGCATAGTATAACTACGTGTTTTACTGTGCATATGACAATAAAACTCTGAATCTTGAAAATCCAAACCTACATGGCCCTGTGTGAAAAAGTGATTGCCCCCTAAAGCTAATAATTGGTTGGGCCACCCTTAGCAGCAAAAACTGCAATCAAGCGTTTGTGATAACTTGCAATGAGTCTCTTACAGCGCTGTGGAGGAATTTTGTCCCACTCATTTTTGCAGAATTGTTGTCATTCAGCCACATTGGAGGGTTTTCCATCATGAAGCGCCTTTTTAAGGTCATGCCACAGCATCTCAATAGGATTCAGGTCAGGACTTTGACTAGGCCACTCCAAAGTCTTCATTTTGTTTTTCTTCAGCCATTCAGAGGTGGACTTGCTGGTGTGTTTTGGATCATTGTCCTGCTGCAGAACCCAAGTTGGTTTCAGTTGAGGTCACCAACAGATGGACGGACATTCTCCTCCAGGATTTTTTTGATAGACAGCAGAATTCATGCTTCCATTTATCACAGCAAGTCTTCCAGGTCTTGAAGCAGCAAAACAGCCCCAGACCATCACACTACTACCACCATATTTTACTGTTGGTATGATGTTCTCTTTCGGAAATGAGGCGTTACTTTTACGCCAGGTGTAATGAGAGACACGTTCCAAAAGGTTAAACTTTTGTCAGACCAGAGAGTATTTTCCCAAATGTCTTGGGGATCATCAAGATGTTTTCTGGCAAAATTACACCGCGGGCTCTAATGTAAACATGATGGCATCAAGAAAAGAAGACTGCAAAGTGGTTTGCCTTTTATTTTGTACAAGAAACTGAAATGATGCACACAAAAGTTTTAATCTACTCCAAAATTCTACAAGAAGTTTCAAGTAAGGTTCAAGCCTTCAGTATGCTGTTCGTACATACAATGTTGCTGTATAACAATATCATTATTATAACAATTCTCGTCAGTCAGACAATGTAACAAATCATTTCATATTCACATGAGGATGCTACAAAAAATGTATTTTTTCTTAATACTGGACCGTATCGGGAAGAATAACAAAACAATGGTGAACTGTTTCCATGTTTTGTTACAAAAATTACAGTTATTATAATTTAGTATGTACTGATATCATTCTTTTGTAAATATAGTCATTTGGGGATAATTTCCAATTATTTTGTTTAAATTTATTGCAACATTTGTTATGATATAAGGAATGTCTGTAGTGTATTGTATAGGAAAAATACGGGTTATTTTTAGTATTTTTAAAAATATTTTTCTAACCCACTGTCAGTAAAGCAAAGCTTAAAAAAAAGCAACGTCCCGTCATTTAAACTTTGTTTTATCATTCATTAGAGTAAAAAAAAAAAACCTCCCAAAAACAGCAACGTTCCCTTCATTTAAGGTTTGTTTTACTAATTATTAAATTGAGTTAAAAAAAAACCTTATTTCAGACTGACAGCAATTCTCAAATTGTAAAATATTTTCCTCAAATAGGGACCTCTTTTTATTTACTCAACTGCAGAGAGTACCAAGCATTACATGCCTGCAGGAATACTTTTTTTCCCCAAATAATATTATGAGAACATATTTTAAAAATAATTAGTACACAAATACCAAATTAAAATGGTATATTACATCATTGTATGTATTATAATAAATTGGTATATAGTGTTCCCTAGCTCTATTGCGGTTCACCTTTTGCAGAATTTTAGTGTTTTTTTAAAAAAAAATGTTTACAGCGTTTGAACACTGTTACAGGCCAAGACTGGCCCTTTAAGAAGAATTGCGTTGTGGTAAGTTGAGTGTCTCTCTCTTCCCTCTTGTCTGTCTGCACCGCCCACTGTTTTCTGGGCCCTGATTGGCTGTAGACCTTTGTCAATCAACCTCCTTCTTGTCATCCTGCCATGTCTCCAGTGTCATTGCTAGCATGCTAGCTTGCAAATGAATCTTCGGTTCGTCTGCAGCAATATGTTTTAACAAGGATCCAAAAACGCTATAGTACCGCGGAACGACGCCAGGACGAAAATGCACAGTCACAGGAGTGAAATATGCGTGAGTGACTTGTTTTTTACTATTTTTCTATTACAATTTAAGATCAAATAATGCTGTAATGATGTCAAATGGGGTAATACTCAACCGCAAAGAGTACCAGGCAAAATATATCAGACGTGAGACATTTATATAATATTACAAACAATTATATATATTTGTGATCATTTTTTTGCACAATAAATGCCTAATTAAAATAATACTACTATAAAAAACATATTTCAATGTTTTTATCAGTCATGTTAAAGAAATAACATTTGGATGAAAATCACAAATTATAAATTAATGTATATTTTTAAAACATTTTTAAATGATACATGTAATAATGCATATAATACTATAATAAAAAAGGAGAAAAAAGTGATTCAATTTAGGCGCGGCATCTAAAAAAAAAAGACCCTATTTGAGGAAATACTTTATGCAGTATCCATTACATCATCCCCCACAAAATAATATCCCATTATTTTGCCCTAATTAAATTCTTATCGTTCATTTTTATTAATTTTAAAGAGTACCATTTTTCTATTAAAAAAAAAACCTTGGCATGCAAATCTAAAATCACGTACAATATATTTTTTAAAAGCCCCAAAAACCTAAAGTACCTTTTTCCCTAAAAACGTCAAATACACTTGTAGTGTAGACAAAATATGAGCTGAAAGAAAACGTACCATTTCAAGTACCATGATCAACAATAAGGAAAGTAATACAAATACCACAGAACCTCTGATGTTGAAATTTTTGGTTCTACAGTTCTATGGCCATCATCACACTTTTCTTGTTCAGTGGAACCGTTCTGTGATATATACAATAAATATCACCAAAATAAAAGCCAAAGAAAAAGAAAAAGCAAGCTTATAGACCCGCACCGAAACAAACAAAAATTCTATGAGAACAAACGCAATCATTTCACATGGAAAAAAGTTCAACAATAACATTTTACAAGAATAAAGATTTGATATTACAAGAAAAAACGATTTCTTCTTGCAACTTTAACTTTACGACTTGCTTCCTGTAATACTGACTTTATTTTGGGAACACTGCGAATGAAGACTTTTTGTCGTAATATTGTGACTTACACGCAATCAGCACACTATGACATTCATTCTTTTTATACTTTTGTAATTCTCACAATAATACAACTTTTTCTCTGAACTTTTCCAAGTTTTCTATCATAATAATCATACATTTATGCAACATTTCAACTTTACACAGTTCATTTAACACTGACTTTTTTTCTGGTAATGCTGCGAATTTGCAATTTTAAACTCGAAACAGGATTTTTTACTTGTAACATTATGACTTAATTCTTAAAGGAAAACTGCACTTTTTGGGGGGGATTCTGTCCATAAACCACAAGCCTTATGTGAGACATGAACACACACTGTATGTCTTACTGTGCGTTCTAAAGATATAAAAACTGATAAAAAGCAAAAGCTCGTGACTGCACGTAATGGGATCCGCCTACAGTGGTGTGAAAAAGTGTTTGCCCCCTTCCTGATTTCTTATTTTTTTGCATGTTTGTCACACTTAAATGTTTCAGATCACCAAACAAATTTAAATGTTAGTCAATGACAACACAACTAAACAAAAAATGCAGTTTTTAAATGATTTTTTTATTATTATTAAGGGAGAAAAAAAAATCCAAACCTACATGGCCCTGTGTGAAAAAGTGACTGCTCCCCCGTTAAAACATAATTGAGATCTATCAGTGTGGAAACCGTTATAAAGCTATTTCTAAAGCTTTGGGACTCTAGCAAACCCCTCCACAAATGGCGAAAACATGGAACAGTGGTGAACCTTCCCAGGAGTGGCCGGCCAACCAAAATGACCCCAAGAGACGACTCATCCAAGAGGTCACAAAAGACCCCACAACAACATCCAAAGAACTGCAGGCCTGACTTGCCTCAGGTAAGGTCAGTGTTCATGACTCCACCATAAGAAAGACACTGGGCAAAAACGGCCTGCATGGCAGAGTTCCAAGACCAAAACCACTGCTGAACAAAAAGAACATTAAGGTTCGTCTCAATTTTGCCAGAAAACATCTTGATGATGCCCAAGACCTTTGGAAAAATACTCTGACAAGACAAAAGTTGAACTTTTTGTAAGGTGTGTCCCCCATTACATCTGGTGAAAAGTAACGCAGCATTTCAGAAAAAGAACATACCAACAGTAAAATATGGTGGTGGTAGTGTGATGGTCTGGGGCTGTTTTGCTGCGATAATTGGAACCATTAATTCTGCTGTCTACCAAAAAATCCTGAAGGAAAATGTCCGGAAAACAACTTGGGTTCTGCAGCAGGACAATGATCCAAAACACACCAGCAAGTCCACCTCTGAATGGCTGAAGAAAAACAAAATGAAGACTTTGGAGTGGCCTAGTCAAAGTCCTGACCTGAATCCTATTGAGATGCTGTGGCATGACCTTAAAAAGGCGCTTCATGCTGGAAAACCCTCCAATGTGGCTGAATGACAACAATTCTGCAAAGACGAGTGGGACAAAATGTCTCTCCAGCGCTGTAAGAGACTCATTGCAAGTTATCACAAACGCTTGATTGCAGTTGTTGCTGCTAAGGGTGGCCCAACCAGTTATTAGCTTTCGGGGGCAATCACTTTTTCACACAGGGACATGTAGGTTTGGATTTTTTTCCACCCTTAATAATAAAAAGTTTCCTTTAAAACTGCATTTTGTGTTCAGTTGTGTTGTCATTGACTAATATGTAAATTTGTTTGATGAGCTGAAATATTGAAGCGTGACAAACATGCAAAAAAATAAAATAAATCAGGAAGGGGGCAAACCCTCTTTTAAACCACTGTAGGTTGCCTATAAAGACCGCTATTAAAACACCTCCTCCAACAAGGTTTTATGGTTTTATATCTATGCTGTGACCATATCCACATTCATAATAACATGTAATACTTCCAGCATTTTGCGCATTTTGGCCATTTTTAAGCATTACCGCATTTAAGCATTGATTTCACATAGCAATATAGAAACGAACACCTATATCTAGCGTTAACTTTTCCAAACTGAGAAATAAAAACTCAGCAGCAGTGGTGTCAGGTGCAATATGTATCCTTACCTTTTTTGTAGTGGTTTGAGGCATTGTGAGTCTGTGGTGAAGCTAGTTGCTAGCCCGCTGGCCAGCTGGTGAGTTACAGCTACAGTAAGTGTCAAGGCGCCAGTAACGTAGTTCGATTGGTGTAACCGTGTTAACAATAATAATAATAATAACAATGTCGCTGTAGCTTGGTGAATATGCACGTCACAGGATTTGAAAATGTAGCATTGTTGGTGCTTTTTGGAGGCTTTTTCAGAGGGCTTTATAGGTGGAATACTTTAAGTTGTTCCCACTATGTGCAGTAATGAGCTGTCTCTTTGTATCCGTTTTTCCTGTGTCGCTACAACTTTATTCCAACAACTTGTTGGCATTTTTCTGGCATTACTACGACTTTGCTGTCGGAACTACAATGTGTTTGTCATCATATTGCAACTTTCTCACATTGCAATTTTATTCTTTTAACTTTGCAACTTTCCACTTGTAACATCACAAACCTTATCCCCCTAACTTTGTAGCTTTTCATTTCCATTGACCACATAATTCTCGTAACTGCAATTTTTTTCTTGTAATACTGTGACTTTATTCTTGCAAATGCATTATTTTTTTTGTCTCTCAAAAAATCATTTTTTTCCTTTTCATTTGCCCATTCTTCCTTGTTTTCAGTGTGGCCCTAATATTTTCGTAAGATGTCCAGCATAATCATTTTTTTCTTGAGCAATCTCTGACTTTGTCTGACTTTTTAGAGGCTCTGCTGTATTATTACGCTTGAAGTAAAAGCTTAGGACAGAGATATTCGACTGGCGGCCACATCTTGTTTTGAATTTGTGCCGCCAAACATCACCCAAATAATGAAGCCATTCAAACTACAGTCGAAGGGCTCATTCATGCAGTACCTCCACCGCTCTGCAGGGGGAAACAGCAAGGCGCACGCATCACAATGAAGAAGCAGTAGAAGAAGAAAAGTAGCTATTGAAATTTGGGACTTTTCACAGCGACTCGACTACAAAATATGCATTTATCGAAAATGCAGTGGGAAAGCCGATGTCTTTACTTAGTAGCGAAGTAAACGCTGTTTCACAGGAACAAAACCCACGGAGGCACTTTCAGAGCAAACATCAAAACTTTGACACAGTCCATCCCCTCGGTTCATATACACGCACACAGAAATGTAGAAGTTTGAAAGCCGGATTATTTTGTCTTGGTCCTGCTCTACACAACAGAAGGCAACTATAGCTTGGATAGCATGGATGCTTGCTAATAAGAAAAAGCCTTTCAAAAACCAAGTAATGGCATCCATCAACAGTCATATCCGTTGTAAGAAAGATGCTGTTTTGTTGGCCAAATGTGTATATTTGTGTGCTGTGTCAGACCTTAGTTACGCCTACTAGACAATGTTCATTTTACGTAAAATACTGGTGTGATTCAACTTATTTTTCATTTGAAACATCGCGGTAATGCACCTTATTTTGTTAAATGCACTTTTGTTGTACTCAAACTGCTTCGTTTTAAAATACAGAGTTCAGTGTTTGTGGAATTCTATGTTTTAAAGTTATATAAATAAAAGCATTCAAAATGGGGCTACTCGTGTCAAGTGAGCTTAATGGGGCAGCGCGTGTTCGGCCCCTGGGCCTTGAAGTGTGTGAAAGTGTGGCTCTCTTTGTTATGTCGTTGAATAGCCCTGAGGCCTGTACTGCGAAAGTGGCTCAACGTACACGGGCGCTTTGCACTCATGCAGCTCAACAAAACCTAAATTCCCCGTACAGTCATCCCTCGATTATTGCGGTAAATTGGTTCCAGACCCGACCGCGATAGTGAATTACCAAGAACTAGGATCAAATGGAATATTTTTGCAGTTAAGAGCATAGAAAACCTGTTTATGACTTCCTAAATACAATATTTACCATTATTAGAGCCCTGTAGACATGACATAACACCGGTAGAGTCACCTTTCTACTCAAATTATTCTTTGTTTACACCACATTGCGCAGGCTATGGGATCACTGCAGGGACATAAGATAGGAAGCTACCAAGCTAACCACAGTAGTTAGCCTCTGAAATTTACTTATCCGAAACTTAGTGTTTCAAACAGAGTGGGGAAAAAGGTAAGAAGCCAAAAATGTACCTTTTCCACACAAAACAGGAGAACTTTTTTCACTCTATCATGTTGGACATGCCACGGCTGACCACATGCAGTGTGAAAGTAATGTAATGTAATGTCATGTCCCATCAATGTTTTGTGTCAGTACTGACGCCTAGTGACCAGAATACTATATATAACTTGTATTTCAATATTTCTTGACTAATAAGAGGCCATAGTCAACTGCGAAACAGCAATCATTTATTATTTTTTGAAAGAGTGTGGGAGTGATGTTGGAACCGCGACTTCGCAACTGCATATCCTTTAGTGTTTTCATTTCTGAAAGCTCAACATTGTGCAACATTTACATATTAACACTTATCAATTTAATAAAATAATAAAATAAAATAAACTGGAGCAAAAACTGTCTTTTTCATCTTTGAAATGTGGCTACAGCCTAGGTTCCCGAAGTGGGGTACAGCAATTGTCACAGGGGGTACATGAATAAAAATGAAAAACAATTAGCACCTAAAACTCACAATTAAGAGTGTAAAATTAATTAACCAATTCACTATGTTCAATACTTCAAGTGAATTAAGATCAAAAGGTAGATGTTTTTTAACTGTGCAGGAGTAGGGGGTACATGGCTTCAGGTCAAATATCTGAAGGGGTACGCCACTGTAAAAAGTTTGGGAACCACTGGTCTACAGTAGTCCCTTGTTTATCGCGGTGAATTGGTTCCAGTCCCAACTGTGAATTTCCGTGCACCCAACCAGGTATCATCCATTCTTTCAGCTTTCTGCTGAAAACGTGACGATAGGGGTCTTATTTCATGTCTACAGGGCTCTAATAATGTTAAAAACCGTATTTAGAAAGTCATAAACAGGTTTTCTCTGCTCTAACTGTGAGAATCTTCCAATTCCAGAATATTCCAGTTTATGAGTTTAGCCAAAGTTACCATGGTGAAAAAGCCACTTTAAAGATGAGCCACCTTCGTAGTCCACGGAACAGACCTTGCTAACCCACTAAACTCGCTTCACAGTACACCCCTCTGGCTGAGGATGTAGCATAACAACAACATTGTGCAATAACAATAATAACCTACAGTACCGTAAAACCGTCACTCCGTCTCATAAACATCCCAAAAGGACAAGAATGACGCGAGGCAAACAACTACAACGTGGAAGTGCAAAAGAGGCTTGTTTTTTTTTGGCTCAAACCGGTTCAGACTTTCCTCTTCCGGCCTTCATCAGTCCAGAATCCGTCTGAATCCGGTGGTCCGACTGTTGTCCTCGAGTTCGTGGGAACTGTTTGGCGTCCAGCAAGTCCTTGTACTGGAGCTCAGGTCGGATCATCCTCAGACACGCTATCCTGGTAGAATTGTCTAGACCCGGTTGCAGCTCGTAGCCCAGAATTTTCACAAGTCCACTCTGGTATGGTCGTATGGTTTTATCCCGGATGTGATGGGCCTCTATAGGCTTACCTCCGTCCCTGAGACACAACCGAGTGAGCGCTTCTCGACGCTTCCGGAGGAGACCCACTTCCTCTTCCATGCGGGACTTGCCGAACTTGTCCACTTTCTCCCAGAAGGTCCGGTTGAAGGCGTCGTATATAAAACAGTCAAAGGCATTCCACTGGCGGAGCTTTTCCTGCTGATCCTCCGATAGAACCGGATTGCTTTGGGAACGACCACTACCACCGCCTCGTCCACCCAGCTTCCGCTGCCTAGCGTTAAGGCTAAACGAGACAACGGCGTCCAGAGGCCAGCAGAGGGCATGTCTGAGGAGGATCATGGATTGGTCAAAGAATTCCGTCATCAGGACTAACTTGAAGGTGTGGCGAATTAGCGCCTCGCCGCGACGTGCCAGGCTAACAGAAAAATTTGCATTGTGGTCCATCCCAAAGTCGAACCACAGCAAGTTGCGGGCGTAGTGGTTGTTCCTGGCACGCGGGTTGTAGTATTTCCACGGATCGTCCGCAAAATCGCCCAACGTTTTAGCCTTCCAAAATGCAGGGGTGGTTGCTTTGTAGTAATCGAAGGAGGACTCCGCAATTGCGACAGGATCCCGCATGATGGAGAAGTAGAAGGTGTCTGCAGGCATCACCTTTTCCACCTGGAACACACAAAGTAGGAAAAAAAGGCAAAGTCGCTTTTAGTTCTACAACGACAATTCATGACAATGAAATGTTACGAGGAAAAAAGTAGCACTTTTGTGGGGAAAATGTGGTAATTTTACAAAATGTAACAACGTCATATTGAGAAAGCAGTTGTAATATTAGTGTTATAATAATGTTATTCTCATAATATTCTAACTTGATTCTCAAAAAATTGCAACTTGTTTCTAGTAATATCCATCCATTCATCTTCTTCCGTTTATCCAAGGTATTGTCACTGGGGCTGCGGCCTAAGCAGGGAAGCCACGGCCACTCTCCACGGCTACTTCGTCTAGCTCCTCCCAGCAGGTCCTGAGGCGTTCCAGTCCAGTTTAGAGGCATAGTCTCTACAGTGTGTCCTTGGTCTTCGCCGAGGCCTCCTACCAGTCGGACGTGCCCTTCCCAGGGAGGTGTCCAGAAGGCAGCCGGACCAGAGACCTGAGACACCTCACCTGGCAATGCAGAGGAGCAGCGGTTCTACTCCAAGTTTCCCCCGGATGACAGTGCTTCTCACTTTATCTCTAAGGGAGAGACCAGAATCTCGAGAATCTCTTTGAAGCCGTGGAAGTCGTTCTCCATGCCTTTTCCGAAATCCTCCCATGCCCGAGTTTTTGCATCAGCGACCTCCAGAGCCTCAATGACTGGCCTGCCGGTACCTGTCAAATGCCTCTGGAGACCCATGGGCCAAAAAGGCCCGATAGGACTTCTTCAGCTTGACGGCATCCCTCCCCACTGGTGTCCACCAATGGGATTCTGGGATTACCGCCACGACAGGCAGTGACCTACTAACGGCAATGGAGGCTCCTAACGCCTGACTCAATGTCCCTCGGAAAACGGTTGAAGCTCTCCCGGAGTTAGAAGTTGAAACTCCTTTTGACAGGGGACTCTGCCAGACCTTCCCAGCATACCCTCCCAATGCGTTTGGGCCTGCCAGGTCTAACCGGTGTCCTCCCCCACCATCAGCGGCTGGTTGACAACTCTGCCCCTCTCTTCACCTGAGTGTTCAAAACATGTGGCCGCAAGTCCAACGACACGACTACGAAGTCAATCATTGAACTGTGGTCCAGGATGTCCTAGTGCTAAGTGCACATGTGGCCCACCATGTCATTTTATGTGGCCCACGAGAGCTTAAAAGTTTGAGTGTTTAAAAATAAATACCAAAAATAAATTAAGAGCGTGCTTTGACCAAAAACTACATTTCCCACAATGCCTTTCGACTACGGTAGCCACGGCAGTGTTTCCACATCCATGCCAACGAGCGGAATTGAGATATAAATAATGATCCCAAAATGTCCAGAAAGAGAAAAGTTGACGTAGACGGAAGACTGTTTCGAAAAAGATGGGAAGGCAGGTCCTTGTTTGTGCTTCAAGGAGAAAGACCGGTATGTCTTTTGTGTTACGAGGCGGTGTCGGTTGTCAAAGAGTACTATCTGCGTCGACATTTTGACACCAAACACAGAGCTAAGTACGCTAAAGCTAGCCTTCAAGAAAGACAACAAATTGCCCAAGAATTAAAAGGCAAACTGCGGTCGCAGCAGAGTTTGTTCATGAAATCCACAGCCAAAAACGAGGCCGCAGTGAAGCCACAAGGAAGGTAGCTTCCTTGTGGCTGAAGGAATCGCCCACGCTTCCAAGTCTTTTTCAGAGGGAGCGTTTTTGAAGCAGTGCATGCTGAAGGTCTGTGAGCAGGTGTGTCCCGACCAGTTACAGACTTTTAAAAATGTCAGTTTATCAAGAAACACCATCGCGGACCAAGTGAAGGAACGAGCAGAAAATCTTTCAACACAGCTGGCTGAGGAGACACGCTGCTACACAGCTTTTTCATTAGCTGTTGATGAAAGCAGAGATAACACAGACACAGCGCAGTTACCAATTTTTTTAGAGGCGTAAAGTCGGACCTCTCTATCACTGAGGAGGTGCTAGATGTGGCAAGTAATGGCAGGACATTTTTGATGCGGTGGAAAAGTCCGTAAATGAAAATGCATTGCAGTGGGAAAACTTGGTGGGATTAACTACAGACGGTGCACCGGCAATGTGTGGAGGAAAAGTGAGCTTGGTTGGAATAATGAAGGGGAAAATGCAAAAAATGAACTGCCACACGCCTCTGCTAACGTATCATTACATTATCCATCAAGAAGCTTTGTGTGGGAAGGTGCTGGGGATGGAGGACATTGTGACAGTCATGAAAACAGTGAACTTCATTCGAGCGCATGGCCTGAATCACCGTCAGTTCCAGCAGTTTTTGCTGGAGATGGGCTCGGAACACGGGGATGTGCCGTACCATACAGAAGTACGGTGGCTGAGTAGGAGCAAAGTCCTCAAGCGATTTTTTGAGCTCAGGGAAGACATTGCTCTTTTTATGCAGAGTAAAGGAAAACTTTATTCACTTTGGACAGTTTGATCCTTCATTAATGGAGTTATGTGGGTTTTCATAAGCTGACAAAAATTAAAAGGATTTATGTCAGAGCAACAAGCGAACATACTTGTATGTTTTCTATGCAACTGTAATTGTGACTTGAATAAGTTATAATAAATAATGAGTTATTTAACATTAAGTAGTAGTTACATTTATAAGTTACATCTGGCCCTTTGAGGACAGCCATTATGCTGATGTGGCCCTCGGTGAAAATGAGTTTGACACCCCTGCTCTAAGGAGTCCAAAAAGGGCGGGTTTCTGAACTGCTGTTTGGCGCATAAGTGCAAACAGTCCGGACCCGTACCCCCCACCCGAAGCTCTGAGACGGGCGCAACGCAAATTGCCAGCATTGCTCGCCGCCTCTCACTACTGGCAACGCCAGAGTGGACTAAAATCCGCCCCCTCTCGAGAGGACTGGTTCCAGAGCTCGTGCTGTGTGTCGAGGTGAGTACGACTATATCTAAGCGGAACTTCTCCACTTGGCGCACCAGCTCAGGCTCCTTCCCCACCAGAGAGGTGACATTCCACGTGCAAAGAGCTAGTTTCTGCAGCCGAGGATCGTACCGCCAAGGTTCCCGCCTTGGGCCCCTATATCCATTTCTTTTATTTTTACCATTTATTTTGTCAATTATGTTTACTGTTATTTCCTTATTTCCTTTCTGTTTTGCAGCAGCCTGCTCTGGTACTATCTCATTCTGGAAATGTACTTCTGGTCCCTTCAGCATCACTCGTGCAAACTTGGCATAACACTTCCTGTATCCTGTAAATCCGGCCATCAAAATAAAAGTACCACATGCACAGGTACCGTTCACACTTTTCACTCAGAAAACTGGCTCACAGCAGCCCTCATTTGAAAAAGAACTCAACTCTTGTTCTTTTGTTCCCACATACTCCGACAGCCAGTGCACCTTAGAGGACTTTTTTTGTTGTTTTTACTTTAGCTTGGTGTGTGGCTGTCGCACTACCCGTTTCTTTCACCATTATACAGGGTTAGCAAGCAGCATTTAGCGCCCCTGTCCAGTAGCTATACGCTAACCTGCAAAACAGCGGCATGTACTACAGTAAGTAACGCGCTGTTAATGAATGCAAAATGGTACAGAATACATTATGTCTTTATTTTATTTACATTTATTTTGCTGCGTAGCAAGGATTTCTTGTTCGCTGAGAACACTAGATAAGTGTGCAATTGTGCATGCGCCCAGCTTAGAGGGAACGTTGACTGCAAGCTGTTTTTCTCATAACTTGTTTCTCACAATTCGACTTTAACCTCTTAACATTACGACTTGCTTCTTGTGCAGTATAATTGTTTCTCGTATACTACGACTTTATTCTTGTGATATTACGACTTTATTCTCATAACATTGCACCTGTTTTTTCTCATGATACTGCAACTTGTTTGTCGCAATTCAAGTTTATTCTCAAAACGTTACAGCTTGTTCCTCGCAATTCGAGTTTATTCTCAAAACACTGCAACTTGTTTCTCATAATACTACGACTTCATTCTCATAACATTGCAACTTGCTACTCGTATACTACGACTTCATTCTCATATTACAACTTTATTCTCATAACATTGCCACTTGTTTCTTGGAGACTATGACTTGATTCTCGTAATACTACGACTTCATTCTCATTACATTGCAACTTGCTTCTCGTATACTACAACTCTACTCTCATAATATTACGACTTTATTCTCATAACATTGCAACTTGTTTCTCATCATACGACTTTATTCTCATAACATTGCAACTTGCTTCTCATCATACGACTTTATTCTCATAACATTGCAACTTGCTTCTCATCATACGACTTTATTCTCATAACATTGCAACCTGTTTTTTCTCATAACGTTACAACTTGTTTCTCGCAATTCGACTTTATTATCATAACACTGCAACTTGTTTGTCATAATACTATTATATACTATTATATAATAATACTCTATACTAATAATAACGTTGCAAATGGTTTCTGCTACGACTACAATTTTTCAATTACTATCGCCCCATAATACTGGAAAATCAAACTGTTTCCTCAAAACTTTTTCCTTGTCATACTACGATTTTATTCTCATTACAATTATGACATTACACATTTTTCCTCATAACAGTGCCAATTTTTGCTCGTAATAAGAGTTTTTAATCAAAATATTGAAGCTTTATTCATATAGCTTCAATACCACAATTTTATTCACGCAACATTCTGCCTTTTTTCTGACAAAATTACAACTTTATTGTTGAAACTTCATGACTTTATTATTGTACCATTCCAACTTTTTTCTTGAAAGTATGCAATTTTGTTTTCGAATGAAACATTTTTCTTATAATAGTCAAACTTTTTTCTTGTTACTTTGTGACGTTATACAGTGCTACCTCTGTTCTCGTACGCCTCGATTACAAAAATGATTGCTAGAATTACAGGCCAAACAGTGCGCCTCACCAATGCACAGCATCATCTCCCAACAGAAGAGCAGTTTCAGTGGCAGATTACTATCACTGTCCTGCTCCACCAAATGACTGAGTAGATCATTCCTCCCCAACGCCATGTGGCTTTTTAACACAACAGAGAGAGCAATAAAAACACACACAGGACTGGACTTATTACCCTATGTACTATTATTATTATTTATTATGCATTATTGCATTACAAATTTGACATGATCTGTTTCCTATTTATGTGTTCATTTATTCTTATTCTATTTTCTTGTCTGTCATGTTGTTTTATTTTATTTTGTGATCGAGTGATTAAGTTCATTATGACATATTTGCAGAGCTGCTAGAAATGTGAATTTCTCTTGGAGATTAATAAAGTCTGCCCACGTATCAAAGCAAGTGCCCAAAAAAACATCCGCCCGTTGGTGACTAGTGGTCATGGTTCTTTTCGAGTTGGGACACGATCGAAAGATTCTGACCAGGCAATCCTTTATTGTGTGTGAGTGTGTGGTTTATTTGTTCATAGAATGCACACAGAACGACAAAGAATTTCATATATGTCTCATTTCTTTCTCATAATAAGCACAATGCTTGAGTATGGCCACAAAAAAGTAGCAAGTGCCAGAACCTTGATAAAGAAGGGGAGAAACTATTGAATTCAAGAAACAACTTATAGCAAAGTGCAACAGGATTGTAATGTAAAGGTTCCACGTTAACACAGGTTGCAGAGGAAACGGTTTAAGGGAGATATTACAGAAAGTCAGCGCACAGGTGGGTAAGTTCAAGTGAGCAAGTATACCGCTCTAACCGTCCACTCTTTAAAGTGAATTTTTGTAATGGACTGGAGTGAGAAAGCATGCACGTGGCTCTTCCGTCCTTTCCCCTCCTCCCTCCAGTCATTGCGGTACTCACCAAGAATCTTCAATAAAGGTAAAAGTGGTGTTAAATGTTCATTTATCCATTTGCATGTATATTACATTGTTTTTTTTGCATGGAAGCTATAATTATTCTCTATCAAAAGTGTTTTGTGTTAGTATTTTTGGGTGTCTGCAACGGATTAATTGGATTTATTTTATTTCTTATGGTAAAACTTGATTCAGTTTTGATTATGTTTTGGTTTTCGGCTGACTTTTTGGAATGGATTAATGACGAAAACCAAATTTGCAGCTTTTCTCTTGTAATATTGTGACTTTGCTCTCATGACTTTTTTTCAACTTCACTTTCGTGGCCTTGCTCCTCAGTGCACTGACCTCAGTTTTCTTAAACCTCAGGTGATTGGCCATGATGTGGAACTCCTGAGCACCGGGCGATTGGTAACCTTTGACCCTGTTGGCGACGAAGGGCAGGGGGTAGCCCAGCTGGTAGCCAAGTGGCAGGGCGAAGCGGAGGTGGTGCTCCTCCCCGAAGCGATAGAGTATGTTGGTCACGGTGCTGCTGGCTGTCTTGTGGGTCTTCAGGAACATGATGTGGGTGTGGGGACTGCACGAGCCCAGGGAAGGACCCTGGGAGTCAGAGGACGATAAGATGGCGTGGGCAGCCAGCTGGATGCTGCTGGAGCTGAACAGAACATAAAAAATGTTGCAAGAAAAAAAGTTATGAGAATAAAGTCGTAAAATTGTGGAAAAAAGTTGCAATATTGCGAGTAATACATTCAAAGTAAAATGATATCAAAATAAAGATGTGATATTTTACAGAAAAAGTTGTAGCATTATGAGAAAAAAGTTGTAATATTGACAATAAGTTTGTAAACGATTTTGAGTAACATGGTGTGAGGATAAATTTACATTTATTTTTATTACACTCAACAAAAATAGAAACGCAACACTTTAGTTTTTGCTACCATTTTTTGTGAGATGAACTAAAAGATCTAAAACTTTTTCCACATACACAATATCACCATTTCTCTCAAATATTGTTCACTTATCTGTCTAAATCTGTGAGATCTGTGAGTTCATCTCATAAAAAATGGGAGCAAAAACAAAAGTGTTGCGTTTCTGTTTTTGTTGAGTGTATATATTACATTACACAGTGGTGTGAAAAAGTGTTTATTTTTTTGCATGTTTGTCACCCTGAAATATTTCAGATCCTCAAATAAATTTAAATATTAGTCAATGACAACGCAACTGAACACAAAATGCAGTTTTTAAATGAAATTTTTTATTTCTTATGAAGGGAGAAAAAAAAAACCTACATGGGCCTGTGTGAAAAAGTGATTCTCCCCCTTACCCCCACCTTATAATGATTTTAAAAAAAAACTTTAATACAATGCTAAGTAATATATTGTATGATAATACAATGCTAAGTAATATATTGTATGAATGGATATATACTGTATGTTATATAGATAGATATATAGTAGGGATGAGCTGGATCCGTTAACAGATAATGCTTTTTTACTGAGTATGAGCATGAAATCGTGATGAAGGAAAATCTTCATTGGGTAACGCGCTGTGGTTGACCAGTCACACACAGCGGCCGCCCCTCCCTAGACAGACTACCTATGGCCAGAGAGAGGAGTACGCGATGCATTTGACAAGACAGAGTTGAAAACAAGTTTTTTTGTCTGTTTGCTTGTAATTTGGCTGGTGATATAAAGTCAGTTGGAAAACTGTAGTACTGAACACGGTGCTTGTGAGAAAACTACAGTGAACGATGCTGACAGATTATTTCCCTGTTTGCCATCACTGGATGTTTGCATGAATCACCAACTTCATACAGATTGTTAAAAATAATTGAAGTCTTACAGATCACTTACACAAATAAACAGTACACATATAGCTGAATAATAATAAATATAGCAGCTTCTGATCAATCAATTTCAGATTTAAAATAATGTACCGACGTAAGCCCCACCCATTTCCGGTTTATGCCCCGCCCACTCCGAGTACTGATAGGATATAGATCATTTAGATGGGTGAACAGACTCAGATACAGATAGTGGTGTACTTGCTCATCCCTTATATATGGTAATGGTAAAGTGGTGGTTCCAAACTCTTATTCCCTGTATTTTGCAAACATCAACTGTTTGTATTGTTTCTTGAAATCGCTCATCTTGGTGCTTTGAGTTCCCTACTCAATCCGTTCCATCATTTGATTCCACATACTGGAATGCTTGTCATGAGTGAGTGTGCTGCTCTGCTGCCACCTAATGTCTGTTTTCCGTCACAGCACACTCAGCCATCAGAGGTGGAGCAGGCACACCTGTGTCCAATTAACGCTGGACTATTTAGACCAGGCAGCAACTTCACCGAGTTGCCAGAACGTCTTCACCTTATGCACACCTGATTCCCATTGTCTCTTGTACCCTGTTCCGGTCTCGTTTGTCTTCACCGTGAGTATTGTGTTTCTGCCTGTTTGTGTAGCATCGGACTTTGTATTTTTTGACTGCTTGTGTAGCATTGGACATCGTGTTATTTCCTGCTGGTATAGCAGTGGACACTTTGTTATTTTCTGCTGGTGTAGCAGTGGACATTGTATTGCTAGTCTTACCTTCTTCAGCTCTTAGCTTCTCCTGTTACCTTTTTGTAGCAGTGACTTTTGGTTTGTACTTTGTTTACCTGTTACCCGTGTGTACAGCACCTTTTTAGTTTTTTTTTTTTCCCCGCGACTCGGTCCGGTGTTGTTGTTAGTATTTTTTTCCCTCGTGGTCATTCTGAGTTATTGTTTTGTACTTTCTGTTTTCTTATTAAATTATTTTTTGTTACACAACTGTTTCCTGTCCTTGTCTGCATTGTGAGTCCAATATACAACGCGCCATTTTGTGACAATGCTGTGGGTTTCTAGCGTTCTCACGTTAAAGTGTTTTAAGCTTAGTTTTTCCCTGAGATCATACATCTCCTCTCTTTTTGAAAAATATTGACATTTTTGGGTAATAGGTTATTGTTTGCTTTATGTATAGTTTTAGCTGTTTGAAAAAATTTACGAGATCAGCGAATTTTAATATGTCGTTTCAGAAATAGAGGATTTGTTTGTTTCTCTATACGCACCATTAGGGATTATCCTAAATGATCTTTTTTTTTTCCCTCCACATACACGCACAATACAAATATTGTTGTGAATTACGCTGAAAATGTTAACGTAATTTAATGAAATGAATTAGTTAATTAACGCGCTATTTTTGACAGCCCTAATGCGCGCACACACACACACACATTCACATTCTCTTTCTGGATGTTTTGGTAGAGAGCAGAATTCATGGTTCCATTTATCACAGCAAGTCTTCCAGGTCCTGAAGCCGCAAAACAGCACCAGACCATCACACTACCACCACCATATTTTACTGTTGGTATGATGTTGTTTTTCTGAAATGCAGCATTACTTTTACACCAGCTATAATGGCAATTTCTGAATTTCTTTAGATCTCGACACAACAGGGTTTTTTAAAGCCTCAGTGGAGGGCTGCAAGGGAGGGCGGACTGCCGTCGCTGTGTCGTGCCGCTCCTGCGTCTGCAATTTTTTTTTAATGACAAATAGCATTTTTTTATGACTTTTATATATTTATTAACTTATTTAACTTTTTTTCAACAGCTAGCAGAACATGAACCGAAAATATAGCAAAACTGTTAATTTAATGGCAAAGTTGCTGAGAACACTGCCGACATTTAAAGTGCACTTTATTTACAAAGCACATCTCCACTCAGTGTGCTCATCTGTCATTAAATAGAACACTTATAAAAATTCTACAACGCGAAGCAAATATTCTACACAACTAGTGTTTTGAAGACAAGCCACAGGTATGATCATAATAACAAGAAAGCAAGATTGTTAAGCGACACTTTAAAAAAGTACGGTGTGATGATAATCGTAGCTCGTAACTCGCTTGTGGGACAAAAATGAGCTAGCCAGATCCCACCAGCCAGGCATGTAAACAAAAATGACAGAAAGTGGACTGATCAATGATCGAGCAATCACACACGTTGGCATAGACAGGCTTAGCGTGTGACAAGCTGTCGCCAACTGCCTACACATTTTGCGGGCTATTGTTCATTCGTAATAAGAACTACAGTGAAAGTCGACACTTTATCTGGTCTATCTGGTCAGACATGCGCAAGTGTCAGCAAGGCAGGCAGGCGATTCCGGTGCACGCTTATCAAAATAAATGCAGTGAAACATTTTTATGATGTTTTAAATAGTTTTCAAACTACTTGTGGTCAATATGTGCAAAAATAATAAGCTATATACTGTATCTATATAGCATATATATCCATTCTAACAATATATTACTTAAAATTGTTTTCAAGTTTAAAAAAAACTCATTTTAAAAGTGTGGTGGCTTTTATTTTGGCACACCGCCACGATCAATTACATAGAGTGGAAACCCTGTTAACCCTCTTATGCAAGTGTTTTCTTGATTGAGAACAAACTGAACACACGTGTGATTATCCAGAGTTATGTTTTAACTGCATTTTGTGTTCAGTTGTGTTGTCATTGACTAATATTTAAATTAGTTTGATGATCTAAAACATTTAAGTGTGACAAATATAGAAAAAAAAGAAATCAAGAAGGGGGCAAACACTTTTTCAGACCAATGTAGTTGCATTCAAGTGCATTCAAGATCAAGTCTCACACAAGGCTTGTGGGGAAAAAAGTGCAGTTTTCCTTTAAGGAATAACGCCATAAATTTGCCAAAAAATTCACTCAGTAACAAGTCAAATATTCCCAGTTTTCTTTGAGAAAAAAGTTGCAAGTTGCAGAAGTGAAGTAGTAATTAGGCCTGTCACGATAACGACTCTTTCTGGTCGATAATTGTGCTGTAAATTATCGCCAATAATCGATAATTTCGATTTTATTTAGACCATACTATCATTACGTTTATCGTTCAATGGCCACTGTGTCACATGTGAGCCACTAGATGGTATTCAAGTGTAGTGTTTCTGTGTGAGGCACAGAAGATGCCTACTATAGCACTTATCGTGTGGCGTCACCACTTCACATACCCTGGGTATCCCGAGCTCGCGCGGCCCGGCACTACGTATTCACTTCGCCGCTCAAACGGCCCAGCAAGCACCAACCGCTGGGACGAAAGCCCCACAGCACATCCACACTGGAACTGTGGCATTTGTCTTAGAAACTATAGCTTTTGTGCTTTCATTCATCTTGGCCTTTGCTTGCTAACTGCTAGCTAGCAATAATGCAGTGTATTCAACCACTACGTAGTTAGCCCCTGCCTCCAGTACTGTGACAGCGACGCTGAATAGCTGACAGGAGGCTCACTCTTTCCCTTAATTTACCTATACAACCAATGTGCTCAGACACAAGCAGAGTGAACCCTCTTGTCATCCAGCCTGTGTGCTACAGCAAGATTCAAGAGTTTTTTTTATTTTTTATTTATGCACAGTAGTCTCCTTTGGGACTTCTTGAGCAAGACGAGAAAATGGAAAAGACATACAGTACGTACATGTCTATCAAGGCGTCAAAATTATTGACCGCGTTTGCTTGCTTTTTTTCTATCGTTCGATTTAATTGTTTTATCAATTATCGTGACAGGCCTGGTAGTAATGAAAAAAACTACAGCTTTACAGATACCGTGTCTTGTATGCTGGCTAGCAACAAACATTGTGATAAAGATATCGACTGCAAAAAAGGGAATTACAAGACAAAGATGGCCCTGTAGCATTTATTTGTTCCTACTTTATGATGGGAATTGATTGGGACGTGAATCAAAACAAAAAGAAAGAATAATATCGTTGCTTTACCTCTTGTTGAAGATGTATCCTAGCAGTTGGCTGGCGAACGCGATGACCCCGAAGACGAGCAACGTGTTCCACATCCATAGAGGACCCACACGACGACACATCACCCAGCCCAACATCCTGATGGGAAGAGTCACATGAGTTCAGCGTTCAAAGAACGTCACGTGACCTGACCCCACTCAGTGGCGGTAGTTGTCTTTACGGTGCCCAACAGTCATAACAAGCTGACTTTTTTCTCACATTATAACTTTTTTTGTGAAACTTTGCAACTTTTTTTCTTTTAACATTGCAAGTTTGTCTGAAAGCATCGGACTTTTTCTCTGAAAAATCTGCTCTTTTATTTGAAACATTACAGCTTTATTGTCATAACATTACGACTTTTTTCTCCTATCTTTGCAACATTTCTCTCATATTACAACTTTTTTGGTCATATTACGACTCTATATTACATCTCATTTGCGACTTTTTCTTTGGAATGCTGCGGCTTAAGTATCAACATTTTCTCATGCTATAACTTTTCGATTACTTTTTCATTAAATTATTATGGCTCAATTTCATAAAACATTCCAACTTTGTTGTCATAATATGAAGACTTTATAATCTCGTTTGTGACTTTTTCTGGAAAAATCTGACTTTTTACTTTCACATTATAGCTTGATTCTCATAACAGCTGTTTTCTTCACCATATTATGACTATTGTCCTAAATCTGCCTCTTTTTTTCTTGTGTTCTCAAGAAGTCTATTTGCTTTTTTCAGGACTTCTCATCATTTCCCCAGAATATTACTTTTTTGTGTTAATTTGCCATGTTTTTGTCGAGTTATTTTACAACTCGTTTCGTCTGTGTAGGCTCTCAGTCGTACAGGAGTTGTCCATCGAGGAAAAGGCTTCTTGAGACGTCATCTGTACTTCTGTGAAGTTCACAGAAGTACAGATGACGTCTCAAGAAGCCTTTTCCTCGATTACAACTCGTTTGTCACTTTTTCGCAACGCCCCCCCCCCCCCCAACTTTTTACCGCAAAATATTGCTCTTTTAATCTCAAAATCTCAGAGGTTTTTTTTCTAATATTATAACTATAACCTTGTAACAACGTAAAAAGGCACAGGAAGATAAATATCAAATGTGCGGTTATGGCTCTGATGCAGCAGTGTTGCATGATCTCTTTTGCCCCTTTCACAACTATTAAAATCAGGATTTTTTTTCGCCACTTTTCAGTCAGACCAAGTCGAGCTGGCGATTTTTCTCCTAATGATCTGATCACACAATTTGTCACTGTGCAAAAGCGGACACAACTCGCTTTTCTGTGTAAAATCCACTTGGCGTATAACTGGCAGATTTTCCTTACTGGATAATGATGCCTAAATACTGGTGAGCACCTACAAAAATGTCCATAATTTCTGAATGCTAAGTGTGATTATTTTGTGGAACCTCACAAATGAACACTTAAAGTCTACATTTTTATGACATCATGATCAAATTACTCATGAATGTTAAATATAAATGAGAATATATCATCTGTCCAAATATTTTTGTCCAATCGCTCTATTGTCTTGTGTGCTTTTGCAACATGCATTATTACAATATCGCATCTTAAAGGTATTTTAGTAACACAAAGATGGAATATAAGGAAGGATAAGAGGAAAATATTAGAAACAATGCATTTTAGCAAGAAATGCCAAAAAATCCTAGAGAAAGGCCTTCGCGTGAGAGGGAGTCCACCCACACCCTCTCGCCCTCGCTTCGCTACACAATCCCTGCATTGCATATCTGCCATTTTTCCATTTCGCACCCGTTTTTGTCCTCCAAGCAAGCAAGTGCTACCTGGCTCTCCGTTTGAAAAGCATTGCTATATCCCCGGACCGGTATCGGCGGCGGTGTTGTTCGTTTGGAGCCGCAGGGACCTCGGAGCATCTCGCTTTTTAGGGTTCTTATTGTGGCAGCTTGAAGCGAGCGGTCCGCCGGTGCAAAGATTATTAAGCCATGGTGAGAGGTCACACACCCGACAACAAAATTATTCTTTTTTTTTTGCAGTGCATCTGCGCCAAGGTTGCCAGCTCATACGAAGAGCAGCGACGAAGACAACGATGTACAAGACATCCGGTAGCTTCCAAAATAAGATTCCGTAATACCGGAAGTGGCTTCAACTACTTCCTGTATAAGGATGTCGCTCCAAAATCACAGCTACTGCTGTGACGTATAAACACATACTGTTCGATGGAATTTGTCTTATGAATAAGCACCGCATGACTGTACTTGTATTCATCAAAGAGTATCACTATTTTTATGCTGGTTATGATACTAGTGCTAACAAGTATCGCTGCTTCCAAGATACAACCGTGGTTAGTCTGAGTAGTTTTTGATGTATTCCTCCTGGCTACTTCTTAGGTGATCAAGCTAACCTCACAAGCTTCTGTAAATAGTTTAAGTGGGAAATAAAACTAAAAATCTACTGAATACTACAATCTTCTCAGCCTTTTCAAGTGGCAAGAACTTGACTTTCTTTTAACTTTTAAAGTAAAAATTAATTTTAGTCTTGCAACATTCCGACTTTTTTGTCGTAAGTATACAATTTTATTTTAGCTACTATGGGACTTTTTTCTTGCGACTTTATACAGTGGTGTCGTATTTTTAATATGTGGGCTCAAACAGACGGCAAGATATTTTCCACATGCATATCACGCCACACGTCAAACTCCCGCAACCAACTGGTTCCCTCTTCCGGTAACAGCCGGTCTTCAAAATAAAGGCACACCAGCAAACATAAGGTTACACCACAGCTCCCTTTAAAAAAAAAAAAAAAAAAAAAACACAGGAAACTGGCGCTATCCCTAGTAATTGTTATACCTGTTTAACTTCCCATAACCCACCATAAACTTCACATTTATCTCCCGTCATACAAGGAAACTATAACTTTTTTTTTCTTTTTACAGTGGGGGCAAAAAAGTATTTAGTCAGCCACCAATTGCGCACGGTCTCCCACTTAAAAGATGAGAGAGATCTCCAATTTTCATCATAGGTGTACCTCAACTACGAGAGACAAAATGAGGAAAAAAAAATCCAGAAAATCACATTGTCTGATTTTTAAATAATTTATTTGCAAATTATGGTGGAAAATAAGTATTTGGTCAATAAGAAAAGTTCATCTCAATACTTTGTTATATACCCTTTGTTGGCAATGACAGAGGTCAAACGTTTTCTGTAAGTCTTCACAAGGTTTTCACACATGCAGATCTCCTCTAGAGCAGTGTTGTTTTGGGGCTGTCGCTGGGCAACCAGGACTTTCAACTCCCTCCAAAGATTTTCTATGTGGTTGAGATCTGGAGACTGGCTAGGCCACTCCGGGACCTTGAAATGGTTCTTACGAAGCCACTCCTTCGTTGCACAGGAGGTGTGTTTGGGATCATTATCATCCTGAAAGACCCAGCCATGTTTCATCTTCAATGCCCTTGCTAATGGAATTAGGTTTTCACTCAAAATCGCACGATACATGGCCCCATTCATTCTTTCCTTTACACGGATCAGTCGTCCTGGTCCCTCTGCAGAAAAACAGCCCCAAAGCATGATGTTTCTACACCCATGCTTCACAGTAGGTATGGTGTTCTTTGGATTCAACTCAGCATTCTTTCTCCCCCAAACACGATAAGTTGAGTTTCTACCAAAAAGTTCTATTTTGGTTCCATGTGACCATATCACATTCTCCCAATCCTCTTCTGGATCATCCAAATGCTCTCTAGCAAACTTCAGACGAGCCTGGACATGTACTGGCTTAAGCAGGGGGACACGTCTGGCACTGCAGGATTTGAGTCCCTGGCAGCGTAGTGTGTTACTGATGGTAGCTTTTGTTCTCTCTTCAGTCATTCACTAGGTCCCTCTGTGTTTTTTGGGATTTTTGCTCACCGTTCTCATGATCGTTTTAACCTCACGGGGTGAGATTTTGCTGCGTTGCTGTGTGATGTTTTTAGTTTTTCTTTGTGACTGTGACTGTGAGTCTTGGGTGATGACCTTCCCGGGTTTTCAATGGGTTGTGAGGTCTGTTCTTACTCTGCTTGAATAATTAAAGCACTATCTCTTCCTTACGACTCGTGAGCGCCACACTATTAAACTTTTTGCATTCCACTGTAAGATGAGGAGCACTATATGAGTTTAGTTAAAAAACTGATGTTCCACCTGAATGTTGCCCCCACTGCATGATATTCTTTTACATTTTCCCAGTATCTATGGGAAAAATATACATTTTACACTTGCTGAATTAAAGCAACCACAAATTTTCACACTGTTTTTGGGTGCATGACAAATGCAAATTCTCCTTGGTAGCATGTTGACACATTTCTGTGTTAATCACTGCCACAGCTTGACACTGGCTACGCCAATCGATACTTCGTGTTTGATCATTCCCTTATCAAACCTATTGACGTTCGACTTTTCTTGCATCTTGCATCGTGCATCTTTATTTACACGCTCTGCCTAGCTGCCACTGGCTGCACCTGACATTGGCGGCAGCTGGCTAGCTAGAGTTATCCGCCTAGCATCTGGTCTTCCGACTAATTATTATACTAATTATGTCTTGTCCTCAAAACACTATTTGTGTGTGATTGTTTAATGAACATAAACAAAAACTTATGATGGTGACACTATCACAGGGGGCTCCTATCTCGCCAGCTGATTTTGAGTAGTGCACCAGAGTCAAAGAATATTTGCTTCAACTCTATAACTGTTGAATTCAGACTTTATGCCTTTATATAATGACAAATCATAGAAGACAAAATAGCATACAGACATTGAGCACACTGTTCTCTAGCTAAGGTAGTGTACAACTTAATGTCGAGTCATAAGTCATACAGTGGTGTGAAAAAGTGTTGGCCCCCTTCCTGATTTCTTTTTTTTTTTTTTGCATGTTTGTCACACTTAAATATTTCAGATCATCAAACAAATTTAAATGTTAGTCAATGAAAACACGACTGAACACAAAATGCAGTTTTTAAATGAAACCTTTTTTTATTAAGGGAGAAAAAAAATCCAAAGCTACATGGCCCTGTGTGAAAAAGTGACTGCCCCCTAAATCTAATAACTGGTTGGGCCACCCTTAGCAGCAACAACTGCAATCAAGCGTTTGTGATAACTTGCAATGAGTCTCTTACAGCACTGTGGAGGAATTTTGGCCCACTCATCTTTGCAGAATTGTTGTCATTCAGCCACATTGGAGGGTTTTCCAGCATGAAGTGACAGCATCTCAATAGGATTCAGGTCAGGACTTTGACTAGGCCACTCCAAAGACTTCATTTTGTTTTTCTTCAGTCATTCAGAGGTGGACTTGCTGGTGTGTTTTGGATCATTGTCCTGCTGCAGAACACAAGTTGGTTTCAGCTTGAGGTCACGAACATTCTGCCGGAGATTCTCCTCCAGGATTTTTTGATAGACAGCAGAATTCATGGTTCCATTTATCACAGCAAGTCTTCCAGGTCCTGAAGCAGAAAACAGCACCAGACCATCACACTACCACCACCATATTTTACTGTTGGTATGATGTTTTTTCTGAAATGCGGCATTACTTTTACACCAGATGTAATGGGACACACACCTTCCAAAAAGTTCAACTCGTCAGACCACAGAGTATTTTCCCAAAGGTCTTGTGGATCATCAAGATGTTTTCTGGCAAAGTTAAGAAGAACCCGAATCTTATTTTTGCTCAGCAGTGGTTTTGGTCTTGGAAGTCTGCCAGGCAGGCCGTTTTTGCCCAGTGTCTTTCTTATGATGGAGTCATGAACACTGACCTTAACTGAGGCAAGTGAGGCCTGCAGTTCTTTGGATGTTGTTGTGGGGTCTTTTGTGACCTGTTGCATGAGTCGTCGCTGCGCTCAGGGTAATTTTTTATTGGCCGGCCACTCCTGGGAAGGTTCACCACTGTTCCATGTTTTCGCTATTTGTGGATAATGGTTCTCACTGTGGTTCGCTGGAGTCCCAAAGCTTTAGAAATGGCTTTATAACCTTTTCCAGACTGATAGATCTCAATTAATTTCAGTTAAGTTATGTTTTAACAGGGGGCAATCACTTTTTCACACAGGGCCATGTAGGTTTTTCTCCATTAATAATAAAAAGTTTCATTTAAAAACTGTATTTTGTGTTCAGTTGTGTGTCATTGACTAATATTTAAATTAGTTTAAGTGTGACAAACATGCAAAAAAATGTGAAATCAGGAAGGGGCAAACACTTTTTCACACCTCTGTAGTGGACAGCTCCAATAGTGATGAAAGATGGACACCCATGCAACCCGCACACTCAGTTTATTCTCTTTTAACTTAAGCAGCTCAGAGTTGTATTTAAAAAAGACATGTATTTGTATTTTTTTATTCTGTTAATTTTGTTATGTTAAACTAAGAAACAAATCATTGAACAATTTATTTCCAATGCATTACTCCGAAACATGCATCAAATTAAATTCAGTTTTGTGTCAAATAGTAGAAAAATGGTTACACACAAACACAGGCAAAAAGAAAAAAAAGACAATCCGTACAAATCTTTATTTTTTAACAACTACCTATTTGCCCTGCAGCCCTGGCCAATACCACTCCTCATAAATAAATTGAAAAATCGACTGTTAATCCATGCGATTGGTGTCGGTATTGGCCTCTCTCACTCACGATTTTCGGAATCGGCAGCATAAAACCCTGATCGGAGCATACCGGGTATGTACTTTGTGTATGTAGAAATGTTTTTGGCTTTCCGTCTTTCTTTAGATACCAAAATGACCATAGGATTCTTAAGAAAAACTGTTCTAACCCATCTTCCCGGTTGTTACGATGACTGTCTGACTTCAAATGTTCCCTTTTTTTGTTTGTTGTTGTTCTGTATTGTAAAAATAAAATAAAATAAAATACGGACCACACCATCCAGTAAAGCGTAAACTGTTAATAGTGAACTATGGGAGCGTTAACCCGGTCCCCATTGAGGCCAATTGAGTGGTTGCAGGCTGAGTGAAACAAGATTATTGCTGTGACCTAATGCCTGCAGCATAAGCTGCTAAGTGGGAATTAGAACAGCAGAAGACGACATTTACAAACTAGATGTACTGTTACATTTCAGCACGTCTGTCGTAATCCCTCCCAAACAAAAAGCCACGACATTGTCACTTATTACTTCCAACAGAAATAATAAGTATTCCAACAGGTATGAATAAGTATTCAATCCTTACCTCGTCTTGGTGAATAGCGTTAATTACAATAGAAGAAAATTGCAGTGAGTTAAGGCTCATCTTCCAAACATCCAAATATTGAAATAGATAAATGTTGCTTTCTAGTCCATTCAGTTTGGTTAGCAAGACTCTGCTGCACAACGGTGCCAACAAGCACTTGAAACCTGAGTGCAGGATTGAAAAATCCCTCCCTCTTCTTCTGACAACATGATACCGCCCCCCCCTCCTCCTCGGGTCATTTTTTATTTATACTGTTGATCATTATAAAACACTTTATGGTTTTGTCATTGGCTAAATAATCAAGCACCTTTTTAAAATCTAAAAAGATAATATTTATTATTTTTGGCCATTTTTAGTATTATTTTTGTTGCAGATGGTAAATAATGATTTATATATTTACTCATATATAAACTATATATATTTTAATACACACACTTATATACTTATTTATACTGTGTGTGTGTGTGTGTGTGTATATATATATATATATACACACACACACACACACACACACACACACACACTGTATATGGTGGGGTAAAAAAAGATATGGCATATGATAATACAGTCATATGGAAGACATTGTGTTTTACGCACACTATAAACCTTGCAATCCAACTACCTTGGTGTTCCCAGCGTCAACGAGTGACGAGGGGAACAGCTGCCGCCGTGTTAATGTCCAAGCAGAAGCTGTAGTAATTCTATATTTGATCAAAGTTACTTAGGATTTGATAGATCAAAACACGGAGATGTTTGGACTTGTCTGCTGTCCTGGCTGAGCTCTAACTTTACAGAGACCGCCGATCACCCGGTAGAAGTTACTATTGCTCCAAGTTAGTAGCGGAAATAAAAGTCAGGCGTATCGTATTGGAAGATAAAGGGTTTAGGGGTGTCTTCCTTCCGATCCTAAAGGCACTTCACCAAACGCCTCATACGTAGAAGAGATCCGTGTTGACAGTTTAGCGACATGGTCGCTCTATTTTGTGAGTGGGGTGTGCATTAAAATTGAAAAACAGGAAGTGTTTCTTGCGTCATGCATTTATTTGGTAATTTAATGCACAGGCGAGCAGGAGTGGAGCTCCACCTCCAATTCTGAAAGCTGCATACACCCCTCTCCAATGCAGTCCAACCACTGACCAGCGACAGAGCCAAGAAGGCAGAGCTTGGACACTCTCGTCGCCTGGCAACACCTCGTCTTCGTGCTTAAACACGTTCCATGTGGGCGAAGGGCCATCTGTCAAACGTGGCTCATTGCAGAAATGAAATTAAAAAACACAGCAAAGTGGAAAAATACAGCAAAAAGGAATAATGTAAGAAGAAAAAGCTAAAATGCTGATACTTATAATAAAAAACTAAGATTTGTCTTTAAAAGGGTCCCTGACATGAGTGTCAACTTTGCTTAAATGTGTTATATATTGTTTGTAATTATGTTGTATATTGTTCGATTTGTAAATGCGAACGGTAAATTTGCAAAAATTTGATTTATAGTTCATTGTGAACTCGCAGCTCAGCCTCATTTTCGGAAGTGACGTCATCGGGGTAACACCTCTCCGCTAAAGCAGCGTAAACAAAGTCTTTCCCGAGGTAGATCGTCAACTTAGTTCAGTAGATTTTTCAGCAAAAAGTAGTCATGACAATCCGTTGCTGCTGGATGTTTAAAGTATGCGTGATCAGTGATACTGTACGTTTCTTTCTAATAATTGAAGGATAAGCAACTCCAGAGCGGTGAACTTTCAGGCGGGGTGTGAGAGACAGCTCACCTCGTGAATACGCTTGCGTGCTTCACTGCTCTCCCTTTCGTTGATTTCTGTTTCGACTTTAGTCTGTCCAGTACAGATACTGTAAATGAATAGATATCAGTATTTCAAATTTGACAATCTGATTGAGGGTGGTCTTATTTTTTGCAGACCCATTTCCAAAACAAGACAGTAAACAAAAAGATAAAATAGATTTAATAAAAGTGCGGTAAAAGATCATCATAAGACTCTTGTCAATGTTAAAAACGGACAGTTTCCTGAGACAGTGCAGGCGCTGGTGTCTCTTTTTACAGCCCACCACACAATGGTGTGATTGTGCTCAGGTATTTGTGCTGAGTCACCTGTGCCTGGATAGACGCTGGGTCAACACTGTAGCATTTTTTTTTTTCCTAAAATCAAATACCAGGTATTTAGTTTTGTTTGCATTTCAGCAAGATAAAAGTGGTCACACCATTTCACAAAATCCTGGACAATTGGTTCATGGCTATATTCCCCATTGTGAAGCAGGGTCATGATTATGTGTTAACAGAATCGTGGTCGGAATCGCGGAATTGGTCAATAAAAACGGAATTTACTGTTTAACACGGAGTATCGCAGAAATTGACATAATGTGAATGAATGCTGTCATCGTGAGGAGAACGTTTGGGTGGGGGTGTATTTCCCCGGCGGATGGCTCAATTGTGGCGGAATGTCATTACAAAAAACTAAACCGCCCCCTCCTGACCTAAACATGTTGAAATGTCGATAAACACCAGTTGGCGGAAACTCCTTGAATGCCAGCTAGCGGGGTTAGCTTAGTTTAGCATGGCTTTGTTGAGTCTGCGGGTGATCTGGGGCGCTGTGCAGGTCGATCAGGACACTTGGCGATACTGTGCTCTGCCCCCCCGCAATACAGGCAGAGATGAAGTCGTCGACGGCGGGAACACTCGGCGGATGACAAACGCCGACCCCCCAGCTGCATTGACTCGTCGACGGTCGACTCCAGTGACTCCTGGATGGGGCTCTCACGGTGTCCTGCAGAGGCATCCACTGGTATCGGCCATCGACCACGCTTAAGGGCCCTGGACGCTCCCACTTGATCAGCCACCGTCGTAATCTCCCGGTCTCGTTCCCTTAGTCGGTTGTCCAAACAAACTGCCAGGTCGATGAGCTGGTCCAGTGAGGTGGTATCATTAATAGCCAGCTCGTCCTTAATGCGAGCATGTAGCACTTTGCGAAAAATACCTCGCAATGCCGCGTCATTATATCCACTCTCTGCTGCGAGCACCCGAAAGTCCACGGAGAAAGCTGCAACTGAGCGGCCCCCGTGTCTAATGTCCAAAGGTCTACTGCCTGCCTCGCTGTCTGGATCTCAGACAAAAAATAGGGGAAATTAGTACGTACAGCGGGCTTGGCCTTGCTCACCGCCATAGCCCAAGCCGCCGCCTGGCCATTAAGCAAACTCATAATGAAGGTTACTTTGGCCGAATCAGTAGAATGTGCTGGGTTGCTGGTCAAAAACCAAGGAACATTGATGTAAGAATAGTTCACATGACTCACTCACCCGTCTAACGTGTGGGGTGAGGAATGCTTGGCTCTTGCTGAGACCAAGTCAGCGGAGCAAAAGTAGCACACAGGCTCTCACAGATAGCGTTAACGCTAGTGGACAACGCCGCCAACTCCGCCATTATCTCTTTAAGAGATTGCTTGTGGTTGAGACAAGGCGGAACGAAACTGCTCGAACTCTGCGGAATCCATGCTTTGGCCGGATTGTTCTGTTAGGAACGGCTATGCCGGGACTTGGATTCCAATATGCAAGTGGCTGCAGACCAGCAAGTGGCTGCAGAGAGGTAATCCCAGCCAAAGACAGGGCGCTGACGGGCGGGAGGACAGCCAACCCCTGAGACCAGCGAGAGATCACACCCCACAAAGGCAGACGAGTACCGGGGGCCACACACCGGCAGGCCCAGAGACGCCCCCACAACCGGAAAAAAGCCCGCCCACGCCGGAAGCGCCAATACCCCCCCACCGCCACCCCTACCCCAAGGGAACGGAGCCCGGCCCGCCCCGGGCCAGCCCCCGCCCGACCCCCGACACAGGACCGTCCCCCAGGGATGCAGGAGGCACACCCCCCACCCACCCGGCCGAGGCACGGTCGGCAGAGATGTATCACCCAGCACCTGACCCCACGGAGCAAACCCCTGTATGCCCCCGCCCCACCAAAAATAAATAACTAAAATAAATAAATAAATAAAAGCACACACACATACGCACGCACATACACACTCCTACGCACCCATAAGCACGCACACACACATACACACGCACGCGCACACCTACACACATACACACGCACGCGCACACCTACACACGGACACACACACGCACTCACACACACGCGCACACACACAGTGGTCGACTGCCCGACACCCGGAAGCCTCGCTCTATCCCCGTTGGTAACCCGAGGAGCAGCGGAGCCGGGGACCCCGGGGTCCCAGACATACAACCCAGAACCCGCGGCGCGGAGTGCGCGGACCGCCGGGGAGCAGGAAGACACCAGGCAACCCCATCCCAACGGTAGGACGCCGCCAGCAAGGCAGACAGAGAAGCCGGCGAGGAGGAAAGCGGGCAGGCAAACGGGCGAGCAGCCAGGCAAACCACCACACACCGCCAGCCGACAACCGCGGGGCAGCAAACCCCGGAGAGGGAGCAGGAGTGCCACACCCCAAGCCGCAGAGCCGAGAAGGCGAGACCAGCAGCAGACCAGCCGACGGACCCCACCAGCCACCAGAAGTCAGACCAGTAACATGCCACCAGAGCTGACAGCGCACCACTCGCGCACCGGAGCCCCACCCCCGACAAGCCCGCAGACAGACCGGGGGAGGCGAAGACACAGACAACGGCCCAGCAGAGCACAAAGAGCAGCGGCGACAAACGCCCAAGCGCCCGGCAGAGCACGACCCCCCCCAGCAGGCCCGACCGTAGGCCACCCCACAAAGTCCTATATGTATGTGAGGTGGTGCAGTGGAACAGGAAGGACGGCGGCCCCACATGCCCACACCCCAATGCCGCCCAAACCGAGCAGGGGGGGACCAAGGACACATGACCGACCACCCACCACAGCCCACCACAGCCCAGGCTTGGGTGAGCCACAGGCCGCCGGACACACCACAGGCCCTACCCGGCCCGCCAGGATGCCCAGTCCGGCCCACCCAACCCCCCAGAGGCGATACCCCCAGTGCCCCCCAACACCGGAGCCCCACCGGAGGTAGCGTCCACAGCGCCATCCCCAAACCGCCAAACACCAAGGACCAGCCATACACCTCAAGGCAGACTTGACCGCCACCAGAACAGCGGGAACCGCGCCCACGCAGCCCCCGCATACCACCACGGCCGGCAAGGAAGCAACACTACGGCAACCACAAGAGAACCGGACCCCACATAGAGCGGAGCACGGCCACACACAAATTTCAGTGTGTGGAATCAAATTATGGAATGGATTGAGCAAGAAACTCAAACAATGTACAGAGATTAGCAAATTCAAAAAACAATACAAGCAGTTGATGTTTGTTAAATACAAGGCAGAAGAGTCTTGATCATCACAATGATGTTCTGTCTGGTTCGTTACATGTGCATATATATATATATATATACTGTATATATACTGTATATATACATGTATACGTATATATATATTTTTTTTGCTTTTGTTTTTTTAAGGAAAGGGGTGGAGAAAAAGAAAAGAGAAAAAAAGGGGGAAGGGAAAAGAAAAAAGGAAAAATTCTTTCTTTATTCATATTTAACTTATACATTCTTTTTTTTTTTTTGGTCTTACTGTCATCTATTATGTATTATTATCCTGATTATCCTGGGACCGCCCGCCAGCTCCCCGCTACCCCCACCCCCAAGCCCCCCACCAAAGCCACCCCCGACCGCCCCACCCCGGAGCAAGCATCCCCTCGCCGATCCCGGCCAGCGCCACACAGAAGAACAGCAGCCGAGCAGGAGGGCCCAGAGCAGACCCCACCCCACCCCCAGAGGCAAAGGAGGCGAGGGAGAGCCAGCGCCACCAGCCGCACACGGGCCCCAGCAGCAGTAGGCGCCCGGCACCCGCAGGATGCAGCACCCCGCCCACCCACCATCCCGGAGGCCGACCAACGCCGCCCCCTGGACGGCCAGCCCGCCCCTGCCCCATCACCCGACCCGGACCCCTCCCGACCCACACCCACCAGCCCCCACAGGCAGGCAGCCCAGCAAAGAAGACCCGAGACACCAAGCCCGCCCCCGCCTGTCCCCGAAGTACCAGGGCCACCCAGTGACCAGGACCACACCCCATGCCAGATGAGCGAGATTCTCAGGGGCAGAGCCAGACGCCCTCAGCCTCTCGAGAGTCAGGTCAGGGAATTAATTATTGGTGCCCACATAGACTGAAATTCTGACATTTGTTCTTTAGATTGAGCAGACATTCTCTCCATAGCTATATGATCTAACAAAAGATTTTTGTAAAGAGCTATGTTCAGTTTCTTCCTTGATTTCCAATTGATGAGAATGGTTTTCTTGGCGATGCTTAATGCAGTGATGAGAAGCTGTGTTTGGTTTGTTTCTACATCAATTGTGGAGAGATCGCCCAGCAGGCATAGTAAAGGGGAGGTAGGAATGGAGAACCCAAGTTCCAAAGATAGGTACTCACACACTCCGTGCCAAAAATTTTTAATGGGAGCACAGGTCCACATGGAGTGTAAGTAGTCATCTATTCTATGGTCTGAGCAGTGTGTACAGATGTTAGAGTCAGTTAAGCCCATTCTAAACAGTCTATGTCCTGTGTAGTGTACTCTATGAAGGATTTTAAACTGAATCAGCTGTAGGTTGGGATTTTTGATTAACCGGGAAGCATTGAGACATATTTGCTTCCAGAATTCAGGGTCACAGCTTGTAGATAAATCTAAGTTCCATTTGGAGATTGGAACGCCGATTGTGTTGTCGTTTTTGAAAGTAGAACATATAATTTAGATAATGTTTTAGGGGCATATTTTTAAAAATTGGTCAATGGTGGTATTGCTTTCCCATGATATAGTCCTGAAACTTGCTTTAATTATAGATTTAATTTGTATGTATTCAAGAAATTTGTTATGATTTATTCCATTCTGTGTAACAAGGTCGTTAAATGAGATAAAGTTGTTTCCTATAATTATATTTTTCATACAACTTATTCCTTCTTCGTGCCATGTTGGGAGATTTAATGGTTTCTTTTTAAGCAAGATGTCAGGATTATTCCAGACGGGAGTGTATTGGCAAGGAGTGAGTGAGAATTTAGTTATTTTTAGAAATTCCCACCAAGCTGTCAGAGTGTTGCTTATATTTATACTTTTAAAACAATTATTTTTTCGGAGGATTTGGCTAATGAAGGGCAGGTTACAAATTGGGATTTCATGGCTAAGTGATTGTTCAATGTCTAGCCATAAATAATGCAATGGGTTAGGGTTGATCCATTTTAAGATATACTGTAGCCTGTTTGCAAGGAAGTAGTTGGAGAAGTTTGGGAGTTCTAAGCCCCCATATTCTTTAGATTTTTGTAACGTTTTGAGACTTATTTGTGCTGGCTTATTTTTCCAAAGAAATGTATTTATATATCAATCTAATGACTTGAACCAAATTATAGATGGTTTGGTGGGGATCATGGAAAACAGATAATTAACCTTTGGTAAGATCATAATTTTTATGGTGGATACTCTGCCTGTAAGTGAGATGGGCAAGGTTCTCCAACGTGCAAGATCATCCTCTATTGACTTCAATAGTGGAGTATAATTCAAGTGGATCAGGTCTGACAGGTTGGAGGAAATGTTAATACCCAAATACTTAATGTTCCCTGAACACAGTGGTATAGAGGGGGTGCTCTGGAAACCAAAGTTAATGGGCAGTACTGTGGATTTAGACCAGTTAATGGAGTAATCTGAGAAGGTGCTATAATTGTTAATGAGTGAGATAGATTCGTGAAGTGAAGAATGTGAATTATCCAGGAAGAGTAATACATCATCAGCATAAAGGCTTATCTTATGATGAACATTTCTGGTGTGGATCCCTTTAATATTTATATGTTGTCGAATTGCAGCTGCAAGAAGTTCGATAAAGATAGCAAATAGTGAGGGAGACAGTGGACACCCTTGCCTAGTACCTCTTTGTAAAGTAAATTCTGGAGAGATGTGATTGTTGGTCCGAACAGAGGCCTTCGCGGCGTTATATAGTATTTAAATCCATGTTCTAAATGAATCTCCAAAACCAAATTGTTGTAGTGTTGCAAAGAGAAATTTCCAGTTTACTCTGTCAAATGCTTTTTCAGCATCTAATGAAACAATTGTGGTTTCTAAATTATGGATGATAGAGTAATCAATCAGATTGATTAGACGGCGTACATTGCTAGTTGAGTTTCTCCCCTTGATAAATCCTGATTGATCAGGGTGTATTATATGAGGGGTAACTTTTTTTAGTCTTATAGCTAACACTTTGCATATCATTTTAAGATCTGCATTAATTAGTGAAATTGGACGGTAACTGGAAGGTAGTGTTGGGTCCTTATCCGGTTTCAGCAGGAGACTGATTGTAGCTGAGTTCATGTTTGGAGGCAAGCATGAACTGTCTTTAATTTCCAAAACCATTCTAAGAAATATTGGGGCTAGTAATGACCAGAATGCTTTATAAAACTCTTGTGTGCTTTGTTATTCGGCAACCGGTGTAGAGCGTTCTGGAGTTCTATTAATGAAATAGGTACATCTAAGTTTGTCACCTGTTCGTCATTTAATTTCGGTACTTCTATGTTGTTGAGAAATGTTTCGATATCTGGGAGAGATGGTTTAATCTGAGGTGTATATAGATTTTTATAAATGCTCCTAAAGACGGAATTAATTTCCTCCGGGAGGTGAGTGATGTGACCTCCTGAGTCTCTAATGGAGGAGATAGAGCTTTTTTCTTTATTGACTTTAAGTTGGTTAGCTAAGTATTTTCCGTGTTTATTGCCATGCTCAAACTTTTCCAAACGTAGTCTCTGCAGTTGGAACTGAATTTTCTTGTCAGTAATTTCTTTTAAGTCTAGTTTCAGTTTCCTTAGGTTACTTAGAATATGCTCATCTTGTGAGTCAGCATGAGCTGCTTCGAGGATTTGGATTTTTTTCTCCAACTCTGATCTAGTAATTTCTCTTTCTTTTTCTTATAAGATGAATATGAAATGATTTTTCCGGGCATTAGTGCTTTTGCTGTCTCCCACAGAACGCTAGCAGAGATCCCGGGTTGGTCATTGAAGTCTAAAAACATTGTCCACTCTCTTTCAAAGTATTTTAGGAAGTCTGAGTCTTTTAGTAATGATGTATTTAATCTCCAGCATCTAGTAGGTGCACTTATAGTTTGGTTAGTGAGAAAAAGAAAGACTGGGGCGTGGTCACTAATGGTGATAGGGTGTATGTGAATGTTTGAAATATCTGATATGATTGAGTTGCTTGTCAAAAAGTAGTCAATACGAGAGTAGGTGTGGTGCACTGGTGAGAAGGGTGATAAGAGCGCCAAGCATCACAAAGACCAAAATCATTCATGTATTTCTTCAGTATTGATGTTGATTGAGACTCACGATGTCCCCCAGCTGGGCTAGACCTGTCCACTTCTGGGTTAAATACTAAGTTGAGGTCCCCTCCCAAGATCATACTTGAATCCAAGTGTGCAGAGAGAGACGAGAAGAAGGTATGAAAGAAGGAGGGGTCGTCAACATTAGGACCATATATGTTGGCAATGCAGAAATGTACATTATCAACAGATATGTTCAATATTATATATCTCCCTTCTGTGTCTGTAATAGTGTTGTGGAATGTAAAATTCACCCGCCTGTTAATTAAAATAGCTACGCCTCTCTGTTTGGAGTTGTAACTTGCTAAATATGTGTGTGGGAACTGTGGTGAGTGAAGTGTATGGACAGCTGACTTGGACATGTGAGTCTCTTGTAATAAGACAATGTATGCTTGGATGTTCTTTAAATGATAAAATTTTTTTTGTCTTTTTTCTATCGACCCAACTCCCCTGACATTGCAAGTGACAAACTGTAGTGAGTTCATCCTAGACTAGCTTTTGGTGATGCGTGTGTAGACGAGATCAAATGTGAAGTATGTGTACCTGGAAGTAAAAATCATGGGAATATATACAATACATTTAAATGTATGCTTAATTTGTACATAGGCCAAGTGTAACACAGTAATCCTGCATATGTGAGATGAGCGTGCTTGTGAGTGGGGGTGATATCAATAACAATTGTAGAATATGATGTGTATGTGTATGAAAGTGCGTGCACGTGTGTGTATTTGTGTGAATTGTTTGAATTTGGTTGGGTTTGGACTTTGAGGGTGTATGATGTCACTGTGAAGAGATGCTGATGAAGGAGACAGCTGGCAGAACAAGAGGATATGTGACATTATGAGAAGGGGAGAAAGGGTGACACAGAGTGAGGATGGGGAGAGGAAGAAAGAAAGAGAAGAAAAAAAGAAAAAAAGGAAAGAAAGGCTGTGCATACATACAGTGGGATAGAGAAAAAAAGAGGGGGTAAAGTGGGAGCAGTTCTTTTTCCCCGTGTACGTTCCGTGTGATTTTGTGTTGTTAAACTTATTTCCTTGTTTGTACTTTGTATTTTTGTTATTTATTACCTAGCCCTGTAATAAATTCCTCTTTGTGCTCTCGCATCTTGGGGTCCGCGTCCCGGCATCACGCCGATCCTTTACAATTGTGACATTACAAATTTGAACATATACAGAGCCACAGCCTCAGGAAGAAGTCCCAAAAAACAGGCGATTTATCTCTTTAAAATTGCTCAAAAATTGTTTGAGTAATCATTTTGCCACACACCTTGTTTCACCACACCTTGAAGTTGAAAGCACGTTCTTTCCTCACTTCAGATTATTCAGGATTAGATCTACGTAGTCTAATTAGACTAGTATTAGATCTAGTACTAGTAGGATAATAATTTCATTTTCAGAATAATTCACTGGCATTGCTTAATTAAGCCTTATTATATGATCTGAAAGAGTGACTGTTGATTAATTTAGATGTATCAGTATCACAAAGGGTGAATGGCCAGTCCCAGCAATGAACAATTGTTAAATATTTTTGTATTACATGTCACTTTTTGCAACCATAAGCAATCATTGTAGTTTGTATTTGTGGAATTCTCATTAAACAGAAATTCACAACACCAAATACAACACATGGGGCCAAACACTCTCAGTTGACCTACCTCGCACAGCTTTGAAGACGAGTTCGGCTTCCAGCCCAAACGGTTGATTTTATTCTCCCAAATTGTCCGTCTGTTGACATCTGAAGGGAATCTGTTCAGCTTGAAACCCTTGTCGTGTCTATTTGTGCATCCAAATGCACAACAACCCGGCATTTTTGGGGAATAAACAAGAATACGGCCAAGAATACTGTTGTAGATTTAGTCGAACCGATGTCCCGAAATATATGTATCAATTGGTATATTTGCAGAAAAAGAAAAGGCGAACGCAAACGCAAATTTGGCCCCAAGATGGCTCCATGAGTCACGTGACCGTATTTTTTCGACTTGTCATGTCGTAACTCTCTCTATGAAGGGACTCTAGTTGGCGCTTCCGGCGGGGGCGGGCTTCTTTCCAGTTGCGGGGGTGTCTCTGGGCCTGCCGGTATGTGGCCCCCAGTGCCCGTCTGCCTTTGTGGGGTGTGATCTCTCGCTGGTCTCGGGGGTTGGCTGTCCTGCGGCCCGCCGGTGCCCTGTTTTTGGTTGGGATTGCCTCTCTGCGGCCCCTTGCTGGTCTTCCCGGGGAGGGGGAGGGCTCTCTGGGCTGGCTCTTGGGGGGCTGATCTTTGTGCTGCCTGCCCCTGTGGGCCTGGTGGCTTTCTGGCGGTTGGGGCTCGGCCTGGCTATTTGGGACGGGGCTCTCTGGGTGGTGGTGGTGGTGGTGGTGGTGGGGGGGGGGGGCCCTCTCCTTTCATGCATTCTCAGTGACAATTACGCGCTCATACATTCTTGCACCTTTATATATATGAGGACTTGCACACATACAGCAATACCTGTACACACGTACATGTGTACACTTGCAGTACATACGTACTTCCCCACATTACTCACTGAGTTAACCAGGGTGTTATTATGTTGTTGGTTTTATTACAGCGACGGTGATGTCAGCAGTATGATTATAGTTTTTACAATGATGTGCATTACAGTAATTATCATTCTGTTCACTATCATAGTTCATCATTTCATGACTGCTATTATGTGTGACTGTTTCAATGCAGTATTGTCATTGTGATCACTATCATAGTTCATCCTTTCATGACTGCTATTATGTGTGATTGTCTCAATGCAGTATTGTCATTGTGATCACTATCATAGTTCATCATTTCATGACTACTGTTTCAATGCAGTATTGTCATTGTGGTTGTTGATATTATTTTGTCCTTTCAAGGGTCTTTATAATCGTCAGCCATTTGCTGATGTAGTCCTGTTTGTTTCTGTTGTTCTGTTATTGTTGTCACAATTGTTGTTGCTGCTGTTGTCCTTGTCTGTCTTTTTTTTGTCCCCCTCTTATCTTATTTTCTTTTCTCTTCTTCTCTGTCCTCTCCTGCTCCGGTCCGGCCGCTCCAAATTTGCATAATAACAAGCATGAAAGTCAAATAAATTCTGTATAACAGGGGAATTGGAGCTCACACTTTTCCCTGGCAGAGTAAATCTGTTGAGCACTTGAGGGCATTTAGAACTACAATTCTATCTGCTTTAAAGGCTGGACAGGACAGGGAAAAGAAGAAAAAAAAGATTTATACTAGCAAAATAGACAAATAACATCCTCGAGAATGGAGACAGTCTTGACAACAACACATGACAGTGTGAATGCCTGACAGAAAATTTAAATTTTGAGCAGATTTTGGCTTTTATTGCCTGTGGTCTTAAACTTTTGATCAGCTGATAAACAGCCTACTTCAGTTTAATTGTTGTTTTCAATAAATTACTTTTTCAAAGTGCTTTTTGTCTCACTCTCCCTTCTTATTTTTGCATTTGTAGCTCTACTTAAAACCTCATTAAGATCCAAATGTGCAAAATGCAAATTCTAGCAATTTTTCAACTGGTCTTAAGATTTTGATCAGGAGTGTATTGTTCTGCTGTTTCTGCCGAGAGGTCCGCCCCGCCTCAGAGCAGTCACAGTCAGCTCCCGTGGCACAATATCTGCCTCCCCCGGCGTCACCATCCCAGCAATTAGCATGTGACGGGCTCCGAACACATAGCTACAGCATGCTTCTCGTTATAAAAGATATTGCTATGCTTTTGTTAATTAGTTATACTTTATCACGCAGTAACTTGCTTCAGGCTTAACTCAAAGCTCCCTCAGCTTTTTTCTCTCCAGTGAGACTTACTGCATACACTAGCCTGCCTCCCCTTCCCTTGCTCATCCAATCAGCAGTCAGAACGCAGTCTGGATGCATTCATGGACTTATGACGAGTCGGATATTTGACATTCTTTTAGAGAATGCACACTTCACCTATTTCGGCTTAAAAATAAAGATAAAGCTCAGCAACGGGAGACGCAACAAGGAGGCTGAAAAGCTGCATGTGGCTCTGGAGCCGTAGGTTGCCGACCCCTGGCCTAATGGTAAGTCCGTCCATGATGCCAGGAGTACAGGCGCACCCTCAAACAGTCATGGATTTACAGTATTTCTTATCGATGTATACACACACCCGCCTCTTTGGGTTTTTCCCGTGGTGTGAGTGTCTCGATCCAGTCGGCTACATCGTGTTCTGTAAGCCACATCTCCGTGAAGGCAAGAATACAGCAGTCTGTAAAATCCTTTTGGTAATGAGTACAGCTCGTCGACTTTGTTCCTAAATGAGCGAACACTGGACTTCCGGTCGACGGTTGCATGGAGTAGACGCAAGAGCGAGAGCTCCGCTTCTATTTTATCATTTTCACTCTTTCACTCCTCATTCCGACGTTTCTTTTTGCTCTTTTTTGGAGAGTTTACATCTACTTTACCCGGGCTTGTTTCAAATGGCATCACAGCGGGGCAAACTAGCGGCAAAAAAAGACTCGCCTACTAGCCTGACGATGGAAGCGATCTCCGAGCTACTTGACCAACACAGACAGTCGCTAGCAGGAGACTTTAAAGAATCGTTTAATCAGCTGGAAAACAAATTTGACCAAGTTTGTGCCACCGTGAGTGAACATGGCCAGCGGCTGTCTTCCCTTGAGTTGGCAGCAGATGACCTGAGCCAGCGTGTGCGGGAATTGGAAAATATTTGCTCTGGCCTGCAGGAGAGCAATACCAAGCTCTCGGCTAAAGTCGTTGACCTCGAAGGCCGAAGTAGAAGACAAAATATTCGAATCTTGGGCTTACCCGAGTCTGTGGAAGGTGGTCGACCTACAACCTTTTTCGCTGACTTGCTGGTCGAGGTCTTTGGAGAGGAGACTCTACCGTCTTCGCCGGAGATTGACAGAGCCCACCGGTCGCTAATGGCTAAGCCAGCTCAGGGGCAGAGGCCGCGACCTGTTATTATTCGTCTACACCGCTACCAAACCAAGGACCTTTTGGTCCGTGAGGCACGACGCAGAGGGAAGCTCGAGTACCGTGGCCAGCAAATTCGAGTGGTGGAGGATTACTGTCCTGAAGTTCTGGGCCAGCGAGCCGAGTACAGGGATGTCATGGCGGAGCTCTACAACAGAGGCCTCAGACCATCGCTTCTGTATCCTGCACGGCTCCGTATTACACTTCCCGGCGGAGACAAAAAGTGGCTACCTTCGGTTAACGAGGCGCAGAAATACCTTGATGGACTTCCTAAGTCATCTTAAAATGTACTTTTTTTTGTGGACGGTGCCCTACGTGTGATTGGTAGCGACGTAACCGTTACCGGGCTATTCACAGGACATTTTTTTTTCATAGCTCTTGTTATACTTGATGTCACTGTAATGTGAGTATGTCCCACTATTTTGTTTCAGGGAATTTCCCCTTTCGCACTTGGTTATGAAGGAAACATCTTAGTGCCTTGTTTCACGTTGGAAGTTTCTACCTCAAGTTCCAGTATTACCTTGTTTACATACCGCTACAATTGTATAGGTACACAAGACGGTTTTCAGGGACCCGGCTCCTAGGAGTGTTGAGTGCTGTTTAATAATTTACAGAGGAGCTGAAGATTCGTGAGTGACAGGAAGATTGTATTGGAATAAGTATGGTTGTTTTGAAGAGCTTGCTGCTTTGTTTTTGGGCAGCCGTGTTGGGGGAGGTGGGGTGGGATTTTTGTTTTACTTTGAAGAGGTTAACTTGCATATGCCACACACAGCCAGTTTTTGTTTTAATTTACCTTGTATGTTCCAAGTATTGCACTTTTTATACTAACCATCTTGCACCTTTGATTGATAATGGATGATTCACTAAATTTTGTTAGCTGGAACGTCAAGGGTTTAAATCATCCCGTTAAAAGAAGGAGGGTATTTGCACATATAAAGCAACTTAAAGCAGCATTTGTGTTTTTGCAGGAGACTCATATTCGTGGTTCTGACAGTTCACGTTTAATGGCACAGTGGAGGGGCCAGCATTTTCATTCTTCATTTCAAGCAAAGGCCAGGGGGGTCTCAATCCTTGTTGACCAAAACATTCCTTTTGTGCATCACAATGTTATATCAGATGTGAATGGTCGTTTCGTTATCGTCTCAGGGAAGGTTTATAACAAAATGTTAGTGCTAGCCAATGTTTATGCTCCGAATGTGGATGA
Source organism: Dunckerocampus dactyliophorus (assembly GCF_027744805.1). Lineage (NCBI taxonomy): Eukaryota > Metazoa > Chordata > Actinopteri > Syngnathiformes > Syngnathidae > Dunckerocampus > Dunckerocampus dactyliophorus. The sequence goes on along the minus strand of NC_072833.1, from coordinate 22,024,120 downwards.
CGTGAATTTTTTTGAACAATTTTTTTCCTTTCTTCCGGACCTGGGCTCACACGCTCTCATACTAGGTGGGGATTTTAATTGTTTTTTGGATCCAGTGCTAGATCGTTCTTCTCCTAACCCGGTTTCAAACAGTAGATCGGCCTCATATATTCAGTCCTTTTTATCAAATTCTGGTGTCTCTGATGTCTGGCGTCTCCTCCATCCAAACAAAAGGGAGTATTCATTCTTCTCTCACGTTCACCATACCTTCACCAGGATTGACTATTTTTTCCTTGATAATGATCTTTTGCAATGTGTTCGCTCATGTACCTACCAGGGTATAGTAATATCAGATCATGCCCCAGTTGTACTTTCCCTTGCTCTCCCAAATCGCCCTCGGATTAACAAGCACTGGCGCTTCAATTCAACTCTTCTTTCTGAGAGCGATTTTGTGAAATTTATCGAAGAGCAAATATTGTTTTTTTTCCAGACAAATTCCTCCCCAGATATATCTAGCTTAGTAGTTTGGGATACTTTTAAGGCTTATATAAGGGGTCAAATTATCTCTTACTCTGTTAAAATGAAAAAGGAGGCCCACCAAGAGCGACTAGAATTGGCAGATAAGATTAAGAAATTGGATCATCAGTATTCTCAATCTACGAATCCCGATTTATACAAAAGGCGTGTAGAACTCCAAACTCAATTTAATCTGGCTTCAACTTACATCGCTGAGCGTCAACTTTCTGCAAGTAAGACTCTGTTTTATGTTCATGGTGAGAAAGCAGGGAAGCTATTGGCAAACCAGTTGAGAGGTACTAAAGTTAAGGGACACATTGTAAAGATCAAAATGGAGGATGGGAATTTTACTTCAGATCATGAAAGAATAAATCAAACATTCAGAAATTACTTTTCTCAGCTTTATGCCTCTGAATCAAATAACTCGGCACTCATGAACGTTTTTCTGAACCAATTAGACATCCCCAAGATTCCTTTCGATAGTAAAAGTAGACTTGACAGACCTATAACAAAGGAGGAGATTGCACAAGCTATTTCATCACTCCAGTCTGGGAAGTCTCCAGGTCCCGATGGTTTTCCTGCAGAATTCTTTAAGGCTTTTTCCCAATCTCTCTCCGTACAGTTGAGTACTGTGCTGTCCGACTCATTCAGGCGCGGTACCTTTCCAGCTTCATTTTATGAAGCATGTATCACCCTTATTGGGAAAAAAGACAAGGACCCTTCAGAGTGCTCCTCATATAGGCCAATTTCATTACTAAACGTGGATGCTAAAATTCTGGCCAAGATAATGGCCAAAAGATTGGAGGACATTTTACCCCTGGTTATATCAGATGACCAAACGGGCTTTGTAAAAAATCGATATTCTAATTTCAATATGCGCCGGTTGTTTGACATCTTGTACCTCCCTTCTGATGGGTCCATGGAGTGTGTGCTATCTTTAGACGCGGAGAAGGCCTTTGACCGTATAGAGTGGCCATATTTATTTGCGGTCTTACACAAATTCGGCTTTGGTGCAAATTTCATTACCTGGATAAAATTACTTTACTTATGTCCCACTGCTTCCGTCCTCACTAATTCTCAGGTGTCACAACCATTTAATCTTTACCGGGGAACGAGACAAGGTTGTCCTTTAAGTCCCTTATTGTTTGATTTGGCCATAGAACCCCTTGCCATAGCAATTCGCAGCTGTGACAACATATCTGGCATTTGGAGGAATGGAGTACAGCACAAGGTGGCGCTATATGCAGATGACTTATTAAGCTTCATTTCACATCCAGACAGATCTTTACCTGCTTTGCTACTGCTTCTGAAGAATTTCGGTCAGTTCTCAGGATATAAACTTAATCTGAATAAATCTGAAATTTTACCTGTCAATGAGGGGGCGCCAGCATCAGTGTACGCATCGTTTCCTTTTAAGATTGTGGAAAATAAATTTACTTATTTGGGCATCACAGTTACAAAAAAACATAAGAGTCTTTTCAAAGAAAATTTTTTGAGTCTATTAAACCACACGAGGCAGTGTCTGACGCAGTGGTCGCCACTTTCCACTACTTTGGCCGGTCGAATCAACTCCATTAAAATGACCATTCTTCCCAAATTTCTATATTTTTTTCAATCCATCCCAATCTTCATCCCAAAGTCTTTTTTTGATACTTTGGACTCGGTCATATCTTCCTATATTTGGAAGGGCAAGCGTCCTAGGTTGAATAAAATTCATCTACAAAAACCTAAGCAAGAGGGTGGGATGGCGTTGCCTAACTTTCGCTGTTATTATTGGGCAGCCAATATTCGATGGGTCATATTCTGGTCATACTATCAGTACCGTCCAGACCGGCCTTTATGGGTGGAGATGGAGTTGAATGTGGCTAAAAATGTTTCTATTCTAGCGTTACTTGGATCTGCACTCCCTTTTCCGTCAAGCAAACGTATTGATAATCCGGTGGTCTGGCATACGTTGAGGGTGTGGGCCCAGTTTAGGAGACATTTTGGTTTTGAAGATCTCTGCCTTTTTAGCCCCATTTCAGACAATCATCTTTTCCAACCTTCCTTGCTGGATCTGGGGTTCCGGGAGTGGCGTAGACGAGGCATATTGTGTCTCCGAGACCTGTTTATCGATAATACGTTCATGTCATTCCAGCAATTAATGGAACAATATAATCTTCCAAAGTCCCATCTCTTTCGGTACTTTCAGGTTAGGCACTATGTTTACAGTCGATTACCAAATTTCCCTGAGATTCCTGGTACGAACATTGTTGATGCACTTCTGGACTTGCAACCATCACACAAGGGGTTAATTTCTACTGTTTATGTTAAACTGTTGGACATAAGACAGACCTCTCTTACTAACATTAAAACAGCATGGGAGCAAGACCTAAATATGTCTTTGACAGGTGACATGTGGCATACAATCTTTAAAATGATCAATTCAACCTCTATTTGTGCCCGCCATAGCTTGCTACAATTTAAAGTTGTACACAGGACTCATATGTCAAAATCCAAACTAGCCCGTATATATCCAGAGGTGGATCCCTGTTGTGACAAGTGTAAGAGGGAGGATGCCACACTTATCCACATGTTTTGGTCTTGTCCTAGTCTGGAGAAGTATTGGAGGGAAGTCTTTCAGACACTTTCTGTAATTAGCAATTTACCCTTGCAACCCAACCCTTTAATAGCACTGTTTGGCACCACAGGTGAACCCGACTTGCGTTTGACCCCCACACGACAACGAAGTTTGTCTTTTGCCTCCCTCTTGGCCAGACGGGCAATTCTGTTAAAGTGGAAGGATGCCACTCCGCCCACTCACGCTCAGTGGCTGAGAGATGTCATGTCTTGTTTAAATCTGGAGAAAATTCATTACTCAATTTGTAATGCCAAAGAAAAATTCCAAAATGTCTGGGGACCTTTCTTAGTATATTTCCACAACTTTAAATTTACCTGAGTTCCCCAATAGCTTTCCCGCTCTGGCCTATTTGCTGTCATCTGTCGTTTAACTCACTTGTGTATTTGCTTTGGTTGTTTTGCATTTGGTTGTCCTACCAAACTCGGACCTCTGTCTTTTTGGGCTGTGTGTGGCTTACATTGTGGGTGTTTTTGTGTTGGGGTTTTTTGTTTGTTATTTTGCTGTTTTTGTTTTTGTTTTCTCACACTCTCGTTCTCTGCCTAAACTACCAGCAAACATTGTGTGCATTTGTTTTTTACTTTGTCAAAATTCAATAAAAATATTTCTGATAAAAAAAAAATGAGCGAACACTTCCAAGCATGGATTTATTTTTATTTATGTTTTAGACATACATTATTATTTACATGTTATCGATAGTAGGATAGCAGTGGTGTGGAACGTGCTGCCCTGTGGACCACTTGCAGCCAGCAATAATAGCATTTGCACTTGACCGCCATGCTATTTACATGTATAAATAAGTCCTAGTAAAAGCACTTCTTTTCAACAACATTCTTTACTTTATTAAAAAATATGCGTGAACAGACATAATAAGAATGCAGAAATAATTAATAATAATAATGAATTGGACATGTGTTGATCCAGGTGGTCTTCAAAGGTGGTTCTTTTGACTCACTGTTAAAAAAAAAAAAAAAAAGACTACACATTGAAGCACTACATTTGAATATTTTTCACATTTACAGCACATAATCATGTGAGTACGACACAGTATTAGGGCCACACTGAAAAAAAATATCTGAGATTTCGAGAATAAAATCCTAAAAGAGAAAAAAAAGTCGTAATTTTACGAGAAAAAAAATTGGAATATTACCTTTGCCCAAGGCCAAAGGTCACATAAGTCCCCCCTTTTCATAACTGTCTCAGGCAATGCTTGTTACGACGGAGTGTTAAAATAAAATGAGATTTCGTGAATAAAGTAATATTTAAATATTTAAAAACTTGTAATATTACGAGAATAAAGTCGTAAATTTACAAGAAAAACTTGTAACTTTATGTTACAGGCATTGCCTGAGACAGCTACAAAAAGGGGGAACTTATGTGACCTTTGGCCTTGGGCATGTGGAGGGTGCGGGGTAAGGAAGGCGGAAGTGAGAGGGGCTAGACATGCTAATCTGTTTGTGCTCAACTGCTCTGTTTTGCTGCCACGTTATAAATAAAAGCTTGCCTGAAGCAAGAGGAAATATTACCACTTTATTCTCGTAAATTTACAACTTTTTTCTTGTAAATTTACGTCTTTATGCTGGTAATATGACGACTTTTTTTCTCCTAATATTACGAGAATGAAGTTGTAAATTTACGGGAAAAAAGTCATAAATTTACGACTTTATTCTCATAATATTACGACTTTATTCTCAAAATCTCCGATTTTTTTTTTCCAGTGTAGCCCTAATAATACCTCGCAATATGAGCAAACATACAGGGAGAATATGCTTGCGTTGACCCATTACTTTTGCACAGTGCAGTTCTGTCTGTAATTACAGTATTGCGTAATGGCTCTATCGCAATATTGTTCGCAAGATATTGTCGTAATTATTCCCCCATTTCATGATGTATCGTAGATTTTTGTGTTCCAATAAAGCGATTATAACATAAAATTGCTGTATCATGATAGCATTATTATTATATCGCCAGTTACTCTGCTATTCCCTTCCATAAAATGTATCACATGGCACTAACAGTGTATTGCATGTTACTCTGTGATTTTATGTCTCATAGATGTTTTCTTCTAATATGTCGATTATCGCAAAATCACTGTATCGTAATGCCATCGATATTGTTAGCAAAATATTGCATTGTCTATATTTTCCTTTGATATATTGATTATCATACGATACCGTCATTATTATTACCAAAAACTTTGTACATAGTTTCTTACAATATGTAAAATTGCTCTCTTGTAAAAATATTGCAATAATATTTTATTACAATGTTACTCTGCAATTCCCTGCCATGAATCATATCATACAGTACATGGTTTTCATCCAGTATATGGATTATTGCAAAATCGCTGTATTATTATACTATCGAAATTGTAAGCAAAAACATTGTAACAAAATATTATTGGCAGTTATTACGTGATTTCCTGGTATGAGGCAATGTCACAGTATCGTAGCTTTACTTGTCCAAAAATATTAATTCCCACAATAACGCTGTATCGTGAGTCTATTAGTCGTTATTAGAAATATAAAAATAGTCCGCTAACATTTTATCTCGTACATGTTTTCCTCCCATATGTCAAGTATTGTACAATCGCTATGTCCTGTTGCTATCATTAGTATTCGCAAAATATCGCAGCATTGAAGCGTAACTTCTGTAATTTCGACCCCTAATGGTGGCAAATACATGAATTATTGCTTATTTACCTCCTTCCCAGCACAGGTGCCGCAGATGCATCCGAAGAGTCCGTTGATCATTTGGATGAGACAGAGGATAAGTTGAAGACACGCCGCCACTAACAAAGTGGAGAAGAGTCCCAAGTTGAATTCAACCACGTTCTCAGGGATCAGACACCATTTCCACATGTTCTTGTCGCTCAGGTAGCTTCCAGTACTGCAAGAAATAATGACATCTTATGAAATGATGCATCACCATTTTACAGTAGCACATAGCACATTGTTGTGGTCTCTCTTTTGCTTTCTATGGTTATGAGCACCTGTTTGCGAAGGGAACGCCCCATTTGGGAAAGGGGTTTTGGAGATTACTCCAGTAGCACAATGGACCGTTGGCGAGGCCAAGGGCGGCCACGCTTAGACTGTACACGCCTCCCGCCACGCCTAATGCGGCAAAACCTATAGACAGGAACATCTGCACAGGCAACAGCTAACAGTGTTAACAAAGGAAAAATACATTTACAATAATATATATTGAAATATATTAATGCTTACCCCACAGCGGTTAGCACAGCATTTTCCAGAACTGGTCAAGTGAATGTGGATGGCAGGAATAAAAGCCTGTCACAGAGGAAAATCATTCGTACAAATTGACGCAAACAAAGTTGTAATTTTATGAGACTAAAGCCATTAAAGATAAATAAATGGCAAGATTTGTGGGGATAAAAAATAATAATGCAAAAGTACAATAAATTCGGACTGAAACAATAATGTTTGGGAGAAAATAACTTGGAATTTAACTGACTAAAACTGTAACAGTATTTAAAGTTAAAAACTCGATCAAAACTCATGTGACATTGTGAAACCAATCGTCCGTCCATCCATCCATCAATCCATCTTCTATGTCGCTTGTTCTCACTAGGGTCGCGGGGGTATGCTGGAGCCTATCCCAACTAACCTTTGGGCAAGAGGAGGGGCACACCCTGGACTGGTTGTGAAACCCATCGTAATTTATGTAAATATAATCATACTAGTAGATAATTAGATCATTTTAGGACAGCAACGTAATGATACACCAAAAAAACCACAATTTTATGCCAATGAAGTCTGAAGTTATGAGAAATAGCCAGCAGTACTCAAAGTAAATTAAGTCGTAACTATGGTTGGGCATCGAGCATCGATGGAACCGGGACTAACATTCCAATTCTCCCAGGACCGGTCATTTAAAAAAATTTTGACGCCTACTTTTGGTGATCGACCAGCCCGCTGACCGGAAAAATTGGCTGCATAACACCAACAAAGAAGAAGTCGGCGAACACAGCAGGAAGCATTTGTGTTCATCAATTTCAGCCATGGATAGTGTGCAACGGCGCTCAAAGTTATGCTGAAATTCTGTAAGAAAAATTAACGGTCGGAGCAGTGCAACATTTGCAACGTCATCATATCATGCCGAGGAGGGTGCGCCAGTAACATGATTAATCACCTACAGATTCACGGTGTTTTTGGCTCGCTACACCGGACTTCTTCCAACCAGTCAGGTAAATAAAGCAATAAATTACGTCGATCTTATGCCGACATTGAGGCAGCAAACAAATTACTGTATGCTTTATATTGTGAATACGGTGGCCAACTCAAATATCCACTCGATAATTCGATTTAATTTGAAGACAATTTGTGAATTAAGACATAAGATTAGCGGATCTGGCCCGTCACCTAGGACCTGTTTGACCACTGACATACCTTCAATAGAGGAAGCAGAGTCTGAAGACATGAACTCGGACAGTTCCATCACTGTGGCTGAGGTATCTGGGGTAGTCAAAACGCTCCCCAGTGGCAAAGCTCAGGGGGTGGGTAAGATTCGCCCTGAATTCCTCAAGGCTCTGGATGTTGAGGGACTGTCTTGGCTGACACGTCTCTTCAACATTGCGTGGAAGTGAGGAACAGTACCTCTGGATTGGCAGACCGGGTGGTGGTCCCCCTTTTCAAGAAGGGTGACCGGAGAGTGTGTTCCAACTACTGGGGGATCACACTCCTCAGCCTCCCTGGGAAAGTCTATTCCAGGGTGCAGGAGAGAAGGGTACGACCGTTAGTCGAACCTCGGCTACAGGAGGTGCAATGTGTTTTTCGTCCTGGTCACAGAACACTGGACCAGGTCTACACTCTTGCAAGGATACTGGAGGGTACATGGGAGTTTGCCCAACTGGTCTACATGTGCTTTGTGGGTTTGGAAAACATGTCCCTCGTGGTGTCCTGTGGGGGATACTCCGGGAGTATTGCCTGCAGTAAGCCGAGCCTGTTTCCAGTGATCGTTGGCCTCCGCCAAGGCTGCCCTTTATCACAGATTCTGTTAATAATTTTCATGAACAGAATTTGTAGGCGTAGCCAAAGCGTTGAGGGAATCTAGTTTGCGGGCTTTAGGATCTCGTCTCGTCAGACAATGTGGTTCTGATGGCCTCATCCGGCTGTGACCTTTCAGCATTTACTAGGGCAGTTTGCAGCTGAGTGTGAAGCATCTAGGAGAAGACTCAGCACTTCCAAAACCGAGGCCATGGTTCTCAGTTGAAAAAGGGTGGATTGCACCCTCCGGATTGGGAATGTGGTCTCGCCCCAGGTGGAGGAGTTCAAGTATCGCAGGGTCTTGTTCACCAGTGAGGGAAGGTTGGCGCGTGAGGTCGACAGGTGGATCGGCGCAGTGTCTGCAGTAATGCAGTCGCTGTACCAGTCCGAGAGCTGAGCCAGAAGGCAAAGCTCTCAATTTACCGGCCGATCTATGTTCCCACCCTCACCTACGGTCATGAGCTTTGTGTTGTGACCGAAAGAACGAGATTGCGGATACAATCGGCTGAAATGAGTTTCCACCGTAGGGTGGCTGCACTCACCCTAAGAGATAGGGTGTGGAGCTCAGTCATCCAGGAGGTGCTCAGAGTAGAGCCGCTGCTCCTTCTCATCGAGAGGAGCCAGTTGAGGTGTTCCGGGCATGCCCAGCCGGGAGAAGGCCCCGGGGAAGACCCAGGACACGCTGGAGGGATTATGTCTCAGAGCTGGCCTTGGTATCCTCCCGGTGGAAATGGAAGAGGTGACCGGGGACCAGGAAGTCTGGGCTTCCCAACTAAGACTGCTTCCCCTGCGACCCGGACCCGGAGAAGCGCAAGTAAATGAAGGGATGGCTGGATTAGCGGATAAAAAATGTGATTGTACAAAACTAAAGTCATAATTAAGCAAGAAATAAATGGTATGTTATGTGAATGTCAAATTTTTTGTACAAATTTGACAAGACTAGTACAAGTTGTAGTATGACCAAAGCCGTAATATAATAATTTACAAAAATAAATTTGGAAACTGTGTAATTCTGAAAAAATATATAATTTACTTACATTAGATCATAAAATACTGTATAATTCACATACTGTAAATAAAACCATAATATTTGGAGCACTCGTAATTTTACGAGTCCAAAGTCTTGTTTTATTTTTATGTCTAAAGTGGTCATATTACGGGCAGCAAATTGGGAGTGAAGCAAATTCACGCAATAAAGTCATTATATTAGATTTTAAAACGTGTCATTTACATGTATATAATCAGAATATTAGGAGATAAACTTAAACTCGTCAAATTACGAGAAATAAATGTCAAATTAGTAAGCACTCCCACATTATTGTCAGCACTTATAATAACAGAACTTGTAATTTTACAAAAGTAAAGTTGGACTATTTAGAGAAATAACATGAATAAAGTCTTAATGTTACAAGAAGTAATTTATTTTTGTTTCTAAATTTGTCCTATTACGAGCAGCAATGCTTGAGTTAGGTGAATTAAGTTGTACAGTCGTCCCTCGTTTGTCTCGGTTAATTGGAAAGTGAATTTTCACGTCGTAAGATTCCTTGTTTTTTAATTAACTCATTTTGCAGTGAGAGCATAAAAAACAGTGTAAGACCTTCTAAATATGGTTATTAGTAGGGTGGTCACAAGACACCCAACTCACGAGACGAGAAGACGCCTGAGATCGTGTCCAGGAGATCGAGACAAGATGACATTTTAACATTCATTTTAAGAAAACCACAATGAAAAAGTATGACTGGACAAACAAACTTTTTTATTTGACTGAGTCACAAAACAATGCAGATGTGTATTGAAATGGTTATTGTCCCACAAACTGACGCTCAAAGATATTATTGTCAACATTTTTGGAGACCAAATAAACCACTGTTATGATACTACTTGTATAATAAGAAGAAGAATAACACAGCCTACTGTTTTTCTCTGGTCTGCTTTGTCTTTTTATGTCAGGGCTGTCCGGCTGTCCTTTGATCTTTATAATTAAAAAGACAAATCTTTTGTGTTTTTATTACTGTGGTTATTAGTATCAACATTTTACCTTTTTCTAGTTACATTATGCCCTTTTGCTCGATTTTCCACTTTTGCTAGGTTTTTGTTTATTTTATTTTATTTCTGCAACGAGCCATAATCCAGGATGGCCCCTGCACCACACTTTGGACACCCATATGTGTTTTGCCAGGAAGGCGAGTGTGTCCAAGCTCAACCTTCTTGGCGATGTTGGTCAGAGGCTGGGTTGCATTGTGGGGGGGTTTTTTCACAACTTTCAGATGTGCATTAAACAGCATTACGGAGGTGGCGCTCACTCCCGCTCGCCTGCTTGTGGACACTTCACCTTTGTTGATTACTTGTATGTAATTACTAAATAAATGCATGACACACCCTTACTGGCTAAATACTGTACATCGACCATGTGACTAAATTGTCAAAACACAGCATAGAAAACCTGTTTAAGACATTTTAAATACGTTTTTTATAGCATTATTAGAGCCTTCTAGACATAAATTAACACTCCTATAGTCACTTTTACACTTGTATTACCCAATGTAGTTGACATAAAAATAGAAAATAAGACATCTCAGACATAAATAAGACATTACATAGACTCACACGTTATCATTGACAGGACACTTGGTGGCAATTGTCTCATCAATGTAACGTTCCTGACACCTAGTAACCAGTGTAGTACAATACTACTGCAATGGTGCAGAGAACATTCACACAGGAGCTGCTGTCAGCCACAACTCACGTCAATCACTGGCACTTTCCACTCTGCTAACCATGCTAACACTCAGCAACTCTACAGTAGCTAGCTGACGTCACACATGTCCCTTCCCAGAACCTGCCTCTTAAAGGGGCACACAACGTCGCAGATATTACACTACATCTTCTAAATGCCTTATATTTGTATTTACGTTCATTTAGCCATTTTTATGATTGAAAATGATTAATTTGTGCCAGGAATACGTACAATGTCCTTTATATATATATATATATATATAAAAGTCATATATATATATACTGTATATATATATATATATATATATATACAGTATATATATATATATATATATATATATACAGTATAAAGGACAAAAACAAAAGTCATATATATATATATATATATATATATATATATATATATATATATATATATATATATAAAAAGGACATTGTATGTATATAAGTGTGTGTGTGTGTGTTTCGACTAATAATAGGCTGTATTCACACCAAACAGTTATCATTACATTTATTATTCAATACATTTTTGAAAAACCACGCTAGAGTGTGGGATGACTATAATATTACATGAAAAGTCATGTAATAAAGTTGTTAAATATTCGATTTTAAAATGTGTCGTTTGCATGTATAAAATCAGAATGTTAGAAGATAAAATTTAACCCGTCAAATTACAAGAAATAAATGTTGAGTTACACAAAAAAGTAGTCATATTAGTTGACTATAATTTGCCATTTTCCAAGACTTAAGTCGTAATATTATTAGATCAAACCTCACAATTACGTAAATGAAGTCAGAATAGGGAATAAAAATTTAATTCAAAATTCAATTATTTATTCATTCACAAAAGATAACTTATAAAGGTGAATAAAGTTGTAATATTAGTAGGGCTGTCAAAAATAACGCGTTAAAAGCGGTAACTAATTTATTTAATTAATTATGTTACATTTTTTTGTGTAATTAATGCAGACCAGAGGAAGCACGCCTGTTATGACGGCAGACGGTTATTGCGTCCCCACAGTCACACCGAGTGTGACGCTCTTTTCTAACTTCCTTCTGACCTGAACACTTCAACAGCAGTACAATTCCAAAACCGTATACTGAATGTATCTCATAACTCACAACTCACACACAGTCCATTCATCCTGGGAACGACACTTCCTCATTCTCAAAGAACACAAGATGCGTTCAAGGACACTCTGAACATCACAAAAACAGCGTTATAATACGTGTGTGAAAATAAACAGGAAGATAAAGAAAAACATAAAGTGGATGCATTTAAGTATGCTGAAAAACACACTGAAAACAAGTAAATTTCCCTTGAATTACGTGATGTCTTTGAATGCAACCCCTCATTGCTCATAATAACATGGTTTAAAGTATGATTCAAATGCTCTGCTGCTATTAAAGAGACTGGTGTTCGGCAAAGAGATTTTTAGACGTGCGCTATCTTTTAGCTTGATTGACATATTCAGTTCATTTGGAGCTGCTAATACATACAAATATATATAATCTTGTCCGTCTCCTTTTATCTTTCTGTTAATTAAATACAGTAAAAATGGGAATATTTCAGACATAGTTGCTAATGTGATGAATCATGATTAATTAATTTAAAACTGTGATTCATCTGAATAAAAATTTGAATCATTTGACAGCCCTAAATATTAGCAGATATATACGTGTGTAAATAGAGAAATAAATAATACAATACCATGATTCCGCCTCCTATCAATCCCCCCATGTATTTAACCTCCTCGGTAATGCGTTTTTGTCCATCCCGCTCTTCAGCTGCAAATTTTGTGTCAAAGTCAGGGAAGAAGAGCATGATGTTGCAGATGACCGACACCAACGCCAGGATGTAGAGAGGCACTGCTATCACCTTGGAACACGCTCCCGTACACATGTTTGCTAGCAGGGGAAAAACAAACAGCTAAAATGGGAAATGTTGAATCTGCTGATGTGAACAAAGGGGAGTGCAAAACACGTTGAAATATATATGTTGGATCTTTCCGTGGGTGGGGTGTCGTTGATAAGGACGATTGCCGTAGTCGTAAAAGATGTTTGTTTGCTAACCAACTGGACTCCACTGTGAACAGTTCACATATTTTCTAGGGTGGGTACCACCTGCTTTCAGGGGTTAGAAGTCCCTCGTTTCATTTTTCCTTCCATTTCAAGTTTAGTTTATTTGTTTATTTACTTCATTTTTGCTTCTGTTTGTTTGTATGACTTGATAAGGTTTGGATCATGGCTTTGTGTGAAAACGTGAAAACAGAAAACTACTCGGTTTAGAATTAGAATAAAATCCTATAAAATAATAATAAAAAATCAAAAATAATGTAACAATATAAAATAAGGAAATATATTTTTTATGATAATAATAGCATTTCTCTAAGGAGGTATTTATTTACGCTTGTTTGCTCTAAAAAATATTTATGAGGATATATATATATATATATATATTTTATTTTTATTTTATTAGCTTTTGCAGCTTTTTGTGGTACTTGAGGAGGTGGTATTCCTTGGATCATTAGTTTACATTTTTAGTTTCCTAACAAATCTGTCTTTCCCGCTCTTTATTTGACACTTGTGCTAAATGAAATTCAATTCAACTATCTAAATGATCAAAGTATAGCGGGTCCTAATTGTAGTAACCCTGTGAAATATTAAATAACGATATGGCTTTTTATTGCTCAATAGTGAATAGCTCGATAACAAAGCAGTGATTGTGTGCGTGTGTGCGTGCGTACATATCTGATTGCTGTGGTTTGATGACCTTATCTATGAATTATGGAGCTATGGAGGGGGTGTCAACGTCCACACCCACCCACCCACACACACACACACACACACTGTGCTAAAGGGTAAATTTGGCAAATTAGTGTGATAAGCACACCATCTTATTCATTTTTTCCATGTGAGCCCTCTTTGTTGAAATCTGCCTTATAAACGTTATCGTCTTTGTCATACCTACCCAATTAACCGCTGTGCTCGATCGTAGTCCTTTTACTACTGTATATTTGATCAAGCAAATTGCTCTAATGCATTTTATTTCTATTAAATTTCTTTCACATTTATTATTATTATGTAGTAATTTAATCCTAGTTATAAATTAGAAATGATGATTGAAACCACTCACTGGTTTGTCGAGACTGACGACAAAGTGGAATTACTTCTGCGAGTCATTACGGACTAAAAAAAGACAAAAATTATCAGGAGAATGTCGACTGGGTTGAGTCATGCCGGTCGAAGCATTCAGATGTTTTGTCGGCTTGTCACTTCTGGTCACGTGACGGTGAGTGGGCGGTGACGTCGTTTTCAGAAAGCAGCGGCTTGCTTGTTGACATGACAACGACAAGCCAACGTTTTCAGATTTTCCCGTTTTTAGAAAATACAGTTTCAGGGCACCCGGAATGTTGTTTCCGTGTGGATGAAAGACGGACACCATAGACATAGATAAACGCCACATCGAGTGGGTTTGTCCACTGCTGCGATACGTCAACGTCGCCGCCATACTGGATGTGTCAAGGCTGCGCTGTAAATGAATACAAGTAAATGTCCTTATTTTCATAAATATATAATCCATTTGAGATGATTAAATACATTGGTTTTGGTGCCTAACTGGCTCCCAGGTATATTAGTGTGTGTGTGAATCTATAAACGAGAAGAATTAACTTAAATTTCTTTGTAGAAAGGCACTTTATGAAAGTAAGTACTGTACATTTACTTATATTCATTTACAACGCAGCCTTGACACATTCAATATGGCGGCGACGTTGACATAGGGCTCAGCGCTCGATGCGGCGTCTATGTCTATGGCTGAAACGCTAAAATCCTCGTTTATAACGAGTATCCGGCTCATCCCTACTGAGAATGCCACTTTCATATATTTGGCATCTTTATTTTACAATGTCTACATCGACAAACATTAACCGTAGAAGTGAATCAAATCGAATCGTATCGTTTGTGCACTGTACTGTTCTGTTTTTAAAATATAGCATTTTTGAATCGTGTATCTAGATTTGAATCGAATCATCTATCACAAAGAGATTTGGTACATCCCGGGACAGTGGCGGTTTTGGCTTGAATGACGCCTTGGGCGGAAACAAAGCTGTGCCGCCCCCAAACCCATCGCCTTCGCCCAACCCCCACTGACACAAATTCCCACGACTAGTTTTACTTTATGAAGACATTTTTTGAAATAAAAAAATATATGTATTAAGTGATAAATTGCCACAAAATATATTAATAAATAAGCAAAAAAAATATATGAAACAAAATAAATAGAATGGAAAACTCTTTTTTTGCAGTGCACAAATCCTTCAAGTATAACCCCTCCCAGCCCCGCTTCCCTCCACCTCAACAAACCCTCCCACAATTGTTAACAAATGTTTTTTTCCAACTACAGAAAGGTGCTCCAAAATACTTCACAAGAAGCTCCCCTTAAATTGCCTTATTGACTTAAATCCACATTTACACAATTAAAACAAATGAACAGCAGTCTATGCCACATTCGTTAATGTGGTGGAGCTAAAGTGATGCTGGAGCCCCACACCTGTCTCTCTCCTCTGCTAAATTGTGCACCTGATGGCTTTGACTTTGTCTTTTCCATGTTTTGTTGACACAAATTAACGGCACTCTTATCTCCCACCTTCATCCAACTAGCAGTCAAGGCGAAACCAACTCATATCCACTCACAATTCCCTCCTTTTTATTTCACATTTTCATGTTTGAGACTCTTGGTCTCTGATATAATTAATATAATATAATATAAGCAATTAAATATGTTGTATATTTTAGCAAATACTGTAGTCATTTACATTTTTTACCTTGTACTGTAATTAACCTGAGGACTGAGGCCCAGTAGCACCCGCCCCCCTCCCTGCTCCTTTGGATTGATCCACATCACGTGGTGGACGTTTGATTAGGTTTGAGCAGCGAGTTGCTACTAGTTGGGGGTGTGAGTATGGCGCCTGTAGAGGGCGCCCATCTGCCACACATATGCGCTGACTTAATGAGGATTAGTAAATAGGATTTTTTTGTTCTTTCCCCCAGAGAACGCCGCCCTGGGCAGTTGCCCATGTGGCCCATAGCTAGCCACTGTCCCCAGACGCCAGAGTTGTTGATTTTCCACGATAGTAAAGCTAAGCACAAACGACATCCTATTTTCTGTATCAGTGTTTTTCTTTTAGCAGGGATGCCTTCTCTGTCTTCATGCCCATCTACTTTATCTCTCTCGCACACGCGACTCTTGCATAACCAGGGTTTCGTACTCCCTGTCTCTAGCCTGGCCTCACCATTGTCGCCTTCAGTACACAGGAGGATTTTTGCTTTTTTTAATGAAGGTTGAAATACAGGAGACTATTCACACAGGAGGGCGACGGGAAAGGGCAAAATCCGGTAGCTCACCAGGGAAAACGGGGGACTGGACAGCTATGGTTAATGTTAGCTTACATAATTAACGTGAGTGTGCCATCTGAGGTTTATGAGGGGTTTAAAAGGCAAAGAAGATAATATTGACCATGAGGTTATTAAACATGTCTCTCTTTGTGCCTGGCTCTACCACTCTGACGAATACCATGTGACCGTGATGATGTAATCAGGGCTCCAGACTAACCTTTTTTTACTAGGAACACCGTGGCCCCTAACTTTAAATTTTAGGAGCACAAGCAGAAAATTTAGGGGTGCACCCCTAAAAAGAAAACAAAAAATACACTCCAATCAAAAAACTATTAAAACCAATAAATAAAATGGAGTATCGCAGTGTAATAAACGAACAGGAATGGTTAACATGTAGCAAAGGACACTGTCTGTGAGTGTGCACCATTTTGCCTTGTTTTGTTTATGTTTGCTTTGCCCACCAAACACCTCAGTAGGCTCTGAGTGTCGGGACGAAGACTCCGCTGCACCTCAAGCGGCAGTTCTTTTTCCCAGTTGGGAAAACTGGACCGGATGGTTGTGTTTGAGGTGCGCATGCATGTTGGTCGTATTCCCCTTCTTCGTCGGCACAACTTTCCAACAAATGCGACATATCAGCTCGTCGGTGTTCATTGGCTTACCTTGTTCTTGCAGTTTAAAACCAACGTACTCCCACACTGGGGCTGTGGCATTTTCACTTTCATGCCTTCATTCATATTTACATTTACTTGCTTGTTACTAGATACTTTGTTACTAGATACACAGGTCGAGATTCATCCATTCATTGATTTTCTATGCCGCTTATCCTCATTTGGGTCACGGGGGTATGCTGGAGCCTATCCCAGCTGACTTCGGGCGAGAGGCGAGGTACACCCTGGACTAGTCGCCAGCCAATCACATATAGCACATATAGACAAACATATAGACAAACAACCATTCACTCACATTCATACCTATGGACAATTTAGAGTCGCCAATTAACCTAACATGCATGTTTTTGGAATGTGGGAAAACCCACACACGGGGAGAACAAGCAAACAGGGATGCCCAATCGGAGATTGGAACCCAGGTCTTCCCGATCTACTGACTATATGGCCAACATGCTAACCACTCGGCCATGGGTTAAGATAGGATTCAAAAACGACATATTTTAAAACCGGAACGAATCGATGATTCAATACAAATGATACGATTCAACGGTTACATTTGTTGATGTAGGCATTAACAGTGGCGTTCTTACGCTATTTTCAAATGTGTAAAATCATATCCCCAAGCATGCTGTGAGGCAGGGGTCCCCAACCACCTGACTGCGAGAAACGTTCAGGCGCAATGATAAAAAAACAAAATAAATTAGATCGCTACAATGTCTGTTATATGTTGTGTTGGTGAGTAGCTCGTGTAATGCTATTTACAGCCGTTCTGGAGGCCGGCAGTGGCTCAGGAGAGAGGTAGAGCAGGTTGTCCAGGAACCTGAAGGTTGGCGGTTCGGTCCTCGCTCCCCTGTCACTGTTGTTGTGTCCCAGGGCAACACACTTCAGCCACCTTGCCTCCTGCCACCTGCCCACACTGGTGAAGGAATGTTTGGTGATCGGAGAGGCCGTAGGCCATAGTCCGTCAGATGTAGCTTTCCACCACCAGTGTGTGTGAGTGAGGAGTGAATGAATAATGGTTGTTAAGCGCTTTGGGTGCCTTGAAAAGCGCTATAAAAATATAATCCATTATTATTCTCTTGTCTTCTGCTGTGGTCACATTGACACAAGCCCCCAATAATCCTCAGCTCTGCCTGCCGTTAACTGGCAGCTCATAGCGCAAATTTTAGCTCGCAGTTCAAAGGAAAAAATCAGCCGAGACATGGCTCGCATCTAAAAAACACTCATGAGTTGGGACACTCATATGCCAAGGTATGAGGCCCAGCGGCACCCGCCCCAATTCTCTGCCCAAGTGCTATAGGCAGTATTTCCTGGTTAGTCAACTCGGTTAGAGATCATCACGCTGGTCAACTATTTGGCTTGTTAGCGTCCTTTGTTGCTAATGAACAATGGCAACTAAAGCAATACGGAGAGGTTTGGTTTGGTTTAGTTTATTTGAACATGAAGGTTACAATGGAATCTCATGAATCATCCATTCACAGTTCCACATGTCCAAAAGGAGTAGGAAGAAGCAACGCTTATTTAATTCTTTCCATCTCATATTTTCTATAATAATCAGAGTAATAATAAATAATAAATAACAGTAAAAAAAATAAAACAAAATAGAAAAACAAAACAAAAAAAAACGAGCATGACAGAACAATCAGTGTAATGATCAAGACTGCCTAGACATGCCCAAAGCAATTTTTGATGTGATTATCAAAAACGGCAGAGCTCCTCATTACTGAGTCCTACTGAGAACATTTTTTGTTTTGGCTTGGAGAGTTTTTTGTTATTTTTTGAGTGATGGTCTTAAACTTTTGATCGGCTGATAAACAACCTATTTCAATTTTTAGGGGGGGGGGTTTAATTACAAGTTCCAAATGTTTTTTGTCTCACTCCCCCTTCTTGTTTTTGCATATTGTAGCTCTACTTAAAACCTCATTTAGATCCAAATGTGCAAAATGCAAATTCTAGCAATTTTTCAACTGGTCTTAAGATTTTGATCAGGAGTGTATATGTAGCGTTACCTACAATTTATTGCTCAAATAGGTTTTGTGGCTCCAAGTGGATGTTAATTTGGTGGAAACGGGCCCAAATGGCTTTGATGCTCAAGGTTGCCGACCCCTGCTCTCGATGAATCCATTATTGCACTCTGCTTATGGTTGTTCACGTTCAAATATCACTGTATTTGATGTTGGTTTATTGGTTTATTGTATTTGTATTTATTCATGTATATTATACGTGACCAGATGTGACGTTTACGTTTACTGAGAAAATAATCCCCCAACGTATTACATACATGAAGTATGGTAATTGGCATTTATGTTATACATTTAAAAAATAATAATAAATACCACAGCATGTGACATCGCAGAAGCGCTGCCGTAAAAATTTGTGAATGGAGGAAGTGATGTAGTCTTGTACTTCTGCAGAACCGATTGCGTTTTCCGGTACCGATTGTGTAGTGACAATCATACCCCCTTACCTCTCCCGCACACATATCGGCCTGCCTTCTTCCTCTTTGGTGTTTCTCTCCTTTCTTCTTTTTTTGGAGTTAATGTCAGTTGGCAAACTAGCTCATTTGCGCATTACTGTCAACTACTGGGCTGAAGTGTGGAGCAGAAGTTTGGTAAGAAATAATATTCTATAATAATAAAATAACATTGGAAAATTAACTGGTCACTGATGAAAAATGTACTCACAATGTCTCAAATTTTAGTCACAAAATGGGACCATTTAGTCGCAGCCTGGTGCCCTGTATAATCTTAATGGTGCTTGTCACTACGCAGTTCGTCCCGGAAATGCAATCGGTTCTGCAAATGCGCGAGACCTACGTCACTTCCTCCTTTAGCAAATTTTTACAACAGCGCTTCTGCGACGTCATGTGCTGTGGTAGTTATTATTTTTTAAATGTATGAACATAAATGGTCAATAATCATACCTCGTATGGGACTTTGCCGGTCGATCGCGAGAATAGTGGGGCAAAAATGTGTTATTGCATCAGTGCCCTCCCCTCCCGGAGAGCGACTAACAGTCCTTTGCAACCTCAAAATTAAAGGCACAAATATAACTCCATAGACATGCGCCTCCAAAAAAACCTTACAGCTGCGTCTCGATGGGGTTGCATTGGCCAGTCTCTCTCTCCTCATCATCGCTCGCCCACGACACTGAGCCGACAAACTGAGGTGTAGTTTGCTCATAGAGCCCACGCCACAAGCTAGACCCCGACGAAGATCCACAAAAGCAGGGGTGGCCAAAGTGAGGCCCGTGGCTCATTTGTCATTGCATCACCGCAGAAACAAAATAAAATGTAAAAAACAGCAAAAATATTAAAAAAAATAATACAGCAAAAGGCACAACGAGAAAAGGCTGAAATGTTGATGCCAACAATCAATAATAACACAAAAGCTTTAAATACCTATCACTTTACTTTCTACAAAATAAATATACACACATATATATATATATATATATATACAGTATGTGTGTATATACAGTATGTACAGTATGTGCGGGATTGGGTAGATCTTGCGCATGTTCACGCTAAGACCAGGGATATTGGTCTCAAAAAGGTTGGTGACCACTGAGCTAGAGTTTTTTTCTAAACGGAGAATACCATCCATCCTAACAGCTTGCTGGCAAATGCTTTTGTCTTTTTTTTTCAGTGGCGAAAAAAGCTTCATTTAATGTATGGAACCAAGTAAAGAGGGCTTCTAATTTATCCACTTGCACCATGGATATGATATAAGAAAAAAAACATCAATTATGTTGTCATTTCTCAAATCTTAATAACATTTTTGGGAGTGGGGGGGGGGGGGGGGGTGACACTGTTGTAAAATAGATCAACAAATGGCATAGGTTACATATGCCTAACGTGAAAAAAAAACATGCCGAATATGTGACTGCTGAAAAATAGAACGACTGGATGTAGACGTGTTATGCAAATGCATAGAACCAATTATGCTTGCGGTACGGTTTGCTTAATGGTAGTAATGTCTCTCTTGGTTGGGTACTGCCATCCATAGACATAGATAGACGCCGCATGGACTGGATTTGTCCACTGCTGCGATACATCAACGTCGCCGCCATATCGGATGGGTCAAGGCTGCACTTTAAATGAATACAAGTCAATGTGCTTACTTTCATAAAGCTCCTTTCTACAAAGAAATTTAAATAATTCCTCTCGTTTATACATTCACACACACCAATACACTTGGGAAACAGACACCAAAAACAATCACATTGTACAAAAACAAAAACAATCACATTGTTTTTGGTGCCTAACTGTTTCCCGAGTACATTGGTGCGTGTGTGAATGTATAAACGAGAGGAATTAAGTTAAATTTCTTTGTAGAAAGGCGCTTTATGAAAGTAAGTACATTTACTTATATTCATTTACGGCGCAGCCTTGACCATCCAATATGGCGGCGACGTTGACGTACGGCTCAGCGCTCGATGCGGCGTCTATCAATGTCTATGGTGCCACGGATCACACACGCATGCGCATAGCTACAGTATGTTGTCAGCTAATAAGCAAAATTTTGCTTCCTTCGTGTTAACGTTAGCTTTAGTGTTCTCGAACGTGTTGGAACGCCGACTTAACACCAAATGAAACCGGAGCCAATAAAGACAGTTGTTGCAAGATTGACCGTTTATTTCAACATTTCTTCATAGACATACCAGTAAAAACTGAAAAATAAAGTGATTCAAAAATACTTGGTGTTCGTGTACATATTTGGTAAAGTAGTTCACATTGTAAATAAAACAGTTCAGACTATTGCTTCCATTACTTTAACATGCTGCGGTGCCGTTAATGTCCAGCAGAGGGGGGCATTCGCCTCGGCCAGTTAACTTGTATATAGTGTGCATAGATCGACACAGTTTGTCACATAACACCACTATTGCTTTTAACATCTCCAACAACAAACTACCGTCTTACAATGACCTTGCGGCATTGCCTCTACGATGTTTCACCTTGGATGCCACACTTGCCAGGTAGAATCAGAAAGCACTAACAGAAAGTGATCGCGCGGATGTGACGTCATTCCTTACAATAGTTTCGCGTTACAGTGCTGCAAAATAAAATACGTTTAGCTACAAATTAAACTACTACAGTCACAATATCTTGCATTGCACGTTAATATGTACAAGAGAAAAAATAACAATGAAATATGAAATATTATGAACAAATGCTTTCAGGGCAAATCATTGGCCGTCATTGAATGTACACAATGACTCATAACACAATGACTCCAAATTAGGGATGGGTTCCGAATTCAGTACTTTTATAGGTAGGCCTACCACCTGAATACCGATTCGCTTAAAATCTATACCATGTTATGGTACCTAAGCACATCCTTGTTGTGCTATTTACATCAACAAGAAGACAAATATGAGATGCTGAAGCTGAAATAAGTCATTATTTTTTTAAGTACATGGATACAATGGAAACCTACTGGTTTAATAAGTGTCAGAATGTTCTCGAACAAGGGGGCAGTTGTATCAAACAGTATTTTAACACCAAAAATGTTTTTTTTTTATTCACGATGGAAAGGTTTTGTGTATCTGGTGTGGAGGACACTGCTCCAAGAGACTGCATCGCAAAGAAGAACTGTTAGCACTAACAAACCCTGAAGTGGTATAAACCTTTTCCCTCCTCCAAAACTCAACTGAAAAGGACGCCCCAGGCCAGCTGTACCAGACGGACAACTGCTTATTGAGTAAGTCACCATGACATTGATACAGTATATTCTGATGCATGATCACATCTTTTTAGAGGGCTTTATAGTTGGAATAAGTGAATTCTAATTACAGCCGTTCTTTGTGAAAAACTGGAAGCACGAGGCGGCTATCTAGAACGCACAGGAAAGGGAAAGACGTGTGTTCTTGTCACACTGGATAGTGGATGGGGTGAAGTTTACCTTTAAGTCTGTGCCCCAGGAGGTGTTTATCCTCTGAAAGTTACCAGCCACGATGACACAATCATGGACATTGTTAATATTCTTCCTGGCTTGCTGGACTGCCAGCTTATTGTCCATGTGGGCTCTAATGAGACGACACGACACCAGTCTGAACAAACCCAAAAAGACCTCAACACCCTTTTCAGTCTGCTAAAAAGTTGCGGGCTGTCGGCAGTGTTCCCTCTAAACTGCGCGCGTGCGCAATCGCGCACTGCTCTCGAGCTCTCTGCTCACCGCAAAACCACGCTGCGCGCAAAATACAATCCAACCTGAAGTGTGTAGCATTTTGCAATGCAGAGGAGTGAGTGCCAGGAAACAACAAGAAGCGGGCGGAACATATAACACATTGATGAGCACTGTCCAGCTAATGATAAGATCCTGTTCGCACGTATTTACTACCACAGCCTGTGGTAGCCTGTTAATCTATTAACAGCGCGTACGTGTACACGGTACATGCAGCTGTTTATGGCAGGTTAGCATATACTGTAGCTAATGCTGCTTGCTAACACTGTATTATGAAAAAAACGAACAGAGCGACACCGTCTGCAAAAGCGTTGCTTTCTAAAACATGCTGCAAAGCCGAAGTAGCAAGCCAATTTTTAAGTGAAAAGTGTGGACTGAATGTGTGGCGGAACCGTGCATGTTTTACTACTGCCGTGCTTTTATTTTGATGGCCGGACGTGCCGCATACAGGAAGTGTTACGCCGAAGGGTCGGTTGTGAATTAATTTGATTTTATTTTACTATAGACAAAAGTAAACATATACAACAAACATGGCATCAATTTCAAGTACATTTCCAGGATGAAATAGTGCCACAGCGGGCTGCTTTAAAACAGATAAGGAAATTCAAGCATACCTATTTAACAATATAAATGGGAAACAAGTTAATACGTTGAAAGTTAAATAATAAACTAGGGGTTTTCTACAAGATTCCGATGGTTAATTGTATGAGACCATGGCTTATTTTGTCTGAGGTATAGAATAAAGAAAGCTACATTGTGGAATCCTCCTTGCCGTCTGCTTGAAGCCACTCATAGACAAAATAGAACAGAATCCAAGTTCTCATTTGTCAGGTTTTGAACATACTCAGGTTTTTCGATACTACAGTGTGCACGTCTGATGCCGCTCACAGAGGTCCAAGGAATGATCAGGTCGTTTTTGTGTATACTCAGATACTTGAACAATTAGAGGGAACATTGGCTGTCGGTGTGGTTAGCGATCTTCTGCCGGTGTTGACATACTTCCACCTAGCTGACAATGATGATAACAGTTATCATATAATGTTATGGTATGTTATGTTATGTAGCGGCTTCATTTGGTGATTTGCTGGACACAGCGTTCCAAGCTAATTCTAGATAGCCTCTTCCGAGTGTAATACCAACTGCTTCTGCACAAGGTGGTAACAGGCAGCATCCAATTAGCTAGTACAGCTAGTTTTTACCCAGTGACATGCAGGGTTCGTGGCTGGTGAGGCACTGACTCTTTTGGAGTTTTTTTATGTTGTTTTGGGGGGGGGGTTACATCTTTTTTTACACCTTCCACAATTCCTATGTGAGACATGAACACACGTCTTTCTCTTTTCTGTGCGTTCTAAAGATATAAAAACAGCTAAAAAAAAAAAAAGGCAGGTGAGAATACACGTTATAGGATGCACCTATTTTGTCTATAAAGCCTTTTGAAAAAACGCCAACAATGCACCATTTGCATATAATGTGACGTGCATATTATTATTATTGTTATTAACATTGTCAAGCCAAACAGCTGCGTTACTGGCGTAGTGACACCTCGTCACACCACACCGGCTAGCGTCACCACACACTCGCCCGCAGCGCTTCAGCGCTGCACTCACGATGTTTTTGTTTTTGAGTGTGGAAATGTTTTAAAGTAGCCAAGCTAATATACAACAACACAAACAAATCATATAAAATCATATAAAATTTGTGGAAATTGTATTTTAAACAATAAAAAAAGCAAAATAATGATATCATTAAAATAAATCATTAATGAAGAACGACTGCAAAAATGAAAACTTTATTTGCAATTCAGACATGACTCCGTTTACGATGGGTCATCGTTTCTGCAGACGAAAGTTGGAGGTAGGCGGAATAGGTGTGTCGCATTACGTGCCTTAATGAGCTGCCTCTTTTTAGCTGTTTTATGTCTTTAAAATGCACAGAAAAGACGTGTGTTCATGTCTCACATAAGGACTGTGGATGATGGGCAAAATTCCAAAAAAGTGCATTTTTTTTCCAACAAAACTAGGTCAAAGTGATGTTAAATTTTCAGTTGTACATTCATTTGTCATTTGTAAATATTTCTCCATCATTTTCTGCATGTAAAAGTATAATTATTGACTAGAAACTGTGTTTTGTGTTAACATTTGTGGGTGTCTGGAACGGATTAAGTGGATTTACATTATTTCCTATGGGAACATTTGCTTTGGTTACAGTCTGTTTTGGTTTAAGTCTGATTAATGACGTTAACCAAGGCACCACTGTATAATCCTCCATCTTGGCAGTCAAACTCATTCATTCATTCAGCAGAACATAAAAATATCTTGAATGCATTTGCCTTTCTGCTAGCTAGAGCTGTCAAAAAAAGGGAAAAAAAACGTTGGCTTTTCCGCTATGGAAGAATGGCAGCGACAAGCACCTTCCAGCTCACACACGCCTGACATCTTCAGGCTGCAGCGGTACTGCAAGTGCCTCCTGTATGACATTTCTGTGTATTTTATTGTCCGATTAGCAAGAATAATGATGTCACACTTACATTAAAGACATTACACAGGCTGTAGAAAGCCACTGTATGAAATAAATGTTTCTGCAACATTACATTATCGGCGACACGCTAGCAAACAGAAACCGGTCGGCGTCATGATCCAACTCAGTGTGCAATGTGACGGTAGGCAGGTAGCTTTTTACTTACTTTACTTCCAATTTCTTCTTCATTTGCTCACTTTCATTATTATGTAAATTAATATGTGGTCATTATGCTTTACATTACATTACATTATGCTTTTCTGTTCGGCGACACTGCACAGCCAGTTTTAATCATTCTTATCAGGTTTAAAGGTCAACTTATTATCATCACAATGGGCTGTCTATCTGTTTTATCTTAAATTATCTTTATTGTCTGTGTGGACTATAGATCACAAGGACATCTATCAGTTTAGGCTCACTTTTGTTTGTTTCCGTGAGAACGTTTATTTTTAATGCTGTTTGCTTTGTTTTTGGCCTTGACTTTAATAATAATAATAATAATAATAATGGATCATTTTTCTTTATTTTCCTTGCTCGATTTTTGGTTATAGAATGGATACATTTGCGATTTAGCATTCATGACCCTGCAAATTTGCAATTTTTGGCCAACAAAATATTAATTTAATTTTTTGCTGCAAAAATTGTCAGCAGAAAACATCTCATTCAAGATTCAAGATCGAAGAGTTTTATTGTCATATGCATAGTAAAACAGGCAGTTATACTATGCAAATGAAATTCTTCTTCTGTTCATTCTCCCAAGAAAAAAAAGAAAACACAAGAAAAGAATAAGAAAATAAGAAACATATGTACCAATAAATTAAGCAACAATAACAGAAGAGACATTCACCGTAATAATTAATAAATACGCGATAATACAGGTCACTCGTACAGCATACGTGTAATGTACCACTGTTAGAAAGCCTGCAGTTTTTACACGTTTATGTCTTTATACTCCACAGATTTTTTTGTCAAGCTTTTGAGATTTTGCACTTTGTTCAGCGGTCTTTGAACGTACTGTAGCTGTGTGCTGTGAGACGTAAACATTTGCCAGGCTACGGAAGCACTAGCTTCAACATCCAATCTCAAAACAAGTTAACGTATGACCGTAAGTCGCTACTGGAACAGGCGTGTGGATTGTGTAGACGCGGCTTGGAGAAACACTTTCTCTAGCCCGCTACTAAAAACTAAACAAAAAATGGTTAATAATATTATATAGCTGAGTGCCCTAATGCCGGCACAATGGCCGAACGAATGAAAAACAACTATAACCAGGACATTTTCATCACTTTCTAAAAAAAAACAAAACAGGAAGGCCAGGGCAGGATGTGAAAAGAAGCCATGTCCTGGGAAAACACAATGTTTGGTCACCCTGGGCTACACGGTGACTCAGCTTCTACCTGTTCGCTCATGATCTTTCACTATCATTCATGAGTGGTGAGTACCTTCACATTTAATACTTCAAATGCATTTAATAAGAGTGTGAGGCATATTTAGGACTTGGTCATCGGAACGACACTTTCTCATTGTCACTAGGCGCGAGATGCGTTCACGGACACTCTAAGCATCATAACAACGTCTTTATTATGCGTGCATGTGTTGTCTAAATAAACAAAAATACAAAGAAAAGTTTTATAAGTCACTTTGTATCTCTTTGTGCAATTCAAATGTTATGCTACTATTAAATCGATGTTCAGAGATGTGCTATCTTTTTAGCTTGATTTCAATTTTCGGTTCATTTGGAGCTGTTAATACATACATACATAAAAATGGACATATTTTAGACATAGTTGCAAATGGTCTTTTACTTGTATAGCGCTTTTCCACTTCCAAGGCACTCGAAGCGCTTTGACACTGTTAGCACATTTACCTACTGATGACGCAGCATCAGGAGCAACCGGGGGGTTCCGTATCTTGCCCAAGGATACGTTGACATGACGACATAATAGAATAACAGAGAATAATAAAAGAATAATGATAAGATAAAACAAGTAGTAATATTTGTCCATTCAACTGTATTCTAAATGTATTTTCTATATGAGTACAATTGTTTAATATTGCCTGAAGTAAAAATGGCTGAATTTGCTCATTTTCTGATCAAGTGAGGCTGTCGCATCACACTGTACAATGAGTTGGAACATGGCACATGTAGCACTTGCAATACAGCTACATCCTGAAAAGGTCAGGCGTGCATGAGCTGGAAGGTGCTTGTCACTGCTTCTATAGAGGAAAAGCCAGTGTTTTTGGGGGGTGGTTTTGACAGCAGCAGCACTAGCTAGCAAAAAGTCAATTGCATTCAAGATATTTTTATGCTCTGCTGAATGAATGAATTTGACTGCCAAGCTGGAGTATTATATACCCATGCTCACCAGAAAGTGATCAGACATATGCAACAAAGTATCAGAACTGTTCCTGGAGAAGGAAAGGCTCCATGATAAAAGGCAAGAACACAAATATTTCCAATTAATAAAAACTAAATAAATTGGACATGTAGTATTTGAGAAGTATAAGAGAAGTATTTGAGAACAATTTGAAGTCATTTTTTAAACAGAAGTGAACTATTCTCTTCTTTTTCTTGTTATCCTCTTAATGAGCAACCTGTACCTGCCAATGTGTCACATATATTACATAATGTTTACAGTCATTAAATCGTCAATTAATGATCCCTAACGACATTCCACTATTTATTATAGTTATCATCAAATATTATTATATATATTTATAAGATATATTATGTAAAAATTAACGTAAGAGCGCCATAGGGAACCAAGTGGCAGAGGGACCGTGTCATTGCTACCTGTTGCTAGCCGGACTGTTTATGGTATAGCACACTCACTGTAGACCTTAGCTATTGACCGTGGGCAGACTGCTGGCTGGCTACACAATGGCGGAGGAGGCAACATTTGTGAAAACTTCCTCCTTCATGGATCCTTTTAAAGGCTTCTTGTTGACATATTTGATACCCGAGTCATGTTACGACGAGTTCTTTATCAAATTCAACCTTTTGGACGGTAAGTTGATAACCGCTAGCTAACTCAAACAAACCTGGAAGCGCACTTGCGGTAAACTAGCAGTTCATTCAAAATAATCCATGGAGCTGTGAAGTTCACGTTGGACGTTGGATATTCGCCTCCGTATCTACAGAGGCAGACCCCCCCTCACTGTAACCAGACTGCTTTGTCATTGCGCGGGGAGCTCGCACGAAAAGTGCAGCTCTGAACGGTAGTACGGTATACCAGTAAACGTCAATGAATTACTCTTGTTGAACAGCATTTGTTAAAAAATGTAAACTCTTCTAAATCAAAAGGCCAATTAATCTATAACCGTTTCAAATAATTAGTCGGACCCACGGGAGACATAAAATAAGAAAAAAGTATGAGTTATATAAAGAAGCTAGTACTGCAACAAAAAGTGGTTTGGAGTCCCTGTCACATGACCTGAAGCTGTCGGGGGAAAAAAATGATTTTTGAAGACATTTACACTACAGGCCAGAAGTTTGGACACAAACAATACAACTGATGGTCCCAACCCCACTCATAAGGCAAGAAATTCCACAAAGTAACTCTGACAAGGCACACTTGTGAAGTGAAAACCATTTCAGGTGCCTACCTCATGAAGCTCTTTGAGAGAACACCAAGGGTTTGCAGCGCTATCAAAAATGCAAAGGGTGGCTACTTTGAGGAGTCTAAACTTAGAGTTATTTCATGCTTTTTTGTTAAAAGTATGTAATTCCACATAGCTTTGATATCTTCAGTGAGAATCTACAATGTCAGTAGCCATGAAAATGAAGAAAACGCGGTGTCCAAACTGTACTTTATAAAATCCTGTAAAAGTAAAAATGGAAAAAAAGAGGTGTGCACGATACTAAAACTTATTCAACCAATGGGGGGGGGGTTATTTGCCTACCACACCCCCTAACACAGTGTGTTGCGCTAATCATGTGGCATTTGACCTGGCATTAAATAAATTATGCCAGACATGCCAGATGTTTAACTGTTTGACTGCCAGATGTTTGGTGTGTTGATCAGTTGATAGTCCCCTTAATTACTCCATGTTGCCTGTTGTGCCACCTTTTTTATAGCGCGTTTTGGTGCTTCTCTCTCAGCTTTGAAAATGTACCGGATTGAAGAAGTAATCAAATAATTTTGTGTTGCTTTAAACTATGGATGTCCAATATTGGCTTTTTTGTCGATAACCGATATGCCGATATGTGTAATATCACATATTTCCTGTTGTGAAATGAACACATATCTGTTGTGAAGCTAATGGATGCAGCAATTGGCTTCTCAACATGGCTGTAAACAACATTGTAAAAAACATCTGAGAAATACTAAGCGGTTTGGCTTAGGCTTTGATATTTTAAAATTTATTACTAGACACTTCACGCGGAACTAATGTCCTGGGTGAGTTTCCGCACGGATGCCTCTGAGTGTCGGACACTATTGACTGAGGGGAAGGAACGCTTGAAGCTCGCAGGCGTGACAAATGGCATCATGGCAAATGCAAGCGAGAAGCCTGAGCTGGAAGACCCTCCCATCTCACTACGGTCTCCTGTTTGGGAACACTTTGGCCTCCCTGTTAAAATTATGGATGGACAAAGGCAAGTGGATAAATCCAAAATTGTGTGTCGAGATTGTTCCACGGATATCGGGCATGCTGCAGGAAACACGTCTAACATGTTAGCGCACTAAAGCGGCATCATCCAGCAGTGAATGTTACATTTACAAGAAAGAAAAGCAGCTTAGTCTAAACACCGATAACTTCAGCATGTAAACAACCTCTAGCAAGCAGCTATGACCGGGCCAAAGCAGTAACACATGGTATTGGAGTTTTTATAGCCACAAGATCACGTCGATATTCAATTGTTGAGAGTGCATTCATGGAAAAAATGATTAGACCACCCTTATTTCTTCTGTTTCTTGTTCGTTTAAATGCCTGATACAACTGAAGGTACATTAGCGGCATCTTTGTGCTTGTCAGAGCCGATGTGTTGGAAAAGATCATTTCAACCCCTGCACTGAAAAGAAACATGGACGCTGCACATTGTGCAGAATGAGTGTTATTCACTTTTGATAGATGGGTCTGTCTTCTGAAAGGGGCACTAGAAGCATGACATAGCAAGCAAAATTGAAAATTAATTTGTAATTGATTATCAATTTGCATATTGTACCAAAGTATCACTTGAATATACTGTATATGGCTATATCATCGATATTAAATGCTTTAAACTTATCTTAAATTGTCACAAACATGCTTTAAAATGACGATGTATCTTGGATGACCGTCGATGGACCTCACTTCAAACTCTGTGTTCTTTAAAATATTGTTTGCACTGCAGTAACAAACGCACTTTACCTTCCGCAGCAGCATGATGCAAAAAAAACAGCTCCCCAAAGTGTATTGATTAGAAAAGATAGATCAGTAGAAATCCTGAAGGTAACATATTCTGGACATTAACGCCATATTTCTGATGTTGAATCAGTGTCACTTTTGTTATTGTCTTGAGTTTTGGTGAGAAACTGGAGAAATAACACGCAAATACTCTGAAGTTCAAGGCCAATGCAGAGGTCAGCTCATTTGCATATAGCTTTCCCCGATTTCATTACACTGTTTAACTGCACTGTTGACATCAAATTAAAATGCGTTTGCAGCACAATGAGGCGTTATACTTGGAAACCACAGCAGCTGAAACACCATTCCACCGATTTTTATTATTTATTTCATCGTATTTGTGACACACTTTTGCATGTCACAATATGGCGACGCGCGGACGGGACTGAAATTGACATCAGATCGTGTTCTACATTCAACAGACCCGAAGAAAATAAGGACATAAAATGGACAATTTAGAGTTGCCTAGCTGCACTCTGTGCACTCATATGCAGCGATAGAGCTAGCTAGTAGCCACCTCGAGTGCAGCTTCAGCGCCACTTAGATAATGATCTTAACATAACACATTCACGAAGTATGTACTGTACTTCTTCTTTTCCCAATTTGATTTATATACAAGTATCCACACAAAACATCACAATCTGGGAGATTGTAACGCCAGTCGGGAAGTTGGAAGCCAGGAGCAATTTCTGGACGTCTACCACACAATCAGGAAGAGTTGTGGGATAACTCCAAATCACGGCTGGCATCTATTCCGCTGCCCTCAGCTGCGCTTCACACTCCACGTTCAGTCAGTCATTCTATTACTATTACTATTCTATTACTATTTACTTCTCCGGCAACTTACAAAGTTCAGCAGGAAAAGGTAGACTCTGCCTGTTGTCATGGACATTTTACTTTACTCCATGTCCGATGGAGT
The DNA here is from genome assembly GCF_027744805.1 of Dunckerocampus dactyliophorus. Classification (NCBI taxonomy): domain Eukaryota; kingdom Metazoa; phylum Chordata; class Actinopteri; order Syngnathiformes; family Syngnathidae; genus Dunckerocampus; species Dunckerocampus dactyliophorus. Next base: position 21,992,192 of record NC_072833.1, on the reverse strand, counting down.
AAATATGCTCATAGCTGATCAGCGTCATTGACCTGGAATTTATCACGATCACCGATCACGATCATAAAACCGCCCAGCCCCAAGATTTGCGTTAGTTATGAAGCTACAACTGCATTGCTTGTTATTGTATTGTTTTGGTTATTTTCTAGAATGTTTATTGATTCAGTTTGTTTTACGTTTTAGTTCCATGTCTGAAGATTCTGATCAGCAAAGGACTGGGGATAGGTATCATCCTCGGATCAGTGATGGGTAAAAAAAAAACTCACACTTTTTAATGTGAAATGCTTGCAAATGTTTTAATGTTAATGTTGGATCTTTAAGGTGTTTACAATACATATAAATATATTGTTTATATACTGTATAGACTGCATATCCTTTTAAAAAATATTGAACATGTTACTGTACATTCTTTTGTAATTGCAATAGAATAGTTTGTTGTATTTTGTTAATTCTTACGGAAAACTGTGTAATTATTATTATTATTATTATTTTAAATTTATTTTCAAAACAAATTATTTTTTCTAGGGACCCCCTCTACCCCCCTTGGTTGCCTTGGTTAACGTCATTGATCTCTTCCAGAAGGTCTGACTCAAACCAAAACGGACTCTAACCAAAACAAATTTTCCCACAGAAAATAATGTAAATCTAATTAATCTGTTCCAAACACCCAAAAATGTTAACACAAAACACATTTTGTAGACAATAATTATAGTATATAATATTTACATGCACAAAATAATGCAAATATAATTACAAATGAATGAACAACTGAACATTTAACATCTCTTTTACCTAGTTCTGCAAAGAGGGAGGGGGAAGGAGAGGAGGTTATGTTTGGAGTGCAATCCCTTTTTTTGTTTTCTGCACTCATGCCACAAAAAAATCTATTGGCTTTTTAAAAATCACAGTTTTACATTAAAAAAACAGTGCCACAAACATGACATATGAAATGGCGAATGAACATTTAACACCATTTTAACTGTAGTGGACACCATTGGACTGAAAAAAGGACGACAATCATATAACAGTAATCTGTTCACCAAAAAAACATAGTGCTGCTTTCAAATTTGACTAACATACATAAAATCCATAAAATCACAGCAAATGCACAGCAACCTGTGTGCAAACAATACAGGCGGTGCGTATCAACACGTGCCTCAGCGTGTCTCATTCACATGAATGGGTTAACTTTTCGACCACCTCTTGGAGCAAGTCTGAGGGGAATTCTCAAGTAAGTCCCTTGCAAATAATGGAATTAATGAAGTTAAGGGTAATGCCTGCTGTTACATGGCATCACGTGTCACGCAGCGGTACCAAATAACACCGCGACTCCTTCACGAATGCGAGAAGTGGTGGTGACAGTGCATACCCATGCGGGAACGATGCACGTCACGCGAACGATTGTCATACACTAGACGTAAACACTACTTGACAAGGTGTAAATAAGTTGTGCGGGAGCGTGATCATTTTGTGCTGACACAGCATGGCAGTGTGTTGTTTACATACCTCTGACTACGGTCTCCTTTTAAGCTGTAAAATTCGAAGGTCTTTCACCCCTGTCTCGGTACTGTGCATTGCATTTCTTTTTTTGTGCAGTCAATGTGTTTGTTACATCGTCCATTTCTCTCTGCCAGCAGAAAACTGATATAAACAAACGCTGATGCCCTGAAAATGGCGCCCGCTGCGAACAATGCATTGCACGATCAGGTGCAAGTATCGCAACATTTTGTCTTGGGTGCGTGATCCAAGATGGCGACGTAAACAAACCGCGCCCATTCTGAACGTCAGCCAAACAGGTGAACGCAAACCAGGGCAAAATTTTAGCAAAAATTTCTGATGTTAACCAAAAAATGGGCTAACTTGGGACATTAACCGAGGTACCACTGTATGGTTAATTGTAATCGACCTGTTTGTTCTTTCTTTCTATTGAGAATCTATAAAGAACCAAATCGTTCAGCAAAATCGTAATCGTAAAAATATCATTCACCGATTCACCAGTTAAATTGGTCACTTCAATTTCCATTTGCCAATTTTTTTTTAGAATCTGAATGACGGGCTTATTAAACAACAAGAAAAGTATATTTGTCAAAAGGATGTGGAATTCTAATAATTATGCCAAAATTCCGACTCCCCCTTCTCTTTCACCTTCATTGTTGTTTTCCCTTGCCTCTTCCATCTTCCCACTCCTTCAACCAAACACCTGCTTCTTCCACTGCCTGGATGGCGTAAGCAGATGACAGCACACGTGACAATTCTTTGAGGCAGAGAAAATTCCTCCACATTTTTTGTAATAGAAATACTCAAATTTTTAAATCAGCATGAATATTATAAGGGGGGTCCTTGGAAAATGTTCTCTCGAAAGGGGTCTGTGGCCCCAAAAAGTATGAGAACCCCTGCCCTAGTGAATCTTATTGTGTCATAACTGTATTTGTTTGTTTTTGTTTTTTAAAAAAAAACATAATATTTACTCTTGTGTTTGATTGCAGTCAAGCTACCTCAGATCTTAAAGATGATGGGGGCTAAGAGCGCCGAGGGTCTGAGCTTCCAGTCGGTGCTCCTGGAGCTGGTAGCCATCACGGGAACCATGGCCTACAGTATTGCGAACAAGTTCCCTTTCAGGTTCCGACCATGTTAGAATGTTTCTGTGTACATCTCGGGTTTCCCATAGGACTGTAATCTATTTGTGGTGGGGGTATTTGTTTGTTTTTGTCATTTTTTTAACGCATGAGCCCCGCGCCTATGATTGCTTTCAGAGAGGAGAGGAGGGGAGGGGAGCCGACCGCAGGACCGGCTGATCATGGAGAACATACATGTTGACATGACAAGTGTCTAATCATACCAGAAAAAAGTATCTACATTTGTTACTAGTTGCATTTCTGAGTGTAGAGCATCTGAATCCTTGCAAAATATAGAGACAAAGTCGCTATGTTAGCAGGCCTCCTAAATCTTGTTATTCTCTGGCAGACCAGGTTCATATGAGGTGTGTTCATAAGCGGCGTTACAATGCATAAGGCCACCTACTGTACAGCTTTGTGACGACAAGCAACTTTCACAGACAGTCTCGTTGTACTGTATTTATGAGCGAGAGCAAACAGGTAGCGCCAAATCTACGGACAAATATTTAAGTCTGTCCACTTCATTAAGGGATGCCCGCCACAAATAAGTGAATATATGTGAAACACATGCATGCACATTAGTCATACTTTATTAATGATTGTAAATGTTTTCGACAGTGCTTGGGGCGAGGCATTCTTCCTCATGCTGCAGACGATCACCATCGGTTTCCTCATTCAACACTACACAGGAAGAACCAGCAGAGGTTAGACCACACCCACCTTCACTCGTTGGCCGAGCTCTAATATTACCAGAAAAAACTCATGGTATTCTGAGAATATAATACAATGTGTGTGAGAAAAGTTCCAGGACTGTTGATGTTGAGGGGCGTCGTACCTCACAAAACTGACTAGACCCCTCACAATTCTGCAAATATTTTATATCTGTTTATAAGACAACACTGAAGAAATAACACTTATTGTGTACAGCTTGTAAAACAGCGTAGATTGACTCTCCCTTCAAAGTAACTCAAGACATAGCCATTATTTTCTAAACTGCAAAAAATGTGACTACACTCCCAAGTGAAAATGTCCAAATTGTACCTAAAGTGTCAATATTTTGTGTAGCTGCCATTATTTTCCAGCACTGCCTTAACTGTCTTGGGCATGGAGTTCGCTAGAGCTTCTTCACAAGCTGCCAACATTAAAGTGATCTAATGTGTTTTATTTATTATGTATTGTGTAAAACTAAGATAGTAACAACATCAAAAGCACAAAATGAATACAGAACCACCATCCATCAGTACGAGTTTGTTTTTAAGATTATTAAGTCGCTGTTTGATGTGTGTGGTAAAAGGCAGTGTGCTGGCATGAATTAACTTTGAGGTTGTGCACCAGTTAATATGCACATTAGCATTCAAACGTCATCAAAACGTACCTTCATGCATTCCAACATAGTAACAGCATTTGAGACTAAATATGAGTTGAAAGGAAAAACAGGAAAAATACAGTATAGTACAAGTAGTATGGGAGAAAGCTCACGCACAATGGTGTGTTCAAGGACGGGTCACGCCTCACAACAAACGTATACAACCCCTGGCAAAAATGATGGAATCACCAGTCTCGGAGGATGTTCATTCAGTTGTTTAATTTTGTAGAAAAAAAAGCAGATCACAGACATGACACAAAGCTAAAGTCATTTCAAAGGGAAACTTTCTGGCTTTAAGAAACACTAAAAGAAATCAAGAAAAAAAGATGTGGTAGTCAGTAACAGTTCCTTTTTTAGACCACTCAGAGGGAAAAAAGTATGGAATCACTCAATTCTGAGGAAAAAATTATGGAATCATGAAAAAAACAACAACAAAAGAATACTTCAACACACCACTAGTACTTTGTTGCACCACCTCTGGCTTTTATAACAGCTCGCAGTCTCAGAGGCATGGACTTAATGAGTGACAAACAGTACTCTTCATCAATCTGGCTCCATCTTTCTCTGATTGCTTTTGCCAGATCAGCTTTGCAGGTTGGAGCCTTGTCATGGACCATTTTCTTCAACTTCCACCACAGATTTTCAATTGGATTGAGATCCGGACTATTTGCAGGCCATGACATTGACCTTATGTGTCTTTCTTCAAGGAATGTTTTCACAGTTTTTGCTCTATGGCAAGATGCATTATCATCCTGAAAAATGATTTCATCATCCCCAAACGCCCTTTCAATTGATGGGATAAGAAAAGTGTCCAAAATGTCAACGTAAGCTTGTGCATTTATTGAAGATGTAATGACAGCCATCTCCCCAGTGCCTTTACCTGACATGCAGCCCCATATCATCAATGACTGTGGAAATTTGCATGTTTTCTTCAGGCAGTCGTCTTCATAAATCTCATTGGAACGGCACCCAAACAAAAGTTCCAGCATCATCACCTTGCCCAATGCAGATTCGCGATTCATCACTGAATATGACTTTCATCCAGTCATCCACAGTCCACGATTGCTTTTCCTTAGCCCATTGTTTTTTTCTGTTTAGGTGTTAATGATGGCTTTCGTTTAGCTTTCCTGTATGTAAATCCCATTTCCTTTAGGCGGTTTCTTACAGTTCGGTCACAGACGTTGACTCCAGTTTCCTCCCATTTGTTCCTCATTTGTTTTGCTGTGCATTTTCTGTTTTCAAGACATATTGCTTGAAGTTTTCTGTCTTAACACTTTGATGTCTTCCTTGATCTACCAGTATGCTTGCCTTTAACAACCTTCCCATGTTGTTTGTACTTGGTCCAGATTTTAGACACAGCTGACTGTGAACAACCAACATCTTTTGCAACATTGCGTGATGATTTACCTTCTTTAAGAAGTTTGATAATCCTCTCCTTTGTTTCAATTGACATCTCTTGTGTTGGAGCCATGATTCATGTCAGTCTACTTGGTGCAACAGCTCTCCAAGGTGTGATCTCTCCTGTTTAACTGCAGACTAACGAGCAGATCTAATCTGATGCACGTGTTAGTTTTGGGAATGGAAATTTACAGGGTGATTCCATAATTTTTTCCTCAGAATTGAGTGATTCCGTAATTTTTTCCCTCTGATTGGTCTAAAAAAGTAACTGTTACTGACTACCACATCTTTTTTTCTTGATTTCTTTTAGTGTTTCTTAAAGCCAGAAAGTTGCCATTTAAAATGACTTTAGTTTTGTGTCATGTCTGTGATCTGCTTTTTTTCTACAAATTTAAACAACTGAATGAACATCCTCTGAGACTGGTAATTCCATAATTTTTGCCAGGGGTTGTACATGCAAAAACTATATTTGTATCTGTATATTAATTTTTTAAATAAAATAATGGGCCATATTTGCAAAATTGCTATGCAATTACATGATTTTTTAATGTTATTTACTCATGTATTTCATTTTAAGTTTTGTCTTATTTATTTATTTATTTATTTATTTATTTATTTATTTATTTATTTATTGCACTTGAAAGCTGCGGCCCGGTGGTTGGGGACACCTGCTATAAAAGACATAGCACCACATATTTATCAATTTATGAGACTCCCTGTAATTAGAGCCTAAATATCTAATTATAGAAATGTATCTAATTTAGTTATATTATTCATATACAGTTATAATGCAAGTTTAATTATTAAGATAATGGGTTTTTTTCTACATTTTTGAATTTTTAATTGAATGGCATAGCTTTGTGTGCCTAACAGGAGAGCGGATGACATGAAATAACAATAAATAGCATGAAAATGTTTTGTTTTTTTAGGCTAAAGAACAAAAAAAATATAGATCGCAGCAGAATATTTTGATTAAATCATGTTGTGAATTTAAGAAGTCGTTCATCTGCCTTTTTTTTCTATAAGTTTAGACTTTAGAGTTCATAACACTTTTTGGAAATGTTTGCATCTCATGTATACACAGCCTCTACTGAAATGTAATCCCATATTTTTTATAAATCATTTTTATCATCATAGATGATTGTGGGAGGAGTAGTGGATGACACTAGGGTCCACCCCTACTATGTACTGCTCTTGTGTGCACAATTCACTGCAGGGGAGATTTCTAATGAGAAGACTGCGTAGAAATATGTGTTGCATTATTTTATAGATATTATTAGTTTGTTTCGTACATAGATTCTGAGGTTGTTTTGGGATGGAATAAGGCCCCTGCTTCCCATTCACACCTGAGACACTGTGACACAAGCAAGTCACACGACACTGGGGAGGGACAGTGGATAATTGGGCCCAGTTTCGGGGTGTACTCACTTTTGTTGCCAGTGATTTAGACATGAATGCCTCTCTGTGTAGTTACTTTGAGGGGACAGGAAATTTTCAGTTTTTCCAAGCTGTGCACTGACTACTTTACATCAGATCAAAGTCGTTTCTTCAGTTTTTTCCAATGAAAAGACATGATAAAGTATTTGCAGAAATGTGAGTGGTGTTTCTACTTTTGTGAGGTACTGGGCATACTGTAGATATGCTTATGTACAGTACATACATATCCTGTACATGCATAGATACTGTATATACATATGTACACATACTGTACATACATGACTTTTTATCAATGTTTATATTAGGAGAAAAAGGTATCAAATTACAGCTGTTAAGTTAAAATGTTTTCCCCTTGAAACGCATAACAAATCTGCGTTGTACAACTTTTTGTTCTCAAAATACAGTGGAACCTTGTCTTTTCCACGTCAAGCCCATTCGAAAGCGTCTGTAGTAAACTGAAACGTATGAAAACCACATCAGTTTTCACCATCAAAAATAATATAAATCCATTAGTACATTCCAGACATACAAAAATATGAACACAGAACACATTTTATAGAGAATATTTATGGAAGGAGACATACAGTTCATTGTTCTGTATGTGTTCTGTGAACAAATAATCCACCCTCACACACATATAGATGATTCCCTGGATTCCCTGACCGGAATATGTCTGTAGTGTCCGAACCACTATCACTTCTTCACACAGACTGAGTGAAGTCAATGACACTCGATTAATTTGTTAGGTGCACTGTTTGGCCGTACGATAACCGGGGCAGTGTACAAAAAAATCAGTTGCTACAAATTTTCCTATGAAATCCTACAAAAACAGAGGTTTCACTGTAATACAGATTTTTTTTTTTTTTTTTTTTTTTAGCGTGTGTCACTATTTTCACGTCTTTTGTAAAGATGCAACCCCATGGACATAATAGTCATTCTTGGAATATCCTGTGTAAATATAATATTACAAGAGTAAAGTTATCTTTACCCAATGTTTTAATATATCCAGAAAAATACAGCTTTCTCTCTTCATTATGACTTCATTCCTTTATTTTTATTGCTCTATTATCAAATTGTTGTGATATTCTTGTGTGTTTATGCAAGGTGGTGGTTTTTGTTAATAACTGGTGGGAGGAACGATTGCCTGACTGTTTGTATTTTCCAGGTGTTGTTTTTGTGTTTGTGTACGTGGGGTTGTTGTTGCTGGTGTTGTCTCCAGTCACTCCGGCATCCCTGGTGACCACCATGCAAGCCTTCAACATGCCTGCCGTCATCGTTAGCAGGGTATGCCAACACAACTTTACTATCATAACATAATAACATAATCAGTGTTAGATTAGTTACTGTTTTTCAGTAAGGAGTAATCAAATTAATTGCTATTTCAAATGTTTTGACGCTGTTACCAACAGCAAAATGCGACCCATTATTGTGCAGTGATATCTGCAGTGATATCTGCTCGCTGGATCAATCAGCCAGTGGAAAGGACAGTAGCTGCAAATGTTTTTGTTGTTGTTGGTTTTTTTATTCATGGTAAGCCAATCAGTGCCATGGTTGAGGTAGGTGGGTGGTGTTACAAACCTCAGTGCGCCACACCCACATGCAACAAGTGGTGCGTCCGAAGCGGTCTGTCGATGTGAAAGTCCCCTTCTCAGGGTGGAAGTACAGGCACTACTTCAACGTCACTGATGTACATTATGTCCCAAAGCAAAGTCCATGTCCGTTGTAACTCTTAAGAACTCATGAAACATCTCTCAGTGGCACACCAAAGCTAAATCCAAATTCTTTTACATATTTTTCAAAACAGTAATGCCATAATTACCTTCCCTGGTAACTAATTACATGTATGGAGTAATTCCATGACTAATTCAATTAGATTTTTGGGAAAGTGACTATTTGCTAATTACATTTTTCAGACTTTTTTCCCTCTGAATTTTATCAGAAAAAAAGTGATATTATCTTAGTAGTTATATTATTTCTTCAAGTAAAAAGTGTATGTGTATATGTGTCTTGCAGCTGATCCAAGCGGCCACTAACTTTCATAATGGACACACCGGCCAGTTGTCAGCTATTTCCGTCTTCCTGTTGTTTGCTGGGTCGCTGGCGCGCATCTTCACATCACTTCAGGTAATCGTCGCGTGTTAACTATTAGTGTCTTTTAAGCTGTACTGCTTCCGTCAGGACACGAGTGCGTCATTTATTGGATATAAGACTTTTGTGACATTATGGTTGTTGTAGTAGTTTTCAAATTATTGAGAAAAAAGTTGTAATTAGATTAGATAAAAGTTGGATTTGTACTTCTACTATATGAGACAATATGTGCTTTGTCGTAGGAAACGGGTGACACACTGATGGCGTTGACCTATGTGATCTCCTCATGCTCGAACGGCCTCATCGCCCTGCAGGTGGTGTACTATTGGAACAGCTCCTCAGAGCGCAAGAAGAAGAAGAAGAGGAAGAAGAGAGATTAATAGTGAAAACAGTTATAACCTCCATTATGCAGCTTTTCATATAAAGTCGTCCCTCGGCACATCGCGGTTCGAATTTCGCTGCGTCACTTCTATCACAGTTTTTCAAAAATATATTAAAGGGGACCTATTATACTAGTTTTCTGGCCTTTGTATTGAGGTCTGGACTCCTATAGAGCAGCTACACATGATAACCTGCACAGAAAGCTTTCTAGATCTTACAGACACTGCACCTCTTCCTGCAGTGTTTCCAGTCTTCCTGTCCGATTGCTTGCACAAAGCAAACACAGTTAGGACACTGATAAATTGTTAGTTACAGCTTGCTCTTCTGACCCTTCAACACAACCAAGTAACTTTGGAAAGGCGTCAGACTTCAGCAACAGTTTGGCAAATAGTCCAGCTTCATATCGGCCCATGTTCACAAAACAGTCCCGTGTGAAGAGGCGTTGACAGATGAGCATATATTTCTCTTGCTAGCCGAGAATCAGCAACACGAACCACTTCTGCCTAATGCTTGCCTCTTTAGGCACACACGAACAAACATTTCCTGGGAGCCATTGCTCCACGTGCTAACACGGCGAACAGAGCGAAGCAGAACGGGGCCAATATAAGGAAGTCCAAGTTGCATTGATGTCAATGGAACTCGGTTTTAGAAAAAACTCTAAAGCCCAGCGTGCAGAGCCGTCCAAAACTGCTTTCAGGGCTCACTTCCAAATGCGCAAACCTCATTATCTGAACCATTGGCATCGTTGAACATGAGAATACAACATTGTAACAACATTTATAGGTCAGAAAAGAGGTAAAGCATAATAGGTCCCCATTAATAAATGATGCTGTTATGTGGTTAATTACGGGCTATGAGTAAAAAATTTAAAAAAAAAGTATGCATATTTAAAGGGCCCCTGGCATGATACTGTACATCAACTTTGCTGAAGTATGTAATATATTGTTTGTAATTATGTTCTACATGGTTCGATTTTTGAAAGCGAACACTAAATTCTCAAAAATGACATTTATAGTTTGTGACGCCAGCCATGACGACCTAGCTCTTGCAGTTCAGCCTCATTTCCGGAAGTTATGCTATTGGGGTATTATCACTCAGATAAACAAACATGGCTGTGTACAAGACAGAGGATGTTTACATTCATTATAGCGAAAAATGGAGCTATGTGTCAATAGTTTTTGAGGAGGAAGAAACATTTGGAGATGAAATAGAGACCTTGCAGAACATCGGCTTAAGCTTTAAGAGATGGAGATGAAAATTGGTAAGCGTAAATTACTCTGGAGTTGCTTATCCTTCAATTATTGTTTTAAATCTGCTTCTTAATGAGCGTAAAAGGTTTTTTATTTCTTGTTTGATTGCATATGTTCCCCCCACAATTAACACAGCATTTATGTAACATGTATAATGCTTTGCAGCCTTGTTGCTATGGTGGAATAGTGTTTAGAAGACATCATGTAAACAAGACATGACATGACTCTGTGACAACTTTGACACAGTGGGCGTTTTACCTTATATTGATGTTTTTTCCAGTGTACCGGTGGAATAGCATCCTTATTCAAAATAATACAACGTACTTTAAAGCCAAATTCTTCTTGTTAAAGTTGTTCCTTCAAAGCAGTCATTGGTGAAATGATCACTGCAAAGGACAGAACTCGAGGTGGGCGTCCGTCTCTCTCTACTTGCTTCATCCATTGTTGTCTTAATCCTTCCTCTTTTGGAAAAGAAAACAAACTCACAGTATCACTCGGATACTGTGAACATCCAGCAGCAACAATTTTTGGCATAACTACTATTTTGATGAAAAATGTACTGAACCATGTCGACGATCTACCTCGAGAAGCATTTGTTTACTCTGCTTTAGCTGGGTGGTATCACCCCAATGATGTCACTTCCGGAAATATGGCTGAGCTGCGAGCTACTTTGTCATGGCTGGCGCCATGAACTATAAATGGAATTTTTTCGAATGTACAGTCTGCTTTCAAAAATCCAACAATGTAGAACATAATTACAAACAATATATAACATTTAAGCAAAGTTGATGAATCATGTCAGGGACCTTTTAAGCAAATGTTATGCATTTTTTGCCTAAATGTAACAATTTAAAGCAGAAAAGTGGCAAAATAACTTAAAAGTACGAACAAACATTAAGAAGACATTCAAAAAGTGATATGCAGTATTCTATACTAGTCACTAGGTGTCAGTAAGCGAAACATACAAAACCAGACTTGATTGCTGGAGCAGGGCTTTAACTGCAGGTTTGAATGATCTCACAACAGGCACAATAAAACATTTTCCTGTCCTCTTCAGTAGCTTAGTATGATTGTTTTGTCAAAACAGTGTTGCAGGTGAGTCTGGTATACTCCTGTTCCAGTTGGAGTCTGAGGGGTTAGAGGAAGAGAAGGGACCAAAATGTAGCCACAGATGGTGAGAGCATCCACGTCATCGTCAGCAGGAACAATAGTAACGACATAATGTACATAGTGGGGACAGAGGCCTGCTGACATCGACTGAGGACATAGTCGGGTGCTTAAGGAAATAATTTGAGGCCATTCTGAATCCCACTGACATACATTCAGTAGAGGAAGCAGAGTCTGAGGACACAAACGTGGACAGGTCCATCACAGTGTCTGAGGTGGTCAAATAACTCCAGGGCTGGATAGGTTTCACCCTGAATTCTTCAAGACTCTGGATGTTGAGGGACTGTCCTCATTGACACATCTGTTCAACAATGGAGGAACAGTACCTCTTGATTGGCAGATGTGAGTGGTGGGCCCTCTTTTCAAGAAGGGTGACTGGAGGTTGTTTTCCAACCATAGGGGGATGACACTTCTCAGCCTCTGGGAAAGTGTATTCCAGAGTGCTGGAGAGAAGGCTACGGTCGTTAGTCGTACCTTGGCTGTGTGGATTTTGTCATTGTTGCGGAACACTGGTCCAGGTCTACACTCTTGCAAGGGTATTGGAGGGTGCATAGGAGTTTGCCCAACCGGTCTACATGTGCTTTGTAGACTTGGAAAAAGGCATTCAACCGTGTCCCTCGTGGTGTCCCGTGGGGGGATTTTCCGGGTGTACATGGTCGGTGGGACGCTACTACGTGCCAGTCAGTCCTTGTACAACCGGAGCAGGAGCCTGGTTCCCATTGCCAGCAGGAAGTCGAGCCAGTGACCATTGGCCAAGGCTGCTCTTTGTCACCGATTCTGTTCAATGATGTGGCCCTGATGGTCTCATCAGGCTGTTACCTTCGGCGTTTACTGGGGCGGTTTGCAGCTGAGGGTGAAGCTTCTGAATGAGACTCAGAACCTCCAAATCTGAGGCCATGATTCTCAGTCGATGAAAGGTGGATTGCACCCTTCGGGTTGCGAGTGAGATCTTGCCCCAGGTGGAGGAATTCAAGTATCTCCGAGTCTTGTTCACAAGTGAGGGAAGTCTGGAGTGTGAGATCGACAGGAGGATCGGTGCAGTAAAGCGGTCGCTGTACCGGACCACCGTGGTCAAGAGAGCTGAGCCAGAAGTCAAAGCTCTCAATTTATCTGTCGATCCATTTTCCCACCCACACCTATGGTCATGACAGAAAGAACGAGCTTGCGGATACAAGCGGCTGAAATTAGTTTCCTCCATAGGGTGGCTGGACTCGACCTAAGAGAGAGGGTGAGGAGCTTGGTCATCCAGGAGGAGTTCAGAGTAGAGCTCCTTCAAATTGAGGATTGCCAGTTGAAGTGGCTTGGGCATCTAGTCTGGACCGCCTCCCTGATGAGGTGTTTCGGGCATGCCCAGCTGGGAGGAGGCCCCAGGTCAGGTCAGGTTTCTTTATTAATACCATAGGTAAATTACGGCAGACCTAGGACATGCTGGAGGGATTATGTCTCACAGCTGTCCTGTGAACACCTTGGTGTCCTCCCGGTGGAACCGGAAGAGGTGGCTGGAGGCCGGGAAGTCTGGACTTCCCTACCGAGACTGCTGCCCCTGTGACTCGGACGTGGATAAGCGGAAGAAAATGGATGGATGGATGCATGCTTGGGCATTATAATAATAACACGGGCGACTGTTGCGGCTGTAATCCCACTAAAACACAACTCTGAACTCCCGACGTCACTTCCTCTCCACACATTTATTGCAATTCACACAAACATGAGTTTTATTTATGTCTTAAACGGCTTATTTTCTCTTTTTTGGGCAATATGAGTGTCAAGGTGACCAAATGGGTGGTGTTTCATGTCTAGAGGGCTGCAATAACATTACAAACGGTATTTAGAAGGTTGTTAAAAGGTTTTCTGTGCTCTGACTACAAAAATATCCCATTTATAAAGAAGAAATGCTACTTTTGCAGGAATTCACTTATCACGGTCGGGTCTGGCACCAATTACCCGCGATAAACGAGGGATTACTGTACACGCTTGATACTTGGCCACTATGTTCATTGTGCAATTACAATGCAAATGTACATTCCTTTTCTTTTTTCTTCTATTTGATACAAAATAATAGTTTTCCGTCAATTGATTAAAACTTGACATTCACTTTTAAGTGATTTTGTTGAAAAACTGCATTGTATTTTTGATGACTTTTCTGGTAGTATTGTTGTAAAGATGATTTAACTTTGTGTATAACTTCACGTGACGGGGAAAATGTAATATTGGGAGAATAAAGTTGTTTTGAAACAAAAGTTAATGTATGTTTGCAACAAAAATGTTGAAGAAAGACTTTGTTGTGTATTTCACGACTTTTCTCAGAACGGTACTGCCTTCTCAACTTTTTCTCTTAACATTCTGACTTCTTTTTTGTCATATTTTGTTTAAAAATGTTTTACCTTCGGATAAAAAGGAGCAAACATTACGTGACTAAAGTTGTCATTTTTAACAAGTGAATGCCAAAATGCCCATTCCTTAATATTATACATTAACATTTTACAAATAAAATGAAAATAAGTAAAACTTGTGTTAATGTCGAAGGTAATATTTGTTAAAGGAATTGTCATTTACAGGGTTCTTATTAATCTTGGCATTTATATATTGCTCTAAAATCTAAAGGGAACAGGGAAACCGCAATGCAACTCCAAGCCAATCACAATTATTTGAAATGAAACTGTCCATTTCGGAAGCAACACAGATTGACGATCGATCAATTTCACGTGCTGTTGTGCCAATGCAATAGACAACAGGTGGACAGCAAATCACGCCTAATATTTTTTTGTGGTTTTATTTTTGTGTGATTTTGTTGTCAGCACATTCAACATATGTAAAGAACAAAGTAATAAGAATACTCCATTCAGACCTAGGATGTGTTATTTTAGTGTTTCCTTTATTTTTTTTAGCAGTATATCAAACTGGTATTTACCTTGGCATTTGATTTAATCGTTCTTATTAGGCTTTCCCACGTCCGTACACAAAGAGTAAGGTTAAAGTTCAACTGTTACCTTTTACTGTGTGACTATAGTCTGTATAGTTCACTGATCACGTCTTTAAAGGAAATTATACATGAAACATTTTTATAATTATTTTTATTGTTGTATAATATTGTATTTATAAAATAATTGTCTTTACATACTCAACAATCTAACCGCCATGCTTTTTATGATCGTCCAATAAGCACCTGACAGATGCAATTATGTTGACCTTTGAGTTTTGGGGGGTGGAAAAAAAAAGACTACCAATGGCGGAGGAAGCGTTTTTGCACAAAGGTTCCTCTTTCATGGATCCTTTTAAAGGGGATTTGTTGGCGTATTTTCTCCCGGAGCCGTGTTACACTGCCTTTTTCCTGCAGTACAACTTCATGGACGGTAGGTGGTAGGTGACTACTAAGATAATATTACAGTAATGCACAAATATGTGCTAAAAAAAAAAAGTGCGCGCTGTAGATACCATTGGGCACTAATGATTAACGTGTATGCAAGGCATTACAACCAATCAGCAGTGAATGTGTATAATGATTGACAGGTAAGACCGCCCAGTGACTGCTTAAACGGTCATGTATGCTTTACACTCGTAAAAAGGTGTCCCAAAGAACTTCTACACATTGCAAATAATTGTAAACGAGGTGTTTATTATAATTCGTTCAATTTTGAAAATGTAATAGAATTTACAAACATCATTATATTGTTTTTCACCGGCTGTTCTCAAACTGACGTCCGTTCTGGTCCAGAAACTGCTGGCAGGAAGCGCACACATCACCAAACAATTCCCTTGGTATTCGCGTGCATTCGCGCGTTTTTAGAATGAATTTCCTTTCTGCAAAGTTTTTAGTCTGCCATCATTCATTTCAACTCTGCAAGGAAAAAACAGCTGCTAAAGAGAGTATACATTTTGGGGGGGATACCCTGTATTTTGTGGGTATGACTTTCTCTCCGTGAAAGAGCCAAATATGTGTGTGTATGGTCTGGTTGTACATTAGAGGGCGCTGCAGGCACGAGGTATGTTAAACGGGGGGCAACACAGGAAGTTGTCACCAAAGACACCGGATTAGCAAGACTACCTTCTTTGCCGAAAATGCAAACCAATGAAGAAAAGAAAGCTATACAATTATACTATAATAACATTATGCTACAATATACATATATGTAATAAATTAATGAACAACAATAAAGAAAAAACAAGACAGTGTACATCAGGGGTAACCAACGTGGTGCCTACGGGCACCAGGTAGCCCCCCACGACCACATGAGGTGCCCGCAAGCCTGCTTTTCATTCAGGTTTTCAGTTAATAATGAAAGAACAGTAGAAAGAAATGCATTCTGAAATACAAAATGTGAGTTGTGGACACCAGCATTTTGTTCATGTTCGGGTAAAACAAGCATATCCGCTTTGTTTGGGTTTAAAATAAGCTAGGAAAATGAGTAGCTCTTAGCCATTTTCATTTTGTAAAAGTAGCTCTCACAAGGAAAAACGTTGGTGACCCCTGACGTACATAATGGGAAAATCAAGATACAGTAAGCGGCAGTCTGTACACTGATGAAATGAATATATTTGTGTGTGTGTGTATATACTGCATATATATATATATATATATATATATATATATATATATATATATATATATATATATACATACAGTATACATATATATATACAGTAGTACCTCGCATAACATAAACCTCCTTTAATATAACATAAATTCCACTGAACAGAAAGAATTTATGTAAAGTTTTTGCTTCGTATTACAGAAGAAATTCCATATAACATAAATCATCAAGTCAGTGCAAGTCTTTTTTTTTCCAATCAACTTTATTTATGCCTCAAGTCGGTGCAACTTCAGACTAACACTTGGTGACGCCTCCTGACGCATCACGCTCTCATTGGCTGATTTTCGGGGCACCGCTTTCGCTCTCATCTCATTGGCTGAGTCATACAGCGCGTACGTGAGTTTGTGTGAGAGACAGGCTTGTCCCTTCAACCTCCTTCCTCTTCGTAGTCGCCCTGAAACTAACTTAAACAATTAAGTTAAGTTACAAATTAAAATTTTGCACACAGCATTATCGTGTAGTGCGTGTGCGTTTGGCTGTGAGACCAGCTGACTCTTAGACTCTTTGAGTCGCGTTTCGACTCAGGCTAGTCCTCCTCCTCCTTCCTGCCTCCACTTGCGCTCCTGATCAAGACATCTCGTGAACGGTAGGATTGATTTTGTTTTTCAGTTTTATTCATTTACAGTAATCTTATTTATTACCTTATTTTATATTGGAATGTTACTCTACTATGTTTATGCCAACGTTTTCTGATATTTTCCCACCATATTTGGTGGACTTTGAATATTTTGAAGTGCCAAAGGGGCGAGTGTGGGAAGATCTTGGAACGGATTAGGCTATTTACATGTATTTTACGCTTTGTATAACATAAAATCCCTATAACATAAAGGTTCTCGGAACGGATTATTTATGTTGTAGGGGCGTCTACTGTGTATATATATATATATATATATATATACACGGTATATATACAGCTGTCCCTTGTTTATATAGTTTATAATGGAAAACCTGTTTGACTTTCTAAATACGGTTTTTAACATTATTAGAGCCCTGTAGACATGAAATAACACTTCTAGTGTCACCTTTACACTCCTGTTATTCATTGTTTACAACACATTGCGCAACTCTTACGCTGCAGGGAATCGAGTCGGCTGCTAGCTAACTAGCAAGCTAACTAGTTAGCCTCCGATTTATTTCTTCTAAACTTAAGAAGCCAAATTTTACCACTTCCACACAGAATGGGAGGAGAACCTTTTTTCACTTCATTTAAAAAAAAAGTCCAAACTATCCCTTTAATGTGCATATTTGCTTCTCATTTCCCATAGCTTTACTTTCACTTTCCTTTCCTGCTTTTTACATGTACTCATCATGTGGGTCTCTGGCATTCACAAGCAACTTGGACACACAAGTCACAGACTTTGCATTCAGACTGTGGTGGAAAATTTCCGTTAGCACCGGTGGTGAGAAGAAGCAAACTGCTCAACGACAAATTTGTTTTTTTTTCATATTTATTCTGCAGAATGGGAAGACACTTGAAACACAGCCTTGAGAATCTGCCGCAAGTATGCCGCAAGTACTCCCCCAAAGGACAGGACAGGACAGAAGCATAGTTATACAAACTTTATCAGGACTTTATCAGCTGCAAGGACGTTTAAACGCCATTGGAGAAACTGTTTTGTTTTTGGAGACAGAAGGGCTCAAGGCATCAGCAAATAGCCATCAAAGCAGAGTTTGTTCTTCTAGCAAATCAGTCTGACATTAATGTACACGGTGTTCTCCCGCTCTATCGCGGTTCACCTTTTTTTAGTGCTTCTTTTTTTTATTACAGTGTATGAACGCTGTTACAGGCCGAGCCTGGCCCTTTAAGAAGAATTGCATTGTGGGAAGTTGAGTGTCTTTCTCTTCCCTCTCTTCTGTCTGCATCGCCCGTTGTTTTCCGTGTCCTGATTGGCTGTAGACCTTTGTCAATCAGTCTGCTTTGTGCCACCCTGCCATGTCTCCTGTGTCATCGCTAGCTTGCTCGCTTGCTAGCTTGTAAATGAATCTTCTGTTCGAAGGAGGAGGACTGCAGCAATATGTTTTGAAAAAGATACAAGAACGCTGCATTTCACACAGCAGTGAAATACGCGAGTGACTTAATCATTTCTTGTGTCCGACCTGTAGGTTGGTCATTAAAATTCAGACGAACGTTTGAACTTTTTTGATGTTATTGCCTGTCTGAGAAGAGTGTATGAAGTGTTTGGTGAGAGGTTTTCGGGCCTTGATGGGCTATTTTGGGAACCTATCCCCGCGATAAACGAGGGAACACTGTATTGGCAGAAATAGTGTATTTGTTCAAATCAAATGGCTTATGCTAAAATATAAGATTTCCATCCAAAGACTTTCTGGGAAGGGATGTGTTTGTGGGCTGGACGGGAGTGGTTGATCTTACATGAGAGTAAAGCACAAGCAGAGATGTTGTCTGTCAGCATCCTACTTTCTGTGTTTTTTGGCAGGGACGTCTTCTCTGTCTTCACGTCCATTCATGTCTCTCACGCTGTAAATTTAAGTCAGTCACGTCACATGCGGCTCATGCATAACCGCTAGACACCCAACTCACGAGACGATGCACGTGATTGGGTCCACATGACTTCCTTGAGGAACTTCGGGTGGATCTTGCCTGTTCCTGGGGCCTTCCCACCGAGGAGGTTTTTGACCACCTTGGTAGTCTCAGCCCCTGAGATAGGAAAACCCACCAGAGCGTCCCCAGGTACTGCTTCCTCATTGGAAGACGTGCCGGTGGGACTGAGGAGTCCGGTCCACAACATCTCAAGTCGAGGTCAGCAGCACCGCATCCCCACCATACACAGTCTTGACAATGGACTGCTTCCCCCTCCTGAGACGAAGGATGGTGGTCCAGAATCTCTTCGAAGCCGTCCGGAAGTCGTTCTCCGTGGCTTCTCCGGTCACAGCTGCTCACCGCTTGGCCTGTCAGCTGGCCAAAAAGACCCGATAGGACTGATTCTTCAGCTTGACAGCACCCTTCACTCCTGCTGACCATCAACGGTGTCCAAGATTATCACCACGACAGCTCCGATCATCTGCCTCGCCAACCGAGGTGCGGAACATGGCCCACTTGGAGTCAATGTCCGCTTGGAACATGGTGGAAACTCTCCCGGAGGCGGGAGTTGAAACTCCTTCTTACCGAGACTCCACTCCACGTTCCATGCAGACCCTTCCAGTGTGTTTGGATCTGCCAAGTCTGACCAGTGTCCTCCCCCACCATCGGAGACAACTCGCCACCAGGTGGTGATCGGATGACAGCTCCACTCCTCTCTTCACCCAGGTGTCCGAGGCGTATAACTCCAAGTTGGACGACATGGCCACAACGTCGATCATTGTCAGTCTTTGATCAGCACAGAAATCTCATAACAAAACACAGCTTGGGTTCTGACCCGGGGACTCATTCCTCCCAATCACGCCTCTCCAGGTCTCACTGTCGCTGCCTATTTTTCTCCAGGAAAAGCTCTGTTGATTTGTTGTAAAACTCTGATCACCTCCTGTTTTGTCTGAAAGTCAATATGCTTTTGAGGCTGTATAATCCTCCATTTTGGCAGTCACATTCATTCATTCATTCATTCATTCATTCAGCAGAGCATTTCAAGTGTATTTCAATAAAGACACAAAAAAACGGCTTTTCTTCTCGATAGAAGGACGGCAGCAACAAGCATCTTCTAGCTCATGCATCCCCAGTGTATGACAGTTATCTGTATTTTATTTTTGTGGAATAGTACTAGGTTCTAATGTTAGAAGGTATTTTTTTTAGGAAAAAGTCGAGTGTGTCATTGTGTTAAAAAAAAAGTTCTAATGTTACAAGAGAAAAGTTGAATTTTAGGACTTTTTTTATAGTCCTAACTTTTTCTTGTAAAGATATGACTGTTCTTGTACCATTGCAAGGCTTTTCTCACAGTAACAAGGTCATTCTCACAGAAAAGTACAAGAAAAAAGCTGTCATTTCTCGGAGAATTAAGTTGCATTTCCCAGAAAAAAAAAAAAAACTTTGAAGGATAACATATTTTTTCCAGAAAATAAGTCAAAATGTTCGACATAAAATGTGTTATATTACGAGGAAAACCTTTTATTTTATGAACCTTTTATGGGATTATCCAACTTTATTCTCAGAAAGATGCAACTTATTTCTTGTTACATCTTTTTTTCATAATATTACCAGACTGTTTTGTGAGAATACATTTGTAATGTTGTGAGAAAAACCTTATTTTCAGAAAAACCTCATAAATAAAATCATTTTAAAATAATGAATCAAAAAAATCAAAATACTTTTTTGTCATAATGTTACTGTAAAAAATTCAAATATTTTTTATTTTCTTGAAAAATTCATGATTTAAAATATTTGTTAAAAATACTTGTCATGGTACTTCTAGCAACTTAAACTTTTTTGGACTATAATACAACTTTTTTCTTTTTTTTATTATTTATTTATTTATAATATAGATACACATATTTTTTAATATTCCGTTAGAACAAAGTCATCATTTCTTGAGAATATAGTTGCAAATATAGACATTTTAAGGTACAACATGGGACGTTTTCCTTGCCAAAAATTACAATAAAAATGTTTCTCTGTTTTCTTTCAGGAACATGTTTTAAAATGATACTAAGCAAAAGTCTGGGGTCTGCCATCATCTTGGGATCGGTGATGGGTAAGAGCAAGGCTACCGAGTGGTCACAAGATGTTATGCATCAAACTGTTATGTGTGTATCCAATTTTTTAAAATCACTATTTTTGCGCTTAAGAAAAGATCAAATGAGCAAAGGTTTATTCGCAAACATTGGGACTTTTTCCTGCAAAATATAGAACTTTTTTTCCTCACACGTTTTTTCCTCAAAAGAATGCCTGTTTTGTCTCGTTAGAAGTTAACTTTTTTCTAATGTCTCATAAAATACCACTTTATTCTGCACTGTTTCTCTTGAAAATTGCCATATTTTTCTCATTAAAGCTCACCTTTGATCGAATACTGTCTTCAAAAAAAATGTTACTTTATTTTTTAAAATATGACTTCCTCAATAATACTTTTTCTGAAAAATATACCACCTTCACCTGGCAAAGAGAGTACTTTTTTTCTTGAAAGTGTACTACTACTTTCCTGGAAAATATATTTTTTTTGACAATATACCATTTTTTTTCTGGAAAATAACTTACTTTTTTATGTGCCACCTTTTTCTGGAAAGTATCTTTTTTTCTTGAAAATAGACTTTTTCCAGGAAAATATGTATTTTTCTTCCAAAATATACTGCTTTTTTTTGGACAATATGCCACCTGTTTTTCTGCAAAATATACTACTTTTCTGGGAAATATGCTATATATATTTTTTTAAATATACTATTTTTCTTGTACAAAATATGCCTCATGATTTTGCAAAATATACCACATTTTTTTCTGGAAAATATACTACTTTTCTGGGAAATATGCTATATATTTTTTGGACATTTTTTAAATATTTTTTTAATATTTTTTTTATATTTTATCATATTTTTCTTGTAGAAAATATGCCTCATGATTTTGCAAAATATACCACATTTATTTCTGGAAAATATACAACTTTATTAAGGAATTTTATTCTGCTTTTATTCAGGAAAATATAATACTTTTTTCTGTAAAATATATTCCTTTTTTTTTTTAAATGTACCACCTTTTTCTGGAAAATACGCAACTTCTTTCTGTAAAATATCCTGCTTTTTCCTCCCTTGCCCCCCAGCAGTATCTAACCAAGGCAGACAGCCCTTCTATTTAAATGAGACGTGAAATGTTTGTGCTCTCTGGTGCTCCCTTGTGGCCAACAATTGTATTGCTTGACAAGCTAACCTTTTCTTTGTGTCTTTTCCAGTCAAGTTACCTCAGATCGTGAAGGTGATTGGTGCAAAAAGCGCTGAGGGTCTGAGCTTCCAGTCTGTGCTTGTAGAGCTGCTGGCCATCACAGGAAGTATCGCCTACAGCGTCACTAACAGCTTCCCCTTCAGGTTACGACCATATTAGGACGTGTCAATGTCTTGAGTGTATTTCTCTGTTAACCACGAGTTTTGTGAACAGCGCTTGGGGCGAGGCGCTCTTCGTCATGCTGCAGACGGTCACCATCGGCTTCCTCATTCAGCACTACACAGGAAGAACCGCCAGAGGTGAGAACGCTGTTAGTCTGTTCCAGTGTCAAACTATCATGACATCATGACATATTAACTGCAATACTGGCATTTGTAAGTGTCATAAAAGTGAAACACAAATGAAAAAATATGCATATTTAAGCAAATTTTATGTATTCTTGGCCTATATTAACTCATGCACCCAAGCGCCCGATCCCAACAACATATTTATAATATATTTTACGTATTTTATTTTTTTGTGTTGTTTATGTTGGTATAGTTGTTTAGATATTTGATCTGTCACAAAAGCAAAAAATATTTCTGTCAAAGTGAAAGTTATGCTTGAAATGTATCTTTACACAAAAAGCTGGTTTTCTCCCTTTTTTAGTTGGGAACTGATATTTTCCTGAAACGTACCTACAGTATGTTCTACTGCTGATTACTAAAGAACGAAAAAGGGTGGAAACAAATGTTTTTTTTAATGAAAGACAAGTGTCTAAGCTTTGTTTTGGTAGGTTCCATGTTTATATAGCCATAGAACACAATATTCTGTGTGCATTGAAAAATCAGTCAGAATTGTCTAAAATGGTCGGCACTCAAGGGGTTGTCGTTTGAAAAATGGCTGGGACTGAATGACCTAAGCATTTTCAAGCATAAAAATGACTAAATGAACTAACTAAATGAAGTAAAATACAAATACAAGGCCAAAGAAGCATTCTAATTGTGAACGTGATATTAAACATAGGCCACTGGGTGTTTGGTGAGACAAGGGCCAGACGTGATAACCAGAAAAGGCATGAAATGATCTCACAACAGGCACAGCAATAATAACATAATAATTATGACAATAACACGGGGACCATAACCCATGACAAGCTAAAACTCAACTCTGAACCCCCGACGTCACTTCCTGTCCTCCTCACATCCGTCCGCCCACCATTAAAGCCCTCTAAGTGTCACATTTTCCGTGACACACACAAACGTCCTAAATGGCTTATTGTTTCTACTGTACTAAGTAATATTCAAGATTCAAGAGTTTTATTGTCATTTGCACAGTAGAACAGGTGGTTCTGCTATGCAATGAAATTCTTGTTCTGTTCTTTCTCCCAAGAAAGAAAGAAAGAAAAATGCAAGAATGCGAGTCTAAAGCCATTTAAAGCCACCATTACAATACATTGATGAGCCAATAGCCACGCCAGGAAGGATGCTGTCAGTACAAATGTAAAGGTGACATATTATTAAAGGTGACAAGACGGTTGTTATTTCATTTCTCGCGGGGTCAAGTAATGTTAAAAACTGTATTTCGGAGATCGTGAACAAGTTTGCTATGCCAAACAGGTCGGTTATTAACCGCCATAAATGAGGGACGACTGGACATCATATTTCTTTAAAACGGTCTAACTTTAATTTTAAAAAGCTACACGTTTAAAAAAAAAAACATGAACATATTTCTAAAATAAATTCCCAGTTTTTAAACATAGCAAGTATTTTCTTTTCCCTCAAAAATATTAACTTTATGGAAAAAATATATACACCTTATTTCTTGAAAATGCTGCACTTTTAAAAAAACAAATCTATGCATTTTTTTCTAAAACCTTTTTTTTCCTAAAAATTCAACTTTTTGTGAATAAACAATTACAACTTTATTCCTAAAAATATTTCCAAAACATATTGAAAAAAATGCCTTTTTTGTTAAAATGCATGACTTTTTTCCCCTCTAAACTAAAAACTCCCTCTTTTCCAGGTGTTGTTTTTCTGTTGGTGTATTTGGGGTTGTTGTTCCTGTTGTTGTCTCCAGTCACGCCTTCATCAGTGGTGACCGCCATGCAAGCCTCCAATATGCCTGCCGTCATCGTCAGCAGGGTACACACACATCACCATTGGTTATATGCAAAGAAACGTACATGATGGGTGTCTTGCAGATAATCCAAGGAGTCACTAACTTCCAGAATGGACACACTGGCCAGTTGTCTGCTGTGACTGTCTTCATCTTGTTTGCTGGATCGCTAGCACGCATCTTCACATCAGTGCAGGTAAAAAAAAAGATATTTTTTTAATCACAAATTATACTAATTTTAATAAATGCATACTGTGGTGTGAAGAAGTGTTTTTTTGAATGTTTGTTACACTGAAATGTTTCAGATCATCAAACAAATGTAAATATTAGTCAATGACAACACAACTGAACACAAAATGCAGTTTTTAAATGAAACATTTTATTATTAAGGGAAAAAAAATCCAAACCTACATGGTCCTGTGTGAAAAAGTGATTGCCCCCTAAACCTAATAACTGGTTGGGCCCCCCTTAGCAGCAACAACTGCAATCAAGCGTTTGTGATAACTTGCAATGAGTCTCTTACAGCGCTGGGGAGGAATTTTGGCCCACTCATCTTTGCAGAATTGTTGTCATTCAGCCACATTGGAGGCTTTTCCAGCATGAAGCGCCTTTTTAAGGTCATGCCACAGCATCTCAATAGGATTCAGGTCAGGACTTTGACTAGGCCACTCCAAAGTCTTCATTTTGTTTTTCTTCAGCCATTCAGAGGTGGACTTGCTGGTGTGTTTTGGATCATTGTCCTGCTGCAGAACCCAAGTTGGTTTCAGCTTGAGGTCACCAACGGACGGGTGGACATTCTCCTTCACAATTTTGTGGTAGACAGCAGAATTCATGGTTCCATTTAATCACAGCAAGTCTGCCAGGTCCTGAAGCAAAAAAAAAACAGCCCCAGACCATCACACTACCACCACCATATTTTACTGTTGGTATCACACCTTCCAAAAAGTCTCGTCAGACCACAGAATATTTTCCCAAAGGTCTTGGGGATCATCAAGATGTTTTCTGGGAAAATTGAGATGAACCTTAATGTTCTTTTTGTTCAACACTGGTTTTGGTCTTGGAACTCTTCAATGCAGGCCGTTTTTGCCCAGTGTCTTTCTTATGGTGGAGTCATGAACACTGACCTTAACTGAGACAAGTGAGGCCTGCAGTTTTTTGGATGTTGTGTGGTCTTTTGTGACCTCTTGGATGAGTTGTCACTGCGCTGTTGTGGTCATTCTGGTTGGCTGGTCACTCCTGGGAAGGTTGACCACTGTTCCATGTTTTCACCATTTGTGGATATTGGCTCTCACTGTGGTTTGCTGGAGTCCCAAAGCTTTAGAAATGGCTTTATAACCTTTTCCAGACTGATAGATATCAATTCATCTCAGTTATGTTTTAACGGGGGGCAATCACTTTTTCACACAGGACCATGTAGGTTTGGATTTTTTTTCCACCCTTAATAATAAAACATTTAATCTGAAAACTGCATTTTGTGTTCAGTTGTGTTGTCATTGAATAATATTGAAATTTGTTTGACGATCTGAAACATTCAAGTGTGACAAACATGCAAAATAATAAGAAATCAGGAAAGGGGCCAACACTTTTTCACACCACCGTATTGTATCGTTTGAGAAAAATGACTCATGATAAAGACATTCATTTCCAATGAAAATAGAAATTCTTCATTATGCTATTCAAAGGAAACTGGAGACACGCTGCTGGTCGTCACCTACGTGGTATCAGTGGCCTGCAACGGGATCATAGTTCTACAGATTCTCTACTACTGGAAAAGAACCAAAATGATACTCAAACAAAGACTTGAACCTGAAACGACAATAATCAGTCAATAAATTGTTGATTTTTATTGTGTTGCCAAATTAAAGTAGATATTTATATTTACAATAAATAGATATTTTTAAACATGTGAATTATTTAACGTTTAAGAATAACTGTGAGACATTTAATTGTAACTACTGTATATTACAGGATGTAATTTCTATAGGTACATTTCCTCAACTCTGCTGGACGCTGTTTTCATCTTATGCACACTCATCCTTGTCCCTTTATGTATTTCATGGGAGGCAGGTGTGAACTGAGACCAAATTTTGGCCCTGGACTTTGTAATCCAGACTGGCCCATTACTTGTTGTGCTGCGCCAGTGCGCCCGTTCATGTACAGTACATATATACACCCACGCCTTGAGCAATAACGCTCTATCTTCTGGAGCCTTGGATACGTATGAGAGTGGAATCATTCATGGGTGGGCTCACTGGGCTGCTGGGGTCACCGAAGAGCACAAATCTGAACAGTGTGGAATAGTTCTGAACAAGTTTACATGCAAAACAATGAGTCTGCATGCAATCCGATCTGATTTTGTTGTATAATTGTAACAGTCATGTTTTATTCATTGTAACTGAATCATGTGAAACCGTAGAAAGGACAATAAACCGCAAACACTGCCTGAAAAGAAATACGTAAAGCATACATTTTGTTGAAATTGTTACACCAGTGTCCTTCATGAAGCAGACTGAACTGTGGGCACTAAAAAACTAGATCAGGGCCCAAGTTTGACACATGTCATTTCGGGGGTACACGGCGAAGCGAGTTTAGTGAGTTAGCGGGTTGTTTTGAGGTGAAAGCCCGACTTGCGTGTTCAGCGAAGTCGCACTATTTTAAAACAGCTTGTCACCATGGTAACTTAGGCTAAACTCATAACCTGGCCAGGACCAGGTTATGTCCAGGCTTTCGGCTTAAAATCAGCTATGAAAGTGCCACTGTTTCACTGTTCGACTAATTCGGAGATGGCGTCACTATTTATTGAGAACCTCCGAGGTTCCCGAGGGGACATGGAGAAAAAAAATGGAAAAAAAGAGCATTCCCTGATGATATTATCCAGCTATAAGCGAGATAGATTTTCAGACGAGGGAATACGCTAGATATGCTCACACGAGCACCAGGAATAAAATGCAATATGAAATAGTGATGTGTTGGTCATGATATCATGATATCAAACTATACGCATTCAAAAGAAAACGCTCTGCGTTATATATGTCTCCCGCCGTATCCCTGCGCACTGTTATCTATTATGTGTTATCCTGACTATCACTGAAAACATGACATGGAATCCAGGAAATGAACTACATGTACTGTACTAGATGTAGAATAGATGGGGGGTAGGATTAAATAAGCTTTGCTTCTTCCTACTCCTTTTGGACATGTGGAACTGTCAAAGAATGATTCACGAGATGTATTCCATTGTAACCTTCATGTTCAAATAAACTAAACTAAACCAAACTGTCGCCTGTGCGTTCATGTGTATGGGATGAACACACTTGCAAATACCACTCTTCTTCCGCGACGGAGTGCCGCGGCCATCTTCTTTACGTACGTGTTCCACAGCGGAAGAAGATGCGTGTGCCCTCTCCCGTACACATACCAAACTCTTCACTTAAATGTCCCCAGCAACTAAGTGGAACTACGTTATTCATCACCGAAATCCTACCAGAACTGCACTTAGGAGACCAAGTGGGTCTGTGGGGATGTCATACAACTTCATGTCAAAAAATACGAACTATCCCATTAAGCAAGCGTTCTGAACCATTCACAGTGCTACCTCGGTTGTCCCCTTCCAACCACATGTACGCACACATATTAAAATATTACTGTCAGTAAAACCTCTGATATTAAAATCAGTTTAGTTGACTTTACCCGGGCAGAAGGAACGGCCAATTTGATGAACACGAACTACTGGCCAACTAGCAAAACACGGGTGAGCAAGTCCAAGTGCTCATGGAGCGACAGCGTGGACGATCAATCACACGTTAGCAAGCTACGGAAAGATTTTGAACACATCAGCAATCACTTTGGTTATGGTTATGGTTCAACTTATGAGAACGTGCATACAAGTTACATTGGAATACATCACACTACAATTCACAGTTCCACATGTTCAGAAGGAGTAGGAAGAAGCAAAGCTTATTTAATCCTACCCCCCACCCGTTTGGAGTGACGTTTGATTCAACATTGATGTATTTCTCGCCACTTTATGTTGTGTATTTTTTACGTGAGATTTCCAGCTCATCTTTTCATCTATTATGACCCCCAGATATTTTTTTTTGTTCACCCCTGTCCACCCCATCAATAACAGCAAGTCGGTGCTATCTGCGGCACACCCACGCCCGTGCGAGGAATAACACAGGAAGATGAAGTATTTCCACGTATTGGCGCCGCTGGAAGCCTCGATGACGGCAAGTACGGGAGCCCCATAGGCCTATATATACACACAGCAGTTTTTCATTATCGGTTTTCATTATAAGGAAAAACCTAACACCTATATCAACCAAAATGACATTTTCATGGCAATATCGGCCCGATAATATTGGTAGGCCGATATTATCGGACATCCCTACTAATGTGTCTTTTTTGTGCGTTACGCACCATAGTCTGTGCCATGTGACACAGACGTATGTGTATGAACTTTCTGCGGCGCTACGCAGGCAGACGTGTATTTTCTGTTCTTCCTTCTGCCTCGTCTTTGTTCACAAATGTTAATGCTGTGCGTAAAGGCGCATAGGTAACGGTGGATGATGTCGTTAGCGCATCTGCTGAGTACTAGTGTGCATATTTGTTTGGTGCAAAATCTCTTCCTATTTGAGTTTATATGTCCATTAAGCTCAATAATAAGCCCTGTATTGAGTTAATTTCCTTATGGATTTCAGTCCATTATATGCGTTCTACTTTCATAATTATTTATAACTATTATGTGTATTTATGTGTAGCATTCGTTTCATGGTTTTGCTGATTATTCCTTAGATGCCATGTTGTTGCCGACAGTTCACCACAGCTTGTCACCACTTGGTATAAATAAATCCTCCAAACAGAAGACAAGTGTGGTGGTGGGAGTGTCACGGTCCGGGGCTGCATGAGTGCTGCCGGCACTGGGGAACGCAGTTCATCGAGGGAAACATGAATGCCAACATGCACTGTGACATACTGAAGCAGAGCACGATCCCCTCCCTTGGTAAACTGAGCTGCAGGCCAGTACTCCAATATGATAATAACCCCAAACACACCTCCGACATGACCACCGCCTTGCTAGTGGAGTTGATGGTAAAGCTGGACCTCAACCCTATTGTGTATCTCCTTTACATTGTAAACAACAAGTGTTGTTCCATGTAAAGATATAATCAAATGTTTGTAGAAATGTGAGGTGTTAACGCACGTTTGTGACACTGCCGGGCCAAAAACAGGCCACACGCACACAAATATTTGGTTGGGTCGCCCTCTGGTGGTGATACAAGTCATTGCCTGTTGGACTACTGTAATAATCCAACAACGCCTTTGCCTTTGTCATTCGTATGCTAGTTAATAACATATGACTAAATGTTAAAAACTTCAATAAAATGTTGTTAAATTGTTTGGGACTCACCAGCTGGTCCTTACACACACGCACACACACACACACACACACGTGCTCTTTGTATAAAAACTTTTAAGTCAGTCTGTACGCTTCCATGGCGACCACTTGTTGAAGCCTGGCTGCCTGTTGCTAGGTGATGGGATGTACTGGACCAGAAAATCCCCTCCATTGACACCTCCTAACCCCCCCTGTCACCCCCTGAACACCCCCAAGGTCTCCAGCCAAAACAGCCAGCAAATATTCCTTTCACATTCTCAAATTACATTCCAGTAGAAGTATTATTTAACTAATTGTTTACCTTTGACGAGCCCGTCTCTGCTGCAGCTTAGTCGGCTTTTAACATGCAAAATAATACACGGTCGTTTTGAAAAATGTGTTTTCATTCATTAATTAAGTAATATTCCCTAAAAAACCTTTTAAAAATATTCAATCCAAATGTATATTATTATACTAAAGTGAATAAAATATTTTAAATAGCGTTTTATTAATTATGAACATTTTCTCAGAGTATTCTTTCTCGTAAAGTTCACAGAAACTTTTTTTTTACAATGTTAAAAGTTTTTACTCAAAAATTGCAACAAAATAATAATATTACGACTATTTTTCTCATCATATTGCAATTTTCTTCTCGTAAAAGGAGGCTTTTTTTTATAATATTACAACTTTTTTGTCATAATATTCAAATTTTGTTTTCTTATAAAATTATGACTTGTTATTGTAAAATTACAGCTCCTCTCTTGTAACATTTTTTCTCATTTTTTCCTCATAATTTTTTGTTTTTGTTATATTACAACTTGTTTCTCGTGATATCACGCATTTTTATCTAGTATTACCACTTTTCTTTATTTTTCTGACTTTATCCTGATTTTTTAAAAAACTACTTTTGTCTTGTAAAATGTCTCCTTTTTTCAGATTACAACTTGTTTCTCCTAATAGCTCTATTTTTCATTGTATTTCTGACTTTATGTTGATGAAAAATAACCTTTTTCCTGTAATGTCACACTTTTTTCAATTAAAATTCACACTTCTTTTAATAAAATAATATTACAAACTTACTCATAATTATTTCACAATTTTTTTCTCTTAATAGTCAATTTCTTTGTAATATTACTTGTTATTTTCTTAAAATTACAACTTTTTTCTCAAACTTTTTAATTGTGAAATTACAACTTCTCTCTTGTAACATTTTTTCTCACAGCATTACCACTTTTTCTTTATGTTTCTGACTTTGTCAGAATATAACTTTTTTCTCTTAAAATGTCCACTTTTTTTCATATTACGACTTGTCTCTCATAATATCTCTATTTTTTCTGACTTATATACACGTATACTCATAAAAATGAACATTGTTTTCTATCATATCACACTTTTTTCTCATAATGTTACCACTTTTTTCCATAACATTACAACTTCCTGTAAGAATATCCTTTTTTCTCATAACATAAAAAAAAATTCTGTAATGTTACACTTTTCTCATGTAAAGTTCCCACTTAAAAAAATAATGTTATTTTTCATAGTTTTTTTTAACAGCTACAGTGGTGTGAAAAATTGTTTGCCCCCTTCCTGATTTCTTTTTTTTTTGCATGTTTGTCACACTTAAATGTTTCAGATCATCAAACAAATGTAAATATTAGTCAATGACAACACAACTGAACACAAAATGCAGTTTTTAAATGAAACTTTTTTATTATTAAGGGAGAAAAAAATCCTAACCTCCATGGCCCTGTGTGAAAAAGTGACTGACCCCATGGAACAGTGGTGAACCTTCCCAGGAGTGGCCAGCCAACCAAAATGACCCCAAGAGCGCAGCGATGACTCCTCCAAGAGGTTACAAACAACAACAAACACTTGCCTCAGTTAAGGTCCGTGTTCATGACTCTACCATAAGAAAGACGCTGGGAAAAAACGGCCTGCATGGCAGAGTTCCAAGACGAAAACCACTGCTGAACAAAAAGAACATTAAGGCTCGCCTCAATTTTGCCAGAAAACATCTTGATGATCCCCAAGACCTTTGGGAAAATACTCTGTGGTCTGACGAGACAAAAGGTAAACTTTTTAGAAGGTGTGTGCCCCATTACATCTGGCCTAAAAGTAACGCCTCATTTCAGAAAAAGAACATCATACCAACAGTAAAATATGGTGGTGGTAGTGTGATGGTCTGGGGCTGTTTTGCTGCTTCAGGACCTGGAAGACTTGCTGTGATAAATGGAACCATGAATTCTGCTGTCTATTAAAAAATCGTGAAGGAGAATGTTCGGCCATCTGTTGGTGACCTCAAGCTGAAACCAACTTGGGTTCTGCAGCAGGACAATGATGCTTTGAATCGTTACTATATTACTTTGAAATGCCTATTCTATGTTAGCTTACGGCTTGAAGTACTTGAAGTACTGTTATCATGTTTGGGAGCAATGGTAGAAACTTTCCTTTTGTAAATCAACTCTCTCACAATCCACCACCATCCACAGCCACCCCCCCCCCCCCCCCCCCAACCCTCCCCACACTCCCGTCCCCCCTTCCACTGACCGATTAGCTGGTGCAAAGGTTGGGTGGGAGCGGGGTGCTGGGGTGTCTTTGGGTTTTTTTGTGGCGCATTTCCATGAGAAAAGGCGGCGGTCGCTGAAAGGGTTAAGCCTGCTCGGACGAAGCAAGGAAAAAAAAGAAGCAGAAAAGCAGCCCCTTATTTTCTGCACAGCGGGGGCTGTCGGAGGGTGGAAGCCGGGGAGAGGGCGAACAAAGACGGCCGAGGGGAGGAGCGGAGACTCGCCGGGCTTTACTATATGCACCTGCGTCCTGAAAGGCGGAGGACAATGCAGCCTCCGAAACGGCCAATTATACGCGCGGGGGCCATCATCCACTAGCTTTGTGTGAGGAGGTTGGGAGGCAGTGGGGGGGTGGGTGACAGCGAAAGCGAATTGGAGAGGGGGAGAAAGTGAATTTTAAAGAGGACAAAGATAAGAAAGTAAATAATCGCAGGTTTTTAAATCATCCCACAGCACTGTGGCGCACGAGCCCCGCCCCGCACCCCACGCCACCCCTCCAGCCCCCACAACCCCCACATCACAGCCACCTATAAGGCTAATATGTCATTGTTAATGAACATCACTGAGCCCCTGTTTAAATACATTACTTTATGACATGGATTGCCAAACTGCGGGTCAAAGTCCCTGCAAGGTTTTTTTTATCGGGCCTTTTTTAAAAATGGAATATTCATGTATATTTTTATAATCATGTGATGTTGCACACAAAGCTAACTCATTATTTTAAAAACTATTGATCATATTGGCCAGGTATACCTGTAATGCAGCAGCTACTGCATTCTGATACAACTAACAAATATTCTATATTTTAAGGGTTTTTTAAAAAGGATTTTACCCCCAAAATATTTTTTTTCTTTGACTTCAGTATAAAATATTTGAATCCAAAGATTGTTCATCAGATTAAAAGAGTATTAGCAAAATAAAAAAATAATTTAGCAAAAAATAGATTATAAATCTATATTTTCTAAAAAATATTTATGAAGTCATTTTAAAAAAAAAAGACAAAATGTGCAAATATTTATAAAGCAAGTTAAAAATTAAAAAGGCTAACATTTTGATGTTATTTTATTAAGTCTAAAATTGTAGGCGTTAATGCAGGCCTATTCACAAATTTCATTTAGAAATTGTGTTTTTATCAGTTACACAATATATACTAGTATATTTCATCAACTGTTTAAAGACATAATATTCATGAGTACATTATCGCCCACAATTTAAATAAAAGATACGCTTAAACATGAGTAACTATACAATTTAAACTACAAACACACACAAATATTTTAAACACGAAAATACAAAAATTACAATTTTTTTTTTTTTACATTTTATTAATAGTCATGAAATCCATAAAGATTTTTTTTTAATCTAAAAAAGGGCTCTTAGTATAAGAACCTAAAAATGTGTACATTATTTACAAGAATGCTACATACAGTAACTAGCTTTCTGCATTTATGCACAGAATAGAATCTATAGGGAAAAATATCACGTTAATTTGTTTTAAAAATGTAAACATTCACACATCACAGCTTTTTCCTTCTCCCTTTTCTTGGAAAAAAAAAAAAAAAAAGTGTGTAGTTAGTAATGGATGCTCCCAACTAAAAACAATTTCCATTTTAGGTCCATAAAGCAGCAGGGGTGGGCAACCTGCGGCCCCCGTGGGCTGAAACGGCCCTGGAGAGCGTTAATGTAAGCCTAAAAACAAATGGTGTCCACGTCAAGAGGAAAAGCTAGGATTAAAAACATGTTTGTTCATTTATTTAAGAGAATATCGAAGAAAAGTTGTCCCCCCCATTGGGCGGCGTCATCCATCAAAAACAAAACAAGTGTTTTGTCGTATAGGCTGGTCTCAGGTCAGCTCACATTTGTCAGTGGAGAGCTGAATCGTGGGTCTAAAAAGAACTAAAAAAAAAAAAAAAAAAAATATGTACACTTTTGGGGTGTGGGGTACGGCTTCTAGATGTGTGTGAGCGGGACCGTCCCGCTGAGGTAGTGCTGCTGGACGCTGCTGTAGCCCCTCTGTGCTGCTGCTGCTGCCGCTGCAGCGGCCGCTGCTGCTGTGGGGTCTCCCGTGTCACCCCCTCCGGGGATGTACATGCTGATCATGTCCCGGAGGTCGCCCTGCAGGGGGCCGCCCCGCTGGTGGGTGGGCGTCGGAGGCGAGTGGGACACCGGTTCCGGTTTGACCATTGACATGGTGACGGGGCTGGGCTGTTGGGGACTGGTGGTGTAGGACATTGGGCTGTAAGGGGAAGAAAAACAAGGGGCGGGTGCACATGTTAGACATATTACAATACACACACACACACACTCATAAGAAATACAGGGGTTTGTGAGTTGTGTAGTCTAAGGGGGGGGCAGTCACCCCAGGTCTAAAAGTTTAGGGCAGAATGTCTAAATAAGCGCTGCACATTGTACAATATGTGGTGGGTGAGAGGGCCCACCTCTGGGGCCCAAATGTCTGATGTGTGGAAAAGTGTCTATGGTGGTAAATGGTGGTAAATGTGGGGGTGTCCAGGTTTTCAAGGGATATGAACTCATTTCAAAAGGAGAGAAATAGATAGCACTTTATTGATTGATTGATTTGAAAAATGGTAAGTTATAAAATATCAAGGGCGGGGCGGGGTACAGATTGAAGGGGATTTCTCCCCCCCTCATTTTCATTTTTTATTTTTTAAAAAGGGCAAATTGAGGGTGGGGTATGAGTCGGTCAGCCCCCGTGCCCAAATAGTTTGGGCAGGATGCATAGTACAGCTCCATGGGCTGGGGGGGCCCTATGGGTGAGGTGACCCCTCCAAAAGTTTGGTGCAGGGGTGGGGCGAATGAAAAAGTCTGAGAATGTGTAAACACAGATGTATGGCAGCTTCACAGACGCCACGTCTAATTCGTGTAGTGCTGCTCTTGCTGAAACTCTGCTTTAAAGTTTGGGGGATTT
This sequence comes from Dunckerocampus dactyliophorus, assembly GCF_027744805.1. Classification (NCBI taxonomy): domain Eukaryota; kingdom Metazoa; phylum Chordata; class Actinopteri; order Syngnathiformes; family Syngnathidae; genus Dunckerocampus; species Dunckerocampus dactyliophorus. The sequence goes on along the minus strand of NC_072833.1, from coordinate 21,957,116 downwards.
TATGTGAAATATAAACAAACACTTGTGTCAATAATAAATAAGTCCAGAATATTTTCCTGTAATATCCACATTACTGTTAATTGTAATTAGCATGAATAAAATACCTAAAATAAATCCAAAATCAAGGGATTGCGACGATGTGCTGTTCTGCATAGAAACAGCTTCTTTTTTTAAAAAAACATCCTATAATAACGGAAGCATGATGTGGTATGCTTTGGATCATGAGCTTTGCCCTGGACTAGGATGACTACGTGTGAGGCAGGAAGGCAGTGATGCACTGTGGGTAAAAAAAAAAAAACATTTAAAAAAAAGGGACCACACACACAGCCTGTGTTTCATTCTGATCAACATTCCAGACAGGAGCTGTGTGTGTGTGTGTGTGTGTGTGTGTGTGTGTGTGTATACACACACACACACACCACTCTAATAAACAAGCACAACAGTGATGCCTGTTTTTAAAAGTATTTGACTAGTCTTCTTCAAAGCTGAAGTCCAGTGCATCTGATTTACAGTTTGCTTTATTGTTGTTCAGCTCACTAGCAGACTTAAGATGACTTTTGCTGCTCACATGACCAATTTTAAAACCATATTAGAGTATAACGGAATATTTAAGAAAAATGTGATTTAAAAATGTAAAAATGACTACCTGCAGATTTGTAATCTTTTAGTCATATATTACATATGTATCAATGATACACACACACACACAATTGACAGAGTATATGAACATATAGAAAAATATGATATGTAAATAGAGTAATTTATACAAATATTTCTCATTTATTAGTCTGAAAAGACATAATTATGGATAAATCACTAAAGTCACTAAATCTGACAATATAAAATATATATATATATATATATATATATATATATATATATATATATATATATATATATATATATATATATATATATATTTACATTAATCTACAGCAAAAATACATATTTAGAATTTAACATATATATGCAAGATCTTTTTAACTATAAACATTTTAAAAACTAATTCAGAAAATATACAATTTAGAAAACTAGTAAGAATTTATAGAATTAATATTTTTAGCCTATGTTGAAAATATGATAATATACTTAAAAATATATATAATAGTAAATACAACACAAAATATATACAAAATAAAATAATTTCACCTATAATTTAGTTTTGTCTACATATTAAAAAACACACACAAAAAAATAAAACTAGCAGTACAGCAGGGATGCATTACGGTCATTCATAATGTACATCCAAATTTTAAAAAATAAACTTCTTTGTGCCCCATGCTGAATTTTTCATATAACACTCAAATTAGATTAAAAACTGACCCATTTTGGGACCGGACCCATAGTTTGGATACCACCCCTCCCCCCAAACTTTCCTCATGTTTGATTACCATACACATATGGAAAAGATAGTACAATGTTAAAAAGTAAGCCATTTTAGGCCCGCAGCCACAGTTTGGAGACCCCCTAGACCCCACTTCCTGATTTCCTATAACTCACCTGTAGGAGTTGTTCCCGTTCATGTACGTCTGTGCCGCCATGGCAGGGGGGTACTGCAGGGCCGACAGGTCGTAGCGGTGCAGCTGCTGAGTGTAGCCGAGCGCCTCGCCTTGCATCCCGGCGTAGCCCCCCGTAGGACCCCATCCGTAGCTCTCCATCCTTGGACTCACCCCTTGACCCTGCGCCGCCGTCACCTGCTGAAGCAGGTTCCCCGCGGACAGCGCGGGGTACTTGGGCACCTGGACGTCGTGCTTCTTCAACATGGGCTTGGTCTTGCGGCGGGGCTTGTACTTGTAGTCTGGGTACTCCTTCATGTGGACGGCACGGAGCCGCTTGGCCTCGTCGATGAACGGCCGCTTCTCGGCGTCGCTCAGCAGCTTCCATTCCGCTCCGAGGCGCTTGCTGATCTCAGAATTGTGCATTTTGGGGTTTTCTTGAGCCATTTTACGTCTTTGCCCTCTTGACCACACCATAAACGCGTTCATGGGCCGCTTCACCTTATCCATCGGATCCACGACACCACCACCTCCCCCGACAACGGCAGATTTGGAGCCCGGGTGAGAGACGCCATTCCCGGGTGTCATGTTTCCTGGGATCGGTGACATCCCCTGGGTGGCGTGATGAACCTGCTGCCCGCTGGGCTTTAATTCGTGTTCCATCATGCTATACATGTTAGACAGAGTTAAAATCAATATTAAATAATGAATTTAAAATTATTATAACAACCTGGTGTTCCCGCAGCTGGAGCGGGAGCACCGGGTGATCCAAATGAGCTAATTAACAATTAACGTTCTAACTTCTTCTTCCGCCTTGTTCCTCTCTAAAAGTTTCCCCTAATCCAACTTTTTCTGAGGAAGAAGAGTTCGGCGGTGTCCTCGGTGCAACTTCTTGTTGTGATGTGAAACACTTGTTGTTCCAGCCCGCTCTCCTGTTCAAGCCCCACTTCCCCCTTCCCTCCCCCCGGAGGACCAATCAGGAGCGAGCTTGCTGGCCAGTGCGAGCCAATTAGCATGTGAAAAGAGCGATTGAGCCAATATCTTAATAATGCCAATAAAAGCAGCTCTGCTCCCCAACACTTTATACAGTATTACACCACGAGCAGGGTGTGGAGGAGGACCCCAAAATGGGTCGCCCACTATTTACATTATCTTTAGACTTTCTATATATTAACTTTATGCATGCATGAAAACTTGTATTACTATTTTTTTGTTTTGTTTTTATGTTTAACACATATAGTTTTTTATTTTGATGTAATTATTGAAAATAAAGTAAAGTTCTCATTTGGGTCTGGTCCCAAACTCTGGAGGATGAGGGCATGAAATGTTGAAAAAAAAAAGTGCTACTGTTTCTTTTTTCGTAATGATTGATTTTGCTTTTGTTTTTGTTTTTTGTTATTTCAAAAATATTTAATAAAAAGTACACAGTAACTTTCTCATTTGTGTATGGTCCCAAAATGTGGGGGGTGATGCGCAGGAAATGTTGCAAGCAAAAGTTACTATATGTGTAAGAACTTTCTTTTTTCTTTCTTTACTTTTCAGGTTTATTTTTGAAATGATTTGTATTATTATTTCAATACACTTTATTATTATAGTATTTTTTCCTATTCACAAGTATATACAGTGGAACCTCAGTTAGCGTCATTAATCCATTCCAGAAAGTCAGACTCAAACCGAAATCGGCTCTAACCAAGTCCATTTTTCCCATAAGAAATAATGCAAATCCAATTAATCCATCATGGACACCCGAAAATGTGCACACGAAACACGATTTTATAGTTTAACATGCATAAAACAATTCAAAATGCATATAAATAACAAATGAAAAGGATAAATGAACATTTAACATTGTTTTTACCTTGTTTGAAGACCTTTGTTGACAAAGACGGCAGTGACGAGCAGCAAAGGTGGAGGATGGCATCGTACTTTGCTGCGAGCTGTGTCTTGAATTCAATAGTGTTTCTCAGCTTCTTTACCAAAATGCTGGCGGCTCTTGCAATTTTTTTTTGGCTCCACCGTGGGTTATTTTGCAGCCATCATCAATAAGAACAGCAGAGACTTGTGGCGTAACTGTGTTAGTTAGCAAACAACTACAGTTAACCGCTGATGATGTCAGAGATGGGGTGTTCCGGTTTGCTAACAGGGATGTTTTGGGATAAAAATACATCAAGAACACAGTTGGACTCACGCAGCATTTTAATAAAACGACAAGTCGCACGCTTTTTTCTTTCGGAACGCACAATGCCTTTGATCTAAAAAGTTCTAGCTACTTCCACATTTCTCAACCGATTCAGACCGTTCCAACATCAAAGCATTCCACTAATTAAGGACATACCACATACATTCCACATACCCAGAATTCCCACTTTTCTTGACATTTCCATTTTTCCCCTGCAAAATGCTTTTGATCTATACAGTTCTAGCTACTTCCACATTTGTCAACCGATTCAGACCGTTCCAAAGTCAAAATTCTCATTTAGCCTTCCCAGTACATTGCGCTATAATGCTAAGTGTTAGTATGCTAGTGTTAGCTTGTTAGCATTGCTAGTATGTTAACAGGCGCATAGCAGCATTTTTAGCCATTCTTAAAGGTAGACACTTATATATAGACTTGCACTATCATGCTAGGTGTTAGCATGCTAACGTTAGCACGTCAGCATTGCTAGATTGCTAACATTAGCATAGTAGCATTTTTAGCCATTTTCCTACCTAGACATTGATATAAACACTTACCACTATTATGCTAGGTGTTTGCATACTGATGTTAGCAGTGCTAGCATGCTAACATTAGCAATCTAAATAAGTAGATAAAATAAATGTAGGACTAAAATTTATTGTGTACAACGCAATATGAGGAGGAACTATGGCGTTTGGCGGACGTCTGCGCTGTCCGAGTGCTTTTCTAGTTTATGTTTGTTTATTTGTGTTCAAAATAACTTGAAAAGTTCTGAATGGACTTGGATGAAATTTTCAGGAATTGTCAGAAATATGGGATATGGAAGAAATGATTACATTTTGCGGGTGATCCAGATATTACTTTACTGGTACCTTAACACTACATGGAGGCAGCCATGGCATGTCCAACATGAAAAAAAAAAAGTGAAAAAAACTTCTCCTCCCATTCCGTGTGGAAGTGGTAAGTTTTTGGCCTCTTACTTTGTCCTTCTTCCCCACTTCGTTTGAAACACTTTGTTACGTTAAGAACAAGTAAACTGGAGGCTCATTAGTTATCTCGGTAAATTGCTATGTGCTATGAGTGGCGGCCGTCTGTTATGTCGCTGCAGTGATCCTGTAGCCTGCGCATTAGTGTTCTTTGTGTAAACAAAGAATAATAGAAGTGTAAAGGTGACTACAGGGGTGTTATTTCATGTCTAGAGGGCTCTAATAACGGTAAGAATCGTATTTATGAAGTCATAAACAGGTTATCTCTGGTAAAACTGCAAAATTATTCCGTATATTAATATTGGATCCTACTTCATGGAAATTCACTTATCGCAGTCGGGTCTGGAACCAATTAACTGCGATAAAAAAAGGTGAAGTTATTTTTACACTTGTAATGCAGTTGAGAATGTCCTGCTTTTTCAAATGTTACATCATCAAAGGATGATGATTACGTGAATTTGGTTTGATCAAACAGTGCCGGGTAGCTCTTTTTTTACACTTGTACGACAGTTAAGAACATTAATAAGCTCGAAGTATGACGGTGGTCCGCCGTCTGCATCGGCACCCCCACCCCCACCCACACACACACACACACACACACACACACACACACACACTCCGCTGTTCTGTTCTAAGTCGCCACTGTCTGGCAGGTCCAATCCAGGTGGGGCCTTGGTTAGTGGGCTCTTAAATCTCATCTGCGAGGTTGAAAGTGGAGGTGCGGAGCGGCTGCATGTCAGGACAAGGGAGCGCAGTCGATGGCGACCCAGGAGCAGGGAATCCTCGACAAAACAAGTGTCAAACTGAAGGCCCGTGCCACGTCATTTCAGGTGACCCGCGGAACTGTTTGGAAAAATAGCGTGGAGCTGGGTCGCACCAAGGACCTTATAAAAACAAAGTGCTTATAATGATCGGTGGATTCAGGTTTCCACTGTCAGTTTCAACTATTCCTGTCGCATTGCTGACCTTAAGTAGACACAGTATTATATGTAGCACTTATTGCACAAGCATTGTTACTACAGGTGCCATATTCAAACATAAAGTATCATTAGCTTAACTGCACACGACTCAAAACGACACTACTGTAAAACTATTAGAACCTGTCTGTACAAAATAACACCTTAGAGAGGCATAAGACAGTCAAAAAGGATCATTTTAACTGCAACGAATCATCCTGCAAACTCTTCTGGGTTACACATCTTGAGGATTGTGGTGTTTTTGTGTGGAAATAAAATACTTTTTACTACCTTTTGCCCAGATGTTGAGAGAATGACGAAGGCCTGCTTTAAGTCCACCACCATAGTGCCCGTACCCAAGAAGAGCAACGTGACCTGCTTGAATGACTATCGCCCTATAGCACTCACTCCTATTGTTATGAAGTGCTTTGAAAGAGTCATGACCCACATCAAAAAGAGCATCCCGCCCACTGTGGACCCTCTGAACCGGTCCACTGATGATGCAGTCAACACTGCCATCCACACAGCCCTTTCTCACCTACAGGGCCAGGACACATACGTCAGAATGCTATTTATAGACTATAGCTCTGCTTTTAATACAGTCAGCCCCCACAAACTCACAAATAAGCTCCTCACACTTGGCCTGTCACCCTCCCTCTGTAACTGGGTGTTTAACTTTCTCACAGGCAGGCCCCAGTCAGTCAGAGTCCACAATCGCACATCCAGCTCAAGAATTGTGAGCACTGGGACCCCACAGGGGTGTGTGCTGAGTCCGCTCCTCTACACGCTCTTCACCTACGATTGCGTGGCCTCCCAGAACAACACCAGCATCATTAAATTTGCGGATGACACTACAGTCATCGGACTGATCACTGGTGGTGTTGAAACATCATACAGAAGAGAGGTGGCGGACCTCATAGCTTGGTGTCATGATAACAATCTCCTTCTCAATACAGATAAGACTAAAGAGATGATCATTGACCCAAGAACAAGGGAAAAGGAGCCGCATAAACCCCTGTTTATTGATGAGACTGAGGTGGAGAGGGTGAAAACCTTCAAGTTCCTTGGCACACACATCAGCGAGGACCTCACCTGGTCTCACAACACCCAACAAATTATGAAGAAGTCCCAAAGGAGACTGTACTTCCTGAGAAGACTGAGGAAATTTGGCATGTCCACCAAAATCCTCAGTTGCTTCTATAGATGCACTATCGAAAGTGTCCTTACCGCCTCCATCACTGTTTGGTACGGTAACTGTACAACACGTGACAGGAAGGCACTCCAGCGGGTGATCAAGACCTCACAGAACATTGTTGGGGCAGCCCTCCCCTCACTGCAAGACATTTATAAAACTAGAGTCCTACGGAGAACACACAACCTCATCAAGGACAGCACACATCCACAACACTCATTATTCACACTCCTACCGTCAGGCAGACGCTACAGGAGTTTGAAGTCCAGGACCACAAGGCTGGCAAACAGCTTTTACCCACAGGCCATCAGGCTCCTCAACGAAGCACTCACACACGCCGCACGCAACACACGCACACACTCATAGCACTTTATTTATTTATTTGTATTATTTATGTATTTATTTATTCATTCATTCATTGGTATTAATGTCTCTTCTGTTCTTGCTTCTTAATTTGTTGGTATTTATGTTTCTTATGTTCTTATTCATTTTCTTGTGTTTTCTTTCTTTTTTGGGAGAATGAACAGAACAAGAGTTTCATTGCATAGCAGAACCACCTGTTTTACTGTGCAAATGACAATAAAACTCTTGAATCTTGAACAATCACCTTATTGAAATGAACAACCCGAGCCCAAACAACCATCGTCCTATATCCGCATCCGTCTCCCCATCTCCTTTCCTGGCTCATCCAATCAGCAGTCAGGACACATTCACCGCCTGGACATCGGAAAGTAGACATTTCAAGCAGGAATGAACAGACACAAACACTGATATTTTTTTTAAAATGCACATTTCTCCCACTAAGATGTAAAATAAAGGATAATTGGGGCATTATCCTGTCATGTTCGAAGCTTCAAACGATCATGTCCCCTGATGAGGCATGGGGGGGGGTATTGTCTTGTTTGGATCTCGAAGTCGGCTTCGAGTTTTGGCCCCTCTGCGATTGAGTTTGACACCTCTGCTCTACAACTTGATGGAGGGGATGGTTGGAGTTGTTGTGGGCCTTGAGGAGCAAGACATCAGTGAGCGCTTCTCTACAAAGTTTTGGGGGAACCATGCCTGCAAGGGTTGGTAGCAGGTCTGTGACGTCAATTTTTGAACGCCCCTGTTTTCGTATGATTCAGTTTTTGACGGAAACATTCGTTTGGCCGTTTGTCTCGAGTCATTCAGTGGACTCGAGTACCAGAATCCAACGCGTTGGTGACTCAGTCTTGTCATATTGCTACACTGCGCGAGTCCAACTGTGTTCATCGCATGTCTTTATTACAAAACATGCCTGTTAGCATGCTATCAACTCCCCAGAAGACAGACATTGTTCCCCACCTCCATCCATGATGTCATCAGCGGTTGACTCTGTAGTTCTTCGCTAACTAACACAGTTACACCACAAGTCTCTGCTTTTTTCAATAAGCACAGCTGCAAAATAACCCACCATGGGGGCCAAAGAGAGTTCCACGTGCCGGCATTTTGATTTTACAAAAAGGTGAGAAACATGATTGAACTCCAGAAATAACTTATAGCAAAGGATGAAGGCGTTGTTGGTGTGGCTCTCTGGCTCTCTTATATGCATTCCAATTGTTTTCTGCATACTGTGGCGCGCATGAGTCCGTGAGGACCAGGCAGCTCTTTATTTGATGGGAGCCAATCATGAGCTATGAAAAAACTCACGACGAGCTTGTCAACCCATTGGAATTTGCAAGAGGTCATTACTCAGTTTGTCTTCTTCCAAACAACATTAAACTCATCACACAGCAACTCAACACTCAAAAGGTACCTAGGAAATATACGTTACATGTACCAATACGAGTTTAAAATAACAAACGGCAGCTATTTTAATGTCGACCATAATGCATTACTGCCAAAAGAGCAGTTCATTGCAGAACAAGCACCATAGATGGATGCAACTCCAGAAATAACTTATAGCAAAGGATGAAGGCGGGCGTTGTTGGTGTGGCTTCCAATTTCCAATTGTTTTCTGCATGTAGAACTATCATTGCTCTACATTAAAAGTGTTTTGCGTTCACATTTTTGGGTGTCTGGAACAAATGAATTAATCGCGAAAAGCAAGGTCGCACAGTAAAGACAGTTAAGAATGTTAAAACGCGTGACGCATGATGTCGACTTTCCTTCCCGCTTCCTTCTTGGCTACATCATGAAAGGATTAGCAGTTTTACTTTCAATTTATTTGTTATTATTTTCATGTCATTACACAATGACTTTATTATTTTTACACATGCATGACAGCTGAGAACGTTCAAAAGCGCGACCCGTGATCAGACTGACATTGGTGCAACATTTTCCTACATTTACATATTTTCTTCTCATTTCATATTGCGCTTTCACTTTCTTTTACTACTTTTTACACGTACTGAAGGGACGCTTATATATGTCATTATTATATATTAGTAGGTATACTTCAAGAAAAAAACGGCATCTCAGCTTTGTCATATAGCTGAAAAAGCGTAGCATTAGTATGAACTTTGGTCTTTGCTCTTTTTCACCTTTGACTTTTTTCCCCCAGCCTAATTTTCAAAGAATGACAACTTTATTTTTTGGTTTGTTTATCATAATATGACAACTTTTAAAAATATCATATTTTTTCTTTAATATTTCAACTCTATGCTACTAAGATGACATTATTTTTCCTCATAATAATGAGAGTTTATTCTCGTCAAATTGAGACTTTTTTTCTTGTTCGGATACTCCTTTTTCCTCTTCATATTTTGACTTTATTCTCGTAAAATTACGTCTGTTTTTTAATTTATTTTTATTATTTTCCGGTTATTTTATTTATTCATCTTCATGACAATTTTCTTCCTGAAATTATGACTTTATTCCCATAACTTTTTGACTTCATTCTCGTAACATTATAAGTTTTCTGCAACCAAAAATTATAGCTTTTTTCCTTGTTTTGTTTCTTTTTCATAGTATTACAACTTTTAAAAAATAAGAACTTATTACTTTAATACTTCAACTTTATGCTACTAAAATGATGTTATTTTTCCTCATAGTATTACAACGTTATTCTCGTAAAATTACGACTTTTTCCTTTTTTTTCTCTTATATTTTCACTTTAGTCTTGAAAAATTACTGCTGATTGTTGTTGTTGGTTTTTTTTAGTTATCTTGGTAAATTATATTCTTAGAATGTGCAGCGGGCCAATAAGAAAATAGCCATGGGCTGCATGGGCCCCCTCGCCGCACTTTGGACTTTAAGGCCCAATGCTTCTAGGCTGGGGGGGGTTTTGTCAGGTTGAAAAAAAAAATGGGCTCCACACCTGGTCGGTAAATTAGTAGTAAATAAGTAAGTAAATAGTCATATCCACACAGGAATGGATTACTGGGTGAAAACGATATGACTACATACTGTAAGGCACACCTACAAGTCTACAAAATGTTAACACAATACATATTTTTAGAGTTTTACATGCATAAAACAATTCTAAATGAATATAAACGATGAATGAAAGGGATAAATGAACATTTAAGGTTACTTTTACCTTCATAGAAGATGTGACTGTTCCCAAAGACAGCAAGATCAACACGGACACCACCTTCGTGTTTTGCCACGAGTTAATTTCTTGACTTCAATACTGTTTCTTTATCAAATGCTGGCACTTGCAACTTTCTTTGGCTCCATTTTAGGTTATTTTTGAGTCCTGATGAAAATGGTAGAGACTTGAAACGAGAAACATAACTGAATTCAAGAAATAACTCACGGCAAAACAGGAAGGTGGTATCCATGTTGACCTCCCTGCCACATCGTGTCTTTGGCAACAATTAGACCATCAGTGAAGATAAATGTAACCCTAAATGTTCATTGATCCCTTTCATTCATCGTGTGTATGTATTTATATGCATTTCCAGTTGTTTTCTGTATGTAAAACTATCATTGTAAAACTATAAAAACTTAACATTTTGGCTTCCTGGAACGAATTAATTGGATTTACATGATTTCTTATGGGAAAAATGTATTCAGTTAGCGTTTGTTTTGGTTAGAGTCGTTCCTTCTGGAACGGATTAACGACGCTCACCAGGGTTCCACTGTATTTGAACACGATGGAAAAAAAAAGCCATGTCTGTGTGGAGTTTGCATGTTCTCCCTGTGCGTGTGTGGGTTTTCTCCGGGTACTCCGGTTTCCTCCCACATTCCAAAAACATGCATGTTAGGTTAACTGGAGACTCTAAATTGTCCATAGGTATGAATGGGAGTGTGAATGCTTGTTTGTCTATATGTGCCCTGCCATTGGTTGGCGACCAGTCCAGGGTGGCCTAAAGTCAACTGGGATAGGCTCCAGCACACCCCCGCAACCCTAATGAGGATAAGTGGCACAGAAGATGGATGGATAGAAAAAAAGAACAAAATACAGCAGTTTCCCAGGGAGAATAAGAGACTTGGCAGCTATGCTTCCAAAGTCCTTAAGCTCTACATCATCTAAATCTGAGTAGTTTTACTTTAATTTAGTTTTATCAAACAATGGTGGTTAACTTATTCTTACACTTGCATGGCAGTTAAGAACGTCAAAAAGTGTGAAGTGACGTCGACTTCCCGTTTCTACATCATCAAAGAATTCATCATTTTACTTTCATTTAGTTTGGCAGGCAGTGGTGGTTAGCTATGCTTACTTTACATGTAAGTAAATACATGATAAGTAAGTGAATAAATAAGCATATAGAGTCATTAACCCATTCCAGAAGGTCCGACTCTTACCCAAATGGATGCTAACTGAATGAGTTTTTGCCATAAGAAATAATGTCATCCAATTAATCTGTTACAGAAAGCCAAAAATGTTACCACAAAACATGTTTTTCTAGTTTTACATTTATACTTTTACATGCAGAAAACAATTGCAAATGCAAAGACATGCAGTGGTGCGAGAAAATGTTTGCATGTTTGTCACACTTAAAATGTTTCAGATCACCAAACTAATTTAAATGTTAGTCAATGACAACACAACTGAACACAAAATTCACTTTTTAAATGAAACTGTTTATTATTAAGGGAGAAAAAAATCCAAACCTACATGACCCTGTGTGGAAAAGTGATTACCCACCCACCCCACTAAAACATATTTTAACTGAGTTTAATTGAGATCTATCATTCTGGAAAAGGTTATAAAGCCATTTTTAAAGCTTTGGGACTCCAGCGAACCACAGTGAGAGCCACTATCCACAAATGGCGAAAACATGGAACAGTGGTGAACCTTCCCAGGAGTGGCTGGACAACCAAAATGAACCCAAGAGCACAGCGACGACTCATCCAAGAGGTCACAAAAGACCCCACAACAACATCCAAAGAACTGCAAGCCTTACTCGCCTCAGTTAAGGTCCGTGTTCATAACTCCACCATAAGAAAGACACTGTGCAAAAACGACCTGCATGGCAGAGTTCCAAGACCACAAACCACTGCTGAGCAAAAATAAGATTCAGTTTCTTCTCAACTTTGCCAGAAAACATCTTGATGATCACTTTTGGGAAAATACTCTGTGGTCTGACGAGTTGAACTTTGTGGAAGGTGTGTGTCCCATTACATCTGCTGTAAAAGTAACACCGCATTTCAGAAAAAGAACATCATACCAACAGTAAAATATGGTGGTGGTAGTGTGATGGTCTGGGGCTGTTTTGCTGCTTCAGGACCTGGAAGACTTGCTGTCATAAATGGAACCATGCATTCTGCAGTCTACCAAAAATCTTGAAGGACAATGTCTGGCCATCTGCTCGTGACCTCAAGCTGAAACCAACTTGGGTTCTGCAGCAGGACAATGATCCAAAACACACCAGCAAGTCCACCTCTGAATAGCTGAAGAAAAACAAAATGAAGACTTTGGAGTGTCCTAGTCAAAGTCCTGACCTGAATCCTATTGAGATGCTGTGGCATGACCTTAAAAAGGCGCTTCATGCTGGAAAACCCTCCAATGTGGCTGAATGACAACAATTCTGCAAAGATGAGTGGGCCAAAATTCCTCCCCAGCGCTGTAAGAGACTCATTGCAAGTTATCACAAACGCTTGATTGCAGTTGTTGCTGCTAAGGGGGGCCCAACCAGTTATTAGCTTTAGGGGGCAATCACTTTTTAACACAGGGACATGTAGGTTATTTCTCCCTTAATGATAAAAAGTTTTATTCAAAAACTGCATTTTGTGTTGTCGTTGACTAATATTTACATTTGTTGGATGTTCTGAAACATTTAAGTGTGGCAAACTTTACAAAATGCATTAATGTATTATTTTTTTTTACTCACTTGGATGCCACACCGGCAGAACAGGGCACCTTTTTGTCGATGTCTTCACTGCCATATTTTCTACAGGCAGCCATGACACTTCTTATATGGCGTTAATGCTAATGCTAACATAAGAACATACGTACAATACATCAAATCGTCACATATGCATCATTTCCTGCCTTCCAGTGGCGTCTCAACATGCAATAGCTTTCTTTGAAACAATGCTAACTCTAAAAAGTAGCGAGTCACCTGACTTGTTGGACCGTAACATTTCCAGGCGATGATAATAACACCATGATGGAGAGGAGGGGAAATGAGAACAGAAATGAAGATGATGAGGATGAAATCAATAATAATAAAACGTAAAGAAGGCTAGAAGAAGAAGTTTAGGGGGAGAAAAAGTGAGGCTGAGGAATGAAAAGGGATGCATGTGTGCTTGTAAGGGGGGTGATTTGAGGGTGACAGGCCTCCTTGAATAGACCTCTATTCTCCCCTCTTCTCATGCAAAGCAGACCCCCTCCTTCAGCCTCCCAGCCATCCGTCACACACAAACAGAAAGACCCTGGCAGACCTTTTACGAGCCTCCCACTCGCATAATCCACCCCACAATCCAGCACCCAACAGGGGGTGAAGTGGGGGGGGGTGTACATGGAAGAAGAAGTAGAAGAAGAAGGGCCACCTAGACGGGAAATGTTTACACTCAATGGACGCCATATTTAAAGGGACACTGGACTTTCTCTTTATTAGAAATCATGCAAATGGATTTAATCTGCTCCGGGGTCAAACTGTCACCATCGTAAACGCTTTTACGCTGTGGAGGGCAAATGGTTAAAGTAAAACTACTCACCCTTTGATGATGTAGTGTCTCAGTCGACATTTTTAACGTTCTCAACTGTTATACTTGTACTGTTGTGTAAAGAGAAGGTAACCGCCACTGTTTAACACAACTAAATGAAAGTAAATTTAGAGAAAACAAAACAGATTTGTTCATATATAAGCTGCACGTGTCCACGTTAGAAAATGACGTATTGTGGCGCGCATGAGTCCGTGGGGACCAGGCAGCTCTTTATTTGACGGGAGCCAATCATGAGCTATGAAAAACCTCACGACGAGCTTGTCAACCCATTGGAAATTGCAAGAGGTCATTACTCAATATAACAGTCGGACTCACAGTGTCTTCTGACAAACAACATTAAACTCATCACACGGCAACTCAACACTCAAAAGGTACCTAGGAAATATACGTTACATGTACCAATATGAGTTTAAAATAACAAACGGCAGCTATTTCAACATCGACCGTAAGGCATTACTGCCAAAAGAGCAGTTCATTGCAGAACAAGCACAATAGATGGCGCTGCAATGTTTCCTCTGTCCACCAGAGGGAGCCAGAGGACCCAGAGGGGGCTGATGTCATTGCAGCACCCCACTGAATGCGTTGCTCAGATGCAATGCCTTATGGGAAAATTTTAAAATGTTTTTTTCCCCCCGTTTTAAACTCATATTGGTACATGTTTGTATATTTCTTTCTTCATTGGAAAATGTGGGTCCCTGGTTTAGACCATTTGATAACCGCTGCTCTACATAGCCGCCCCGTGTTGACACTTGGCATTACAATGCTGGTAATGGGGATTCACCTATTCCGTCTTAACATGGGAGACTACGTGAGAGCGCCACCGCCGCTGACTACTTTGTGACAAATGAGAACCTTATCTTTTTTAGGTCGAATATGTGGATGATGAGCTACAGGTTTTGGAAGACGAGTGGGAAAGAAGAAGCAGACGGGGTCCGAGGGAGTCAAGACCGGCATGACTTGGTGGTGTAAACGTGGAGCTTGCCAAGCCATGCCGACAGACATCGTTTCTACTGCACAGAACCACACACAGTGCTAGCATCGATGGAAAGGTATCACAACAACAAACCCTTAGCGCTACCAAACACTGCAGTGGTAGAAACTTTTTCCCACCGACCCAAAATGAACTGGAAGAGACACCCCAGGCCAGCTGGGCCAGATGGACAACTGTCTATTGCCCCCTTCTTTTTGCATGTTTTTTGTGATCATCAAACAAATTTAAATATTAGTCAGTGACAAGACAGCTGAACGCAAAATGCAGTTTTTAAATGAAACTTTTTATTATTAAGGGAGACAAAAAATCCAAAGCTACATGGCGCTGTGTGAAAAAGTGATTGCCCCCTAAACCTAATAAGTGGTTGGGCCACCCTTAGCAGCAACAACTGCAATCAAGCGTTTGTGATAACTTGCAATGAGTCTCTTACAGCGCTGGGGAGGAATGTTGGCCCACTCATCTTTGCAGAATTGTTGTCATTCAGCCACATTGGAGGGTTTTCCAGCATGAAGCGCCTTTTTAAGGTCATGCCACAGCACCTCAATAGGATTCAGGTCAGGACTTTGACTAGGCCACTCCAAAGTCTTCATTTTGTTTTTCTTCAGCCATTCAGAGGTGGACTTGCTGGTGTGTTTTGGATCATTGTCCTGCTGCAGAACCCAAGTTGGTTTCAGCTTGAGGTCACCAACAGATGGCCGGACATTCTCCTTCAGGATTTTTTGCTAGACATCAGAATTCATGGTTCCATTTATCACAGCAAGTCTTCCAGGTCCTGAAGCAGCAAAACAGCCCCAGACCATCACACTACCACCACCGTATTTTACTGTTGGTATGATGTTCTTTTTCTGAAATGTGGCGTTACTTTTACGTCAGATGTAATGGGACACACACCTTCCAGAAAGTTCACCTTTTGTCTTGCCAGACCACAGAGTATTTTCCCAAAGTTTTTGGGGATCATCAAGATGTTTTCTTTTTGTTCAGCAGTGGTTTTGGAACTCTGCAATGCAGGCCGTTTTTGCCCAGTGTCTTTCTTATGTTGGAGTCATGAACACTGATCTTAACTGAGGCAAGTGAGGCCTGCAGTTCTTTGGATGTTGTTGTGGGGTCTTTTGTGACCTCTTGGGTAAGTCGTCACTGCGCTCTTGGGGTCATTTTGGTTGTCCGGTCACTCCTGGGAAGGTTCACCACTGTTCCATGTTTTTGCCATTTGTGGATAATGGCTCTCACTGTGGTTTGCTGGAGTCCCAAAGGTGTAAAAATGGCTTTATAACCTTTTCCAGACTGATAGATCTCAATTAATCTCACTTAACTTATTTTTTAACAGGGGGGGCAATCTCTTTTTCATACAGGGTCATGTAGGTTTGGATTTTTTTCTTCCTTAATAATAAAAAGGTTCATTTAAAAACTGCATTTTTTGTTCAGTTGTGTTGTCATTGACTAATATTTAAATTTGTTTGATGATCTGAAACATTTAAGTGTGACAAAAATGATAAAAAATAAGAAATCAGGAAGGGAGAAAATGTTTTTTCACCCGACTGTATCTACACAGTCAAGCTAGCTGTGTCACTACGCAAGAAGAGTAGTTCCTCAGTGTTAGCTCCTGCATTAACAATGTCGTTATGGCTTAGTTAATGTGCAGGTCACGGCATGCAAATGGAGCGTTGTTGGCGGGCTTTGGATGTTTTTTTTAGAGGGCTTTATAGGCAAAATAGGTGAATCCCCATTACCTGAATTGTTGGTGAGAAACTGCCAGCACGAGGTGAATATCAACAATGCACAGAAAATGGAAACGTGTGTTCTTGTCTCGCATAAGGATTGTGGATGCGCAAAATTCCAAATATGTTTTTTTCGCCTTTTTACAATTTTAAAAAAATATATGTATATAAATATTTATATAAATATCTATAAGTCATAAATATAGAAGTGGCTCCTCGCATCCTTTGGTTTTTCAGTCTGCAGCCCTCACTGGAAAAAGTTTGGCACCCCTGCTTTAAGTCGACATTTTTCGCGTTCTTACGTTATACAAGTGTAAAAAGAAGTGAACCACCACTGTTTGATAAAACCATATTAAAGTAAGAATACTCGTTCTTTGAGGATGCTAAGCTAAGGACACTGATGTCATGTGTCACATCATGCTTGTGATGCTGTTTGTCACCGGCTCAAAATTACAGTTTTTTTAATCCAAAACAACAAAAAAAACCCACCAATGGCTAGCATATGTTAGCAATAGCGGTTGAAAAGAACAGCTGGAACAAATAAATGTCTATCTTTGTCACAATTAGAAGTTAAGCTGTGTAAAAAACTGAATAAGGTGACTGACTGACAATCACGACTGCCTCGCGCAAAAGCTAAAGACCAGCGTTTGGTTAAGCTAAAGTAAATCCACTCGTCCTTTGATGTGCCTTTAACATAATGGAAAAAAGTGGATTGCTGTTTAACATTTGCATGGCTTCTTTTTATACTTGTATGACATTAAAAGCGTCAGGAGGCCTGACGCATGACATTGACTTGCTTTTTAAACGCTACGTCATCAAAGGATGAGTATGTTGCTTAAATGTAGTTTGATCAGACTGTGGTGGTTAGCTTCTTTTATACTTGCGCACCAGTTTAAATATTACAAAAGATTGCAATCCCTTCTCCCTGCTACATTAAAGGGTAAGCATTTTTATTGTAACACGTGTCAAGTGGAAAAAGACCGCTTTAGAATAAAAGTAAACAATTCAATTATAATACAATAAAAGTACTATCTTGAATGAATAATAATAAGGTAGCGTATCATCTTCTTGCAGAAAAAAACGCCGCATTTTTCTGTTATTTACTATTTTATTAGAAATTGCGTACTTTTAAAGTTACATTGAAATTGCAAATTGAATAAATGACATTTGTAAAGATGAGGAACGTACCACATTGGCTTGAAAGGAGACAAGTAGTGTGTCTCCCTCTAGTGGCCAGCAGGAGCAGCTCTGGAAGACGTCATTTTCATTCATCTTTAAACCAGGGGTGTCCAAACCTTTTCCAGTCAGGAACACATAGTGAAAAATGAAAGGATGCAACTTTGCCACTTTGATATTTTGTACAGTAACACGTGTGGATATGCTAAGAGGTTATATATATATTTTTAGAAACCCTGCATGGCAGCTTTGTGATATAGGTGAAAAAGCCTATGTGTGATCTAATAGTTTGACTTTATTTTTGTAAAATTACTGCTGATTTTCCATTTTTTCTCCTGTTTTTTCTTTTTTTTTTTTTAGTTTTCTTGTTAAATTGTGTTTTTAAAATGTGCCACAGGTCACAAATAACCCCTGGGCCACACTTTGGACACCGCTGAGTTAGAGGCTTATCAGTGCCGCTGGAACATCATCCCAGAACAAGATGATGAAAATGTCAAGATAACAGCAGGCGATATCTTCTCAATCATCTCCCCGAACTTGGCCGACACCGTACGAAGTTCAGTGGACAACCGACGTGTGCAATCACGCCGCCGTGTCACGCTCTGTGCAGGATCCTATGTGGGCGGAAGAGCAGAAGAGAAAACGAGCGAAGGTCTGACACATCGCGGCAGAGAAGCAAGAGTCCAGGTAAAGCCCATTGTGGAAGAAGACAGAAGAACGCTGGGTTCAGAGGAGCGTTCATCTTCATCGATGGAAAGGACGTTGAAGTGTCACTAGGGGTGTCACAAGATCTCGTGAGATTAAAACGCACCAGCGGGCACTTGGCCTGGCACGATAATAAATGAATTAATCACACAATAAATGAAAGTGAACTCAGTCATTTTGCCGGCCTCAATATATTGACATATGCATGCGAGTCTGGATTCACTCTTGTGCCTTTTTTTTCAGCAACTTGCCGATGTTTATTGCATAGAACAACGACATGAACAGAGTGAGCCCTTTTGTCATTCATACAGTCTTTTTGTCTCGGAGGGCCAGGACCACAAGACTGGCAAACAGCTTTTACCCACAGGCCATCAGGCTTCTCAACAAAGCACTCACACACACCGCACGCAACACACGCACACACTCATAGCTGTATTTATTTATTTATTGGTATTAATGTCTCTTCTGTTGTTGTTGCTTAATTTATTGGTATTTACATTTCTGATGTTCTTATTCATTTTCTTGTGTTTTTCTTTCTTTTTTGGGAGAATGAACAGAACAAGAATTTCATTGCACAGCAGAACCACCAGTTTTACTGTGCATATGACAATAAAACTCTTGAATCTTGAATCTTTAGGATCACATTTCTCCTTCTCTTGTTGTTTTTCAGGTTATTGTTTGCTTTATGCTTAATTTGACCTGTTTGAAAGTTTACCACATCAGCTAATTTTAATAATTGTGATTTCAGGAATAAAGGGTTTGTATGCTCTATACAAGCGGTGTTATGGATCATCCTAACTGTCCTTGTTTGTAGCCCGGTTAGTGAGTGATGTGTACTTCTATAGTTGTATCTCCCCACAGTGAGTTAGATATGGTAATACCAGAGAGCAGTAGAGTATGGAGTCATTTTTGGTCTAGAATGAATTTTGCTCTATTCAATATTGAGGTATTTCTTGCAACTTTATTTTTAATGTGAGATTTCCAGGTCATATTATCATCTATTACGACCCAGAGAAATGCAGCTGCAAATAATACTAGCTTTAGGTCCTTGTGACTTTACAGATAAGTATACAGGCAGATTGAACGGTTTTGGTCCCAGTATTGACCCCGGGGGTACGCCGCATGTTATATTTAAGCTAGCAGATGTGCATTTTTTGAGCTTCACGTATTGCCTCCTGTCTGCTAAGTAGCTTTTAACCAAGTTCAAAGCTAATCCTCTGATTCCATATCTTTCTAATTTTGTAATTAGGATATTGTGATTAATTTTATTGAAGGCCTTTGTCAAATCCGGAAACATCGCAGCTGCGCACCTTCTACAGTCTGTTGGCTCAGGACTGAAAGTACTTTGGTAGAGAATACCTGGTCTGCCCTCCACTGTGGCTTGGCCATTTTGTCCGAGTTGTAATGAATACTTACTTTTGTTAAAAACGTGCCAATATCCATTCCAGTTGTATTATGCCGTAGAAGGGTCTGGAATTGTACAATTGTAATGGTCGCATGGAAAACGCGGACTGGGTGTCTACATGAGCACGTGGACTAGAGTTCTTTAACAACGCTCTTTCCACCTTAAACCTCTACCAGTGTTGCCAACTTGGCGATTTTGTCGCTAGATCTGGCATGATGAATAGGCATGATGCTCCAGCTGAGAAAGAATATTTTGAAATTAATCTCATTTTAATTCTTGCAAAATTCTACATTCACAAATGTAAATTTGCCAAAGTGAAACCCCCTTTTTTTGTTTTCGAGAAAGAACTGAAGCTGTACTTCAAATCAATATCCTCTGTTAATAACAAGAAAGCTATCAAGACTATAAATCTGTGCTCCCACTTCAATATCCTTAATTCAATTTAATTTTCATTGCTCATGTAAAGTTGATTGGAAAAAAAAGTCCCAAGCCGCCGGTGTATAGTGCTTCCGCGGCACACTGCCTGGATAAAAGAGGAAGGTGTGTTTAGATTTTATTGTTAAGTCTATTGCTACTCTTTATTTGTAAAACGAAGCGGATTATTTTACAAATCTTGGGGTAAGTATAGTTGCCATTACATATACTCACCAGAAGAGGGTGCTACTCACGAACCACAACGAGTCATGTTAATGTGAGCCACAGTATGAACAGCATAATCTGATCATCCCTGTTCACTTGTGCTAATTTAAAAACGTTCAGTCACCATTTAAATTATGGTGTTTTTACTCACTTTTTTGTCTCTTCTATAAGGTTATACTTTTTTTCCTAGTGTTTCACATGATCGGATACAAATTAAACGATGACGTCATCTAGCGACCTCTAGGACAGCCAAAGATTTGGCAACAGTGGCCACTACGCCAAGAAAAACTCACTTTCATAATGAAGCGATATGATTATGACGCTTATATGATTAAGATATCTTTGCTAGTTTATATTGAACCTGTACACACACACATATATATTGTACGTACAATTAAAACTGGGGGGATTAAGATGTTAGGTGGGTATACACCACTCACTAACAGAAATTTGTAAACAATATTGGAGATATTGGCCTTATGTGGACATACAATAAGTTTTAGATATTTGAGTTCACGTCATCAAAAATTAGGAGCAAAAAACGTGTTGCCATTCTATTTTTTGAGTGCATGTACAATTCTCTATCACTTTGAAATGCGACAATAGGCGAGCTTTTCCAAACAAGCTCTTGCTCTTACAACTAACGTAATATAGCTTCATACCCACATTTTAAGTTTAGGCGACAAATGTGGACGTAGGTGTAAACAATTCGGCATTGTGAGGATGTTCCGGTTGAATGCCAATCAGAGCGACGCTAACTGCGGAAGTAGAACGTTTTCTCAACATCTGATTGGACAGTTCATAATTGGGCGGGAATTTTACGAGCCATGCACTATAATGAGGTTTTAAACCTTTTCTTACACTCAAGTCAGATTCCACTGTGAAAAAGGACACACCTTTATTGTTTTTAAAAGACCATTAAAAATAAATACTATACAGAATCCAATGTAGAAAATTTTTTATACACCGTCTTCCGTCTCAAAAAAAGGTTTAACAATTCAATAAATTCACTTTCAAAAACAAGATGGAAACCCTCCCCTCAAAATGAGAACAGGTTATTATACTGGGACGCTTTATTTTGGTCCTTTTAACACACGTTTTATTTCACTGCTGAGGTAGTTCACACAATAGTGGCCACCGTATTTTATTTTAAATAAAAAAAATGCTACAAAAGTGAGTAAGAGGGGAGAGAAAGGGTGGTGGGGAAAATAATTTAGCACAACTCACCTGCAACTCATTCATTGACTACTGGCCATGAACAGTGTTTTATAATAAGTATGAAAACAGCCGTTAACTATACAGGTCTTTTTATTGTGTACTCTGAAGTCCCCAATGATTTTTTTGTTTTGTTTTTTGAGAATGTTTTTTTTCTTTTCTTTTATGTACACTGACGTTTTAACACTGTTGTGGTCCAACGCAGCACTTCCTCTTCATGATGGTAATAATTCTAAGACAGTGTGCAAAAACAAACAGCCACCAGGGTTAAAACATGAATGCAAATTAGCAAAACATCTGATTGGATTGTAACGTCCTTATTTGGGCGCTCTTCATGAGAAAAAGAAACAGTGAAGTTGATCTGTTTTTTTTTGTTGTTGTTTTTTTGCTTTTAAAAATGGAGGGGCAAATTGATACACGTTTGTTTTTAGATAAGATCAGCCACATTCATGGGCATCTCCTCGATGGTGGTGTTGTAGAAGGTCTCAATGTCCCGCAGGGTGCGCTTGTCGTCCTCAGTCACCAAGTTGATGGCGACACCCTTTCGGCCAAAACGACCGCCACGTCCAATCCTGACGGGACAAAAAAAAAATCTCCACATGGAGACCACCTTGGTGTGGCAATAGAATGTGTGCGGGAGGTACTCACCTGTGGATGTAGTTCTCCCGGTTGGTCGGGAGGTCGTAGTTTATGACTAGAGATACCTGCTGCACATCGATACCACGAGCCTACCAATTAAAAACAGCAGGCATGGTCAAGTTAACTAGTCCATGCAGTTATTGTGTTACAAGGCAATGTGATCTGTCTTTAAGTTGTACAACTTGGACAAAATGGCCAAGGCACAGTGGAGGGCAGATCAGGTATTCTCTGCCAAAGTACTTTCAGTCCTGAGCCAACACAACAGTTGGGAGGAGAGGGAACCTTGGGCTTCAATTACTCAAATATCTTTATTAAACAGAATTCTGTCCTGCTCAACTGGAGAATAAATTGTGTCCAGGTTGCAGGTGTCTCCAACTTTCATCGCTATTAGAGCTGTCAAGTATGTGTTTTATTTGACATTTCAATTGTACACCACTTTATTTACAACAAAAACAGTGTGGCCATCGTCTTTATGCCATTTTGTGCTCAAGCACAGCCAGTGCCAGCGAGACAAAGCGTGTAAACAAAAGATGCCAAGAATAGTCAAACTGCAATAGGTTTGATAAGGGAGTGATCAAACACGATGGCAGCGATTGGCATAGCCTGTACCTAGCAACCCTATGTGACAGAGTAGACATGTAGGATTTGCCGCCACATGCTGATTGTTTTTTGTGATCTGATTTAAAAGATGTTTCAGCATACGCTAATACGTTTGTTTTTGTTTTGTTTTTTTTAAACGAAAATCTTCAAATGTTTGTCACAATTCCAATTTTGAGTCAGTGTGGTCACACATTTCTGATAAAAATTTAAGACCAGTTGAAAAGTTTCAAGAATTTACATTTTGCACCGTTGGAGCTTAAGGAGGTTCCAAGTACAGCTTCAAAATGCAAAAAGGCGAAATAGGAGCAAAACAAAAAAAAGGAAAAAAAAAGACAAGCATTTTGTTGCAAATAAGCATTAAAAAAGTGAATTGACTGTTCATCAGCTGATCAAAAGTTGAAGACTAGACTCTAAAAGCTAAAATTCTGGCCCTTATTTTGCTTTGCACAATCAGGATGTGGCGCACCGTGCTCTTATTTTGAAGATCAGAAATGCATTGCGTGTGCTGAGAATGTCTCAACTGGTGCCAAGTTAGACAAGCTGGGTACAAGAATAAACATGACTCCATTTCACAGAACATGCACGACAGTAGGCATATTAGGTTTGCTTACATTAGCAAGTGATAAAACACAAGGTGTAAACATACGCTCATACAGCCTGAGTCACTCACACACACACACACACACACACACACACACCTGCTAAACTAAGCTAACATAACCAGCTCAGCGTCCCCCCAGAGGCTGACACAACAGCAGCGCAATACCACCACATATGTATCTCCAGTTCACAAACATGTTTTTCCATTTGTCTCATTCACACCACACTACTGAGGGGCATTCACAGCCATGCCCAACAGCACAACAGCTTTACCATGTGTGAATGTGTGGTCTAAGCCGGAAAGAAAAAAGAAAATCCAGAATTTGGGGGAAAAATTTAACCAATTTCATTAGGCCATTTCATAAGGGAGTGCGCCGATGGATCGGTCACCGATCAGTATCAGCTGATTTCCATGAAGCAGCATGGTATCTGCATATGCCGATACTTGCTTCTTAGCGCCCATGAGCTCTGCCGATCACCTCCGCCCCCCCATCCAGCCTATAGTGACCGTCTCCCGCCCACTTTCCCATCACAAATCCAAAACGAGCATGTCTGCCGTGTGGGACTTCCTGTCGGCACTTGGCAGGGTGTGGTGAGTTTGAGGTTCGCGATGTGATAAATCAGTCAGGTGGCGGCGAATGTAGCCAAAACGTGGGACACCGTGTGTGCGTGGCAGTCTGAGTTCTAAGGCGGATAGCCCGAAAAGTGGCTAGATTCGCTAGACTGGGTGGCCGACTGTCGTCAGCGTTAGAAGAAACCGGGTTTGCCGACAGCCTGGGGGTCCTGCTGGAGCGCCATCAAACTGTGTGCTCTTGCATCCAAACTCTCCTTAAAGAAGGCGTCTGATCACCAGTGATTTTGAAAAGGTAAGTCAGTCTACAATGAAGATGATTTTATGGTTCCCCTTTAATATCAGCCTATAGTACATTTAAAAATGTACACTTAATCTATGTGATCGGTACCATACCGGCGTCGCTCAATGCCAACGCCTGTGCCATCTATGCTAGATGTATGGCAATACATCTGTGGTTTCAACACATCAAAGCACAGTTTCGACTTGGAGGAATAACAGGACAAAGTATTTCCACGTAGTGGCCGTGCTGGGCCTCCACTTTCATATTGTGGAAACTACATGATGCAAAATTTTTGCTGTTTTGAAACAGTGACTTTCATATTGTGGTATGCCTTGACACCGGTAACTGGCCGATGCATTGTTGACAGGAAAAAATTTGAGGGGAAATACTGTGCTGACTGGCAGAGGCTTCAGGCCACACATCCAGGGGCGAAGCGCCCACCAGGAAGATGGTGGGATATAATGGCGGATCGTTAAAAGGCAAACGTCAATGGCTGCATACAGCAGCTTTAAGGACATCATTGAGACAGTTAACTTTAAGGACATACTATTGGTGTCTATTTGGATTGGGGGTGGGGGTGGGGGGGTGTTATTCCACAAGTACTCTCTGGAAACAACGGCATTCATTATAAATTAGTTGTGCTCATTTCAGGTTGATGATATACATCTATTGGGATGGAGGCCATATAAAAATAAATCATAAGATGCATACCAGCAGGTCAGTGGTGATGAGGACTCGACTAGAGCCGGAACGGAACTCCCTCATGATCAAGTCTCTCTCTTTCTGGT
Source organism: Dunckerocampus dactyliophorus (assembly GCF_027744805.1). NCBI lineage: Eukaryota > Metazoa > Chordata > Actinopteri > Syngnathiformes > Syngnathidae > Dunckerocampus > Dunckerocampus dactyliophorus. The sequence goes on along the minus strand of NC_072833.1, from coordinate 21,931,906 downwards.
CCATGTCACCGTGCTAAGAAACAAAGCCAACATTACTACAGTCGGCATTAAAACTTGTTAAAAACCAATCATGGAGGATCTGTACCATGGCAGACACTGTAAAGTCCCTGGACTGCATCTTCTCAGTGAGCCAGTCCACTTTCCTCCTGGTGTTGATAAAGATGACAGCTTGCGTGATGGTGAGCGTTTCATACAGATCGCACAGCGTCTCCAGCTTCCACTCCTGGAATCGTAAGAGTCCACGAGTCAAAAATCAACTCCCCTCCAAGATACCTCGTTAGCATTACTGGACACAAACCTCTTTCTCGACGTTGACGTAGAACTGGCGGATACCCTCCAGGGTCAGTTCCTCCTTCTTGACCAAGATGCGGATGGGCTCGCGCATGAACTTCTTGGTGACCTCCAAGACGTCGGCTGGCATAGTGGCAGACAGTAGGACAACCTTAAAAATAAAAATAAAAAATTTTTAAAAAGGCGAATACACAAAGAACCCTTTGAAACCCCACCAAGCACGACTCCAGTTGCATTTTAGGCTCGACTCCAGTTCAACTTTTATGCTCTCCATTTGTTAGCGAACATTACCTGTGTGCTGCATGGCAGTTTCTGGAAGATCTCGTAGATCTGGTCCTTGAAGCCTCGACTGAGCATCTCGTCGGCCTCGTCCAGCACGAACATTTTTATGTGTTTAGAAGCTGAGAAAAATTTTTTTTTTTTTTAGTTTCATGGCAGATCAGAGGAGTCACTCTTTGGGGGGGAAAGGAGTGGGGGGGGACTGCTGAGTGCTGTATTCAGAAGTGACAAAAGATCATTCCCACGGATCCCTGCTCAGGCTGCCGACTCGGGCGGGCAAAACACCCACCAGAGCACCAACCCAGCAGGGGGTTTCCAGAGTCAGTTGACACGCATGAGTTTCATCATGATACAGCAGAACACCCTTCCTCAAATAATGGCCAGAGTCGGAATTTAGCATGGAATGTCTGGGCTAAGACTTCTGTTGCAACATGTGGCGGTGTCCACGGTAATCACAGTAAGCTGTAGTAAGGGGATCAATTTCAGTGTATACATTCAGTGTCAATTTGTTCTAAGTGCATTACTTAATTGAGGTATGGCACGTTAGAGCACAGACCATCTTTTGCATACAGCATAATTTTTATTATAATTTTATGCAGTTACGTCCAAGACAAGCACATTCCACGCCACAAGGTGGTGTCACTGTTGCCCATACATTCATTTGTGGCGGTTTCCCGTTTGCTCTCACTCATAAAACACACTATACAAGATAGTTTGTCAATGTAGGTGGCGGTATGCATTGTAACTTCGCTTCACACACCTCACACCGCCTGTGGAGCAAGCAAATTAGCTCAAGTTGCAAACAGCCCCTGGGCTGCATTTTGACACGTGGCATCAACTGTGAACCACCACATTTCTCATTGGATATTTAGCTTGATAACCTCCTTTGTAGTGCAGTCAATGGTAATTTGAGAGAGGGGGGGGAAGTGTTACACAGCTGGAAGTAATCGATGCATTATCAAACAGTCAATTATTGCGTTTGGAGATGGGCTGTCCGTCCGTCCTCTGATCAAGTCGTATACAGACAGGAAATGTCATGAAAGATGATTTGGATTTCTAAACATTTGTTTTACTCACTTTTGTCTGTCTGACAGGGGCGGACTTACCTTTAGACACAAACAGGCAATTGCCTGGGCGCCCTAAAACTAGATTTCCAGCGGCCTCCAAATGTCTCACTAAAACAGATTGTTTTCTCTTTGATTTAAAAGTACGTATTACTGTTTTAGTCCTACTTCATGTACTTCAAACTACATCAAAATGCATAATCTATAACCGCTCCACCCTCCCTTCTCATGCAATGGACTACAGCATTCCATGTTAATGCATGTGCAGATAGAGTGCGAAACAGGGGAGCAAAACAAACTTGTTGGCACGGTTTGGAGAAAACTGATGCAGTGTTACCCCAGTGGCGTGGAGTTGAGAAGGTGAGAGGAAAAGGTGTTTTTTTTTTTTTTTTTAAATAAATCAAAACTAGCATATAGAGCTAGACGCTCATGACAGGAGCACAGCAGAAAATGCAGTACACTGAAGCAGAGTGACGCTTTTCATCACAAAGATGTGAGCATTGAAGCGTTAAACTATATTAAATGTTGATTATTCTCATCTATTACAGAAAAAGCGTTGATTCACTTGTTAGCTAATAATACTCCCCCCCCCAAGAGGATTTTAAGGACTTTATCTAGCTCAGGAAATTGAAGTTTCTCATATTCACACTTGTAGCTGAGTAGATGCTAAACATGACAGTATAACAACGTGGGTGGGTGGGGGTGGGGTTCCAAAAGCTACATTTTTGCATACTTACAGAGGTTTTTGCGGGACAACATGTCAAAGACTCTGCCCGGGGTACCCACCACGATGTGGGGGGCCTCTGCCTGCAACTTCTGGACTTCATTGCGAATGCTGGTCCCTCCGATGCAGGCGTAGCAGCTGGCACCCATGTAGTCCCCCAGAGCCAACACCACTTTTTGGATCTGGGTGACAATTTTGGCCACGTTTTGATTCTTAGATCCAGCCACTAAAGCACTAATTTGGGATTTTTTTGGGTTTGTGAACCAACACTTTTACCTGTTGAGCTAGCTCCCTGGTGGGGGCCAAGACCAGAGCCTGGGTGCCTTTCAGGGAAACGTCGATCTGCTGGAGGATGGAAATGGCAAAGGTGGCAGTCTTTCCAGTTCCAGACTGGGCCTGAGCAATCACATCATAACCTGAAACACAACACTTAGTTACTTACAGTAAGTACTTTGGACACGAGGCAACCTGACTGAAGGGTGCCCAATCTGTGGGTGGCAAACTTTTATTATATTTGTAAATCTTTTGACAATTTCCTCTTCATTTAGAGAATAATGGTAATGGTTTAATTTTATTTTGAACATGCATACAGGTTACATTGGAATACATGTTACACACTCAATTCACACTCAGTCCAAAGTTCTGTGCCATTATTCAAACTGTCCACTCAGGAAGCAACACAGATTGACAATCATTTTCACAATCTGTTGAGCAAATGGATTAGACAACAGGTGGTGTGTTTTTCCACTTCAATTTTGAGCGTGACTCCAAACCCAGACCTTCACGGGTTAATACATTTGATTTCCTTTGATAATTTTTGTGTGATTTTGTTGCCAGCACATTCAACTATGTAAGGCAAAAATATTTAAAAAGAACATTTCATTAATTCAGATCTAGGATGTGTTATTTTAGTGTTCCCTTTATTTTTTGAAGCAGTGTATTATTAGGGATGCACCGATTGCTTGGCCACCGATCAAAATCGGCCAATTTCCGTGAAAAAAGCAAGGAATCGGCATATGCTTCCAACGCCGATTACTAAAGATAGACTAAAAGATAGACTAAAGATAATCCGTTTTTAATCGAACCATCTTTTTAAGTATAGTCTATTCATCTGTGACTTTTAGCTCTTTGCATACTTTCTCCAGAACAAAATTCAGTAATATCATCTGCAAATACTAGCTTTAGGTTATTTATATATAGAGTTAGCAGTTTTGGTCCCAGTATTGACCCCAGGGGTACGCCGCATGATATTAAACTTGCAGGTGTATATTCGCCTAGCTTCACATATTGCTTCCTGTTTGCCAAGTAGCTTTTTACGACCATAAGGCGCACTTAAAAGTCTTAAATTTTGTCCAAAATGGGCGGGGCACCTTATAACGCCGATCGCCGTATGTGTGTACCAAGTTCCAAAATCTGTAAGTGTTGCTGTGTGACTTTTATGAGCGCTCCGCTGGACTGACTGGGAGCATGCAGACACGCTGCTTATACAGAGGAAAGGAAAGGTGGACGTGACCGAGGACGCTAAAGGCACGCCCCAGTAGTTAAATATATTTAATGAAATGGTTCCATCTATCCATCCCGGCAAGGACTACCGTGGCGCAGCAACATCCAGCGGATTACAAGGAAAGCCGGCCATCTTTTGCTCCTACTGCAGTAAAAACATTGCAGACAAGTACTACCCAACTGCATCACCAACATGGACGACGTGCCGCTCCCTTTCGATATCACACACACACACCACACACACACACACGGGGCACGAGAAGTTGGCTTTTACTGTTGTGCTTGGTTGCTATAGTAATGGACAGAAACTGCTACCTGTGGTGGTTTTTAAAGAGGAAGAAAAGTTTCCACCCTGACCAATCAAAGGGGCTGGAAGAACGAGGAGAAAATGGCTGAGTGACGTGTACGGAAAGGGACTGGATGTTTTTTCACACGCGTCACAAGTGCAGCAAATTATTTGAAGCTTAACATCATTCCGGGAGGCTTGACAAAGGAACTCCAACCGCTGGACATCAGTGTAAACACGGCGTTTAAAGTGAAGTTGCGAGCGGCGTGGGAGCGATAGATGACAGCTAGTGAACACAGCTTCACTAACACTAGGAGGCAGCGCCGTGCGAGTTTCGCCACTATTTGTGAATGGATGTAAACACAGCGTTTAAAGTGAAGTTGTGAGCGGCGTGGGAGTGATGAATGACAGCTAGCGAACACAGCTTCACTAATGGATTGTGGATGCTTGGGCTAACGTGTCTGATGCACTGATGTTCGAGCTTTCACAAAAGCCAGCATCATTTCTGAGGCGCCGCACGGCAACGAGACTGACTGATAATGACGACAGGGAACCTGCCGTGTTTGATGGAGAACTTGCCCCGCTGTTCATTTGTGATACAAAAGATGAGGACTTTGATGGATTTGTGGATGAGGATTGATCAAAAATAACACGAGTATATTGTTAAATACTTCAATAAAAGTACAACCCAACTCAGTTTTGCTCTCGCTGTCCTTTTTAAAAACATACAATAGCATGCCTGTTAGCATATTGTAGCGTCGCTGGGAGCACTTCCTGTTCCCCAGCGTGCTTTGCGGTAGTGTTTTGGTTGCGGTAGTGTTAAACGTTAATGCTCTTAACGTTACATGTTTGAGCTACATAGTTGTTAGTTATTGTTCTGCAAAAATAGAGGTAGTGTCTTGTCTGTGTTTGCGTTGCTGTGTGATGTTTTTAGTTGTGCACTATGACTGAGACTGTTGTGTTGAGTGATGACCATTCTGATTTCAAGTTGGTCTGCTAAACTGAACGAGAGTTCTGCTCTTAATTTATCTAAAGAAAGAAAGCGGTGTCGCTTCCACACTCACTTCTGAGCGACACGATACCGTGCATACCTGCGCCCTATAATCCGGTGCGCCTTGTGTATGTGTTAAAAACAAAAATAGCACCTGTAACTGAGACTGCGCCTTTTAATACGGTGCGCTTTATGGTCGTGAAAATAGTTCAAAACTGGCCCTCTGATTCCATATCGTTCTAGTTTGTTAGTAAAGATATTGCGATTAACAATATCAAATGCTTTTGTCAAATCCTTTAATACTGCAGCTGCACACCCTCTGGGTCATTGGTAATTTCCTCAGTTATTTCTATTCGTGCCATTGAAGTTGAAATGTTAGTCATGTAGCCGCACTGGCTGTCAATTTAGTTTGGTTTAAAATAGGTCAATAGTGTTTCACTTGTATAGCGCTTTTCCACCTCAAAAGGCACTCAAAGCGCTTTGACACTGTTAGCATATCTACCTACTGATGATGCAGCATCAGGAGCAACTGGGAGTTCAATATCTTGCCCAAGGATACTTGGACACGATCACAGGAGGACGGAACTCGCAACGTTCAGGTTGGGAGACGACCACTCTACCACCTGAGCCATGCCACTCCCACGGCAGGCATAGGGTTTCTCCAATCAATTGGCCACCGATGAGTATCAGTCAGTCAATTTCTGTGAAAAATCACGTAATCGGCATATGCCGATTAATGCCTTTCAACGCCTATCACCTGTGGCTAGTACTATTGCAGCCCGCAGAAATCCATGCCTGTAGTGTAGCGTAGTGCCTTGACCTAATGTACGTTTTGGGCATCGTGCTCCTCCCACTTTACCTCACAGTGCGCAGGCGTGCCAAACAAAAATCAATCATGTCTGCCAAGTAGAACTTAACTACCAACACATGCCAGGTAAACTCTCACGAGAGCAGCACACGTTTGTGTGGGGAAATATTTCCCCAGCGGATCACTCATTCTTTGCAGCATGTCAAACACTAAGGAGACCCCTCCTGAAGTTAAGTCAGCCAAAACACTTCACAAAGTGTTAACGTGAGCTCTCGTACAGCTATGATAACTGTAAACTGACTGAGTTAGCTTAGTTTGGCGTAGCATACTTTAAAAAAAAAAAAAAAACTAAATGTTCATTTAGCCCGTTCATTCTTCATGTATATGCAATTAGAATTGTTTTAGGCATGTATAACTATTAAAATGTGTTTTGTGTAAACATTTGAGTCAACTGGAGATGTATTCACATTTGATTGCCCTGTAACACAAAAAAAAAAAAAAAAAAAAAAAAAAAAAGAAAAAGCCAAATCTGATCATTCCACATGAACTTGCCACCCTCAACTTAATATTTGGAAGCATAGTTTCTTTGAAAAAAACAAATCGCTTCCTGTAATCAGGTTGTGTTAACACTTCACCTGGAATTTTGGCTCCAGATCTCTCAGATTGGAAGGGCGCCTCATCCCAACTCCCGTTTTGACCAACTCCCGTTTCTCCCCGCAGGTGGGATTTAGATCTGGACTTATTGCTGGCCACTTCAGATCTCTCTAGCACTTTGTCTTAAAGCCATTTCTGGTACTTTTAAAAAGTGTGTTTTGGGCCACTGTCCTACTATAAGACCCATGACCTCTGACAGAGACCCAGCTTTTTGACACCAAGTAGAGTGCGCCCCAAAATTCTTTGCTAATCTTCAGATTTCATGAGGCCATGCATACAGCCAAGGCATCCGGTACCAGAAGCAGCAAAGCAACCCCAAAACATGAGTTAGCCTCTGTGTTCTTTTCTTTGAAGGCCTCAATTCATTTTTGGTAAACAGCAAAATGTTGTGCTTTGCCAAAAATGTCCACTTTGGACTCATCTGTCCACAGGACATTCTCCCAGAAGGATTTTAGCCTCTCCAGTAAGTGTTGGCAAACTCCAGCCTGGCTTTGCCGTGTGTCCGTTGCAGCAGTGGGGTCCTCCTGGGTCTCCTACCATAGAGTCCCTTTCCATTCAAATGGCGACGGACAGTGTAAGCTCACATTGTTGTACCCTGGTCTGCAGGTGAGCTTGAATTGCTTTGGAAGTGGATGGAGGTTCTTCGCACACGCACAGTAGACACAGGATCAGTCATCTCTCCGGAGATGGACTTGTAGCCTTGAGACTGTCCATTCTTTTCCACAATTTTGCTTTGTTAAATCCTGACCATTATTTGCTCTTCTTTTTCTCCATGCTCAGTGTAGTACACAGAAAACACAGAGGATTTCCCCATTTTAACTGGCTGCAAGTGTGATTTCTAAATTGCCAGCCCCTGTCACTTGCCACAGGTTCTTATTTACAAATAAAAGGGGCATGCTTGCAATACAATTATCTTTGATCATTTTGTCCTGTACATTTTTGAAGATCTACATGGAATGATCAGATTTGCCTCCCCCCTCTCTGCTTTTTTTAATGTTCCAATGCACACAAAAATACCACAGCATTTGTAATTGGTAGAATTTTCTGGGAGAAATGGTGCATTATCTGAAAGAAGCACAGGGGTGCCAATATTTAGGCCATAACTGTAGGTGGCATGTAGGTGTTTGCCTTACCCTTGATACAAGGTAGAATAGCTCTCTGCTGGATGGCAGAAGGCTTCTCGAAACCGTAGGCGTAAATTCCCCGAAGCAGTTCCTCGCGCAGGATCATCTCGTCAAAGCTCTCCACAATCTCATGCCAGTTGCTCTGCGGGAGAGGGAATAAATAAATTTTAAAAAGGGTGTGAAATTGAGGACTCTTAAAAGCAAGTGAAGAATTCTGATTTCACACCAGTATCGAGTGGGGAGGGGGCCCTCCAGTGGGTGTGAGGACTCCCAGGGAATATAAATTTAAAATTCGGGGTGTCACAGATTGATATTCATATTGTATCAAACTGAACCAATAAAAGTATATTATTATTATAATAACACTTATATTAAATGAGATTGTATCAGCCCGAGTCTAAAATCGCCGATATCGCCACTCCGATACAAGCAGCCGATTCCAGATTGTGCCCTAGCATGTCTATCCAGCCTGTGTTTTCACAACAACAGCGTGTGCTAACGTGTACAGCATGGAGTAGGAGTGATGTCTGCCGTGTGTATTTTTCGTTCAATTCCGAAAAATAGGGTGTGGCCGAGTGCAACACTTGCCATGCACCAACAATGATGGCACAGAACCATGGAAGTTAATACGACCAAACTCCTCGCGCAACTCCCCGCGTAAGCAGTGTTACACGGGAAACTCCCACAGGACGCCAAGCAATCATTAACGCTAACAGAAAAGATGACCAACCCGTGTCGATGGCGAGTAAAGTCAGGTTTAAATGCTTATTTGAGCACTTCAAACCTCCGTATACAACATCTAGCCACCACTACATTGTAGATAAAACTATCCCACATGCACAGAAGTAAACGTGTCCATTTTTCCTTATACATACTGCTGATTATTGTTGTGAGTAACATCCCTCGATCAAGCTTTCCCCCAACATTCCACACTACAAAATAAAGTATGCATGACCCTCGCTCATATCAGATGGATATCTTTACCTGCAGATATTCAAGGCTGCAATCAAGAGATATCAGATTGAAAGTGAAAAAGTTACACCCTTATATAAAATAGACAACAGAAATGACACTCTGCAGCAATATACAATAGGTGTGGAGTGATGACTGTGGTCCCCAGGTCCTGTGGTGGGGGTCCTTACAGTTGGTGGGTGCCTCCGACACACCCCTGGGATGGGTCTGACTTTTATAAAAATATTTATATAGTACAGGCACTCTCTAGAAAAAAAAAATCGTAATATTTTGTTTAACTTAAATACCTAAATAAAATGCAGATAAGGTATGGTGACCATATTTTGAGTACCAAAAACCAGGACACACAGCCTCGCAAGGATGCTCAAAGTTTACTCAAAGATGCCTTTGAATTTCAATGCATTTAAAGTATGGCTTTTCTATATGGATAGAATATTGTTATTACATAACAAAAGACACAAATTCTGGGGTTACTTAGGATTCAGGTTACTCAAGAGGTATAATTATGCATAAAATATCTGATTAGTTTCAAACAGTGCAAAATGACTTCAAAATCTCTAGAATAAAATGGAAGTAAAGTCTCTTCTGTATTTGAAAAATGAGCCTGTAAGAAAATGGCTCTTCAAGTGTTATTGGACAAGTAACAAAAAAATATGAAATATTAGCTATATTAACAAGTCCAGCCCTAAAGATGATATTTGCATCACTTTGCTCCCACTGACTATATAAACATATAAACTTTAGATTTTTTTCCTTTTATGGAACTAAATTGTAATTGTTTAATTTGTATCATAAATTTAGGGAAAAACTTGTAATCTTGCGTTAAAACCTAGAAAAAAAATGTTACGTTATTAAAAAAATAAAATACTGAACTTTAGACGTTCATATATTCTCAATGGGACATAAGACTAAGTGAGTGCTCTCCTGGAAGGTGGGTCATGTTAAATCTGTACAGTGACATCTGGGGCAATAACTGGATACTGGTGATAGGGTGTGGGTTAGGGATGGTGGGGCTTTTAAAATCTGTTTTAGCTTTCTTTGGGAGGGGAGGTCCCTTTGCATGGTGGGTGGATGGATGAACATTGCTGCCTGCTTCCTAGTGTTGGTAGCCTGCCCTCTGGTAGGGTGGGAGGGACTTGGCACCATCTCCCTTGGATTGGCCAACTAGCACTCTCTGGCTCCTGTGGGTACCCGATTAATCATCTTCATCTGTACTCTGAGCTTCCTACTACACAAACTGCGCAACACTGCCCCCCTTTGTCCATTAAAAGGAATTCACATATTGGATGGAGAACATCTGGCATTGAAGAAATAAAGCCAATGGAAACTTACCTCAATGATACCATCTGGCTCCATGCCCTCTGGGCCATTGTCTCTGCGGGTCGACAGGGGAAAAAAAGTAATATTTAAAACGTTATGTTCCATCTGGATCATTTTTGAGGTAGCTACATTGTTTCATTAACCAAGGCCGCCATTTTTCCCCTCCCATTCAAGATGGTGGATACAACCTCAGACAGGCTTGCCATTCCACGTCGAAAATAGCCGCTTATGAACATTATATTTCATCTCAAATTTCAACTTAATCTTTTTCTACTTCAAAACCTGTCGTTAAATTAATATTTAATCCGTCGTAAAATCACCACGACTAAGCTAGCTATGGCATTAGCACCGTAAAGGTACCGTCACATCCTCTCCTATACGGTTTTTGAACTTCAGCATCACCAGCCGAGTCAGCAAATCCATCGTCTCACACGGCACAAAACACTTTTCACAACCCTTGGACAAGATTTCGCCCCCACTTTTACACACTAGCGGCCTACTCTTACCGGCATTGTTAGCCTGAGGACCATGTGACAGCACCCAACTTCAATAAAGCGTCTATCGAAATGTATGAACGCCACAACTTTGTAAACAATTGTGATTAAATATCAAATTGTGGTTAAATCCATCAAAAATGGCGGGGAACTCGAAAAACACAATATTTATGGTAGGATTAACCAATTTACACAGTAAGGCCTAGCTAACTGCCGCTAGGCCACAAGCAGTCACATGTTACCGGGGCCACATTAGCTTAGTTTAACCCGAGCGAACCAGTCGCCTTATTAGCACTCAACAGTTATTAGTAGGCTATAAAATGGCGGACACAGGTAAACACGAACAAAAGAAATTAAAAGAGGGGTAAAAGAGCGACGACTGGCAAGCAAGGGAGGCTAATAGCATTTAGCCACAAAAGGCCGAACGGATATAATACTATTTCAACATATTTGTCTTGCTCATATAACCCCAAGCGATTGTAAATCACACTCTAAGCATAACGACACACGTAAATATCCACTTATGCAGAGCCTAGTTCAGGTCTTTATTCAGTGAATAACGATGAACAGTTCCTTACCTATTATCGTTCTCAGCCGACATTATTACAAAGAAAGAAAGTATGGCGGAATTTTCTTATATACGTCGTAGTGACGTGTCTGTTGCGAACGAAACGGCTTTTAGATGCGGCTCCATGAAGTGACAATCGGGAGCAGGCTCTTTGAAAGAGTCGTCGTTTTTTGTCATCTTTTTTCGGTTACGACCGTGGGAGGTAGAGGATACACACACACAAGCAAGGTGGAAAGGTGAGGAAAATGAGCAGTACAAAATAACTTTGTGTTTCTGCATGCAAATCTTCACTAAAGACGAGCAAAAACTGTTGCCTGGATGCTGCTTTTCTTTTATTTTGCACATTGTTATTTACATCTCGTTGTGTACTGTTTTTATTGTTGTTTCACTGTAAATAGTTTTTAAAAATTACAATTTGACCTTTTTGTCTAATTGAGATGCATTAATCATATGAATAATAAACATTCAATAGATTGTATATTTACACGAGATATTAAGTTTACATGTATTTTGGCAATAAATTTAAGCAACACAAAAATCTGAGCAATTCGGGAGCCGAAAGACACGGCTCTTTTTAGTCAACCGAGCCAAAACAGACGGCTCTCTAAAAGGACGCGAAGTTTTCATTAGCAATACGTCGACGGCACATCGACGCTTTCTTATTGCAAGGGGCCGCCGTCATTTACAGGTAGTCCCGCCTACAAAAAATGGTGATTGGTCGAAAAGAACGTCGTCAAGAGGAGGCGGGCTTGACGCGCTCGGTGGGAACAGTCGGCCAATTCCGGTCTAAAGATGGCGTCTAATAGTCAAGGATCAGGACTGTCAAACTTACATTTTTTTCTCATTAGTGAATAAAACTTACTTCTGCCTTTCAATGGCACTCTTGTGCAAATTCGAAACGGGCAATTTTGTGGCGTTTTATTGCCTTGATACATTTTTTAATAAATGTGTTTTACTACACAATAAAAGTACAAATTCATGTATTTTATTCATATATCAAATATAAACGAAACTGTCTTAGTTTTGATGAACTACATAATTAATAAAACAAATGATTATTTATTATTTAGTACCTACACCTTCAGTGGGGGCTAAGATGGCCACTCAAAAAGTGATTTAATTTAATTGTAATTTAATTACATTTTTTAATTGACTGAACTGCAACAAGAGTAACATTCTGTGTTTCTGCGGTACTGATACTACATCAATTATAGTGTAAGTCTCCAAATATTCTAATACAGACCCTTTCCAAAAAATTAGAATGTCATGGAAAAGTTGTTTAATTTCCATAATTCCATTCAAAAAGTTTAAATTTCATAGATTATAGATTCAGGGCCCACAATTTAAACGATTTCAAGTGTTTGTTTATTTTTACGTAATTTGGGCTTCCAGCTCATAAAACCCACAAAAACAGGAATTCCAAAAATTAGAATACTGTGAAGAAATCACCATTTACTTCTCAGTTTTTGCAGGAAAAAAAAGAAAGAAATTAGGATCACATCAAATCAATCAAAATATGGTACTTTCAAAACGATATGTCAATCTTCAATACTTGGTTGGGAATCCCTTTGCCTTAATCACTGCCTCGATGCCACGTGGCATTGAAGCAATCAGCCTGTGGCATTGCCTGGGAGTTACGGAAGCCCAGATTTCCTTGATGCTTGCTGTCAGCTCTTCTTTGTTGTTGGGTCTGGTGCCCCTCATTTTCCTCTTGAGAATACCCCATAGATTCTCAATGGGGTTTAGGTCCGGTGAGTTGGCTGGCCAGTCAAGCACTGTGATGGCATGGGCATCAAACCAGGTTTTGGTGCTTCTGGCGGTATGGGCAGGGGCCAGGTCCTGCTGGATGATGAAATCTGCATCTCCATACAGATCCTCAGCAGAAGGAATCATGAAGTCCTCTAAAACATTCTGGTAGACTGTTGCATTGACCTTGGATTTAAGAAAGCAGAGTTTACCAACACCTGCACCGGACATTGCACCCCAAATCATGACGGACTGTGGATATTTCACACTGGACCTCAGGCAGCTTGGGTTCTGTTCCTCACCCGTCTTCCTCCAAACCCTTGGACCTTAATTCCCAAATGAAAGACACACTTTACTTTCATGGGAAAAGAGGACCTTGGACCACTGGCCAACAGTCCAGTCCTTCTTCTCCTTGGCCCAGTGGAGACGCTTCCTACGTTGGCTCAGGTTCAGAAGTGGCTTGACCTGAGGAACCCGACAGTTGTAGCCCATCTCCCGGATGCGTCTGAATGTGGTGGTTTTTGAAGCTGTGACTCCCGCCCCATTCCACTCTTTCTGGATCTCTGCCAGATTCTTGAATCTTCCCTGTTTGATAATCCGCTGAAGCCCACGGTCATCTCTTTTGCTGGTGCATCTTCTCCTGCCACATTTTGCCCTTCCTCTAGACTTTCCATTGATATGCTTGGACACAGCACTCTGTGAACAACCAGCCTCCTTAGCTATGAACTTTTGTGGCTTACCCATCCTATGGAGGGTATCAATGATGGTCTTCTGGCCAGTTGTCATGTATGCAGTCTTCCCCATATTGAACCCAACTGAGACAATTGAACCAAACTGAAGCAATTCAATGACACCTGGGGAAGCCTGTGCAGGTGATTTGAGTTTAGTAGATGATTAGTGTGTGACACTCAGTTTAAAACATTCATGCCCTGCAAAATTTGGGCTGATTTCTTCACAGTATTCTAATTTTTTGAATTCCTGTTTTCGTGGGTTTAATGAGCTGGAAGCCCAAATTATGTAAAAATAAACAAATAAACACTTGAAATCGTTTAAATTGTGGGCCCTGAATCTATAATCTATGAAAGTTAAACTTTTTGAATGGAATTATGAAAATTAAACAACTTTTCCATGACATTCAAATTTTTTGGAAAGGGTGTGTACATTGTCACCAATACTCCTGACTTACTTTACATTCCTGCTAGTAACTTAAGAGCATTAAAAAGAAATGTGATACTAAAACTATTTTGAGCAATTTATCGCAAACAAGCATTCAAGTGAAATAGGCTGTACACCAGCTGATGAAAAGTTTAAGACCATAGCTCAAAAGAACCCAAACCTCAGTCAGTAATGGGTAGCTGCGCCATTCTTGTTAATCACTTGAAAAATTGGTTTGGACATGCTTGATGCCAGTGTTTACAAGAGGCTGCCGGGAGTGTTGCTCCAGGTGATGAAGATGAGATAACTTTACGGAGGGCATCTACTGTCTGGAACTGATGTACATTTTGTAAACTTCCCTTGCCATCCATCCCCAAATGTTCTCAGTTGGATTTAGATTAGGGGAACACACAGGATGTGTCCAAAAGAGTTTATTCCTCTGGAAGAAGTCCTTTGTTAGGCAGACATTGTGAAGTGCAGCGTCGTCCTGTTGAAAAAGCCAGTCATTACCACACAGACGAGAACCTTCAGTCATGAGGGATGCCCCCTGCCACATCTCCACACAGCCATCTGTCGTTTGACGCCCCTGCACAAACTGAAGCTCCTTTAGTTCCATTGAAGGAAAAAGTAGCCCAGATCATGATGGTGCCCCTTCACAGTGCCGTGTGGAAAACATCTCAGGTGGGATTTCCTTTTCATGCCAGTAATGTTGCAAAGGATCAGGATAGTCAAGCTTATTTTCTCATTAGTGAATAAAACTTACTTCTGTCTTTCAATGGCCCATGTTTGGCGCTCTTGTGCAAATTTGAAACGGGCAAGTTCGTGGCGTTGAAGGAGACGAGGCCTTTGAAGGCATTTTTTCAAATTTTTGAATTGGATTTTTTTTCAGTGGATTAACAAGAATGGTGCAGCTACTCACTGAGTCCTTTTTGAACATTTCTCATTTTGGAGGGTTTCAGGGTCTTTTTTGAGCTGTGGTCTTAAAACGTTTGATCAGCTGATGAACAGCCTATTTCACTCGAATGCTTGTTTGCAATAAATGACGAAGTCAAAAATGGTTTTGGCTCACTCCCATTTGAAGCTCTACCCAGAACCTCGAGATCAAACAGTGTAAAATGTAAATTCTTACAATTTGTCAACTGGTCTTTAAAATTTTTCTCAGGAGTGTATATAATTTGAGTGTAATTTCGTGGTGGTTAATTTGTTTTATTCAGTTAATAGGAATAAAGTAATAAAATTGATGTAATATTCAAACTCGTACTTGTAGAGATTATGTACATTATATACACAATATGTATAATAACCTGCTTTAAAAATACTAAAATTAAGTTTTAAAAAAACGTACGTTATTTATGCAATATATTACACACACACTATGTATATATAGATATATGTATGTATACACAGAGAGAGAGGGAGAGAGAGAATACAATCAATTTTTAGTAAAAACACAACAACACTGGTAGGCCACATTTTTAATTTTGAGTAACCAGAATGCATTGTAGAAGATATATAAAACAGTTGCACCAACTCGCTTTTGGGGGAGAGAAAAAAACAAAACCATAAAAAAAGAAAAGCGCCTTGAACCAATATTTTTTTTTAAAACATTTTGGAAATCAGTATCACAATAAAAAAAAAAAAGCCAATTTTTAAATTTGTGTGTTCTCCCCTACAAATATCCTCATTTAGCAAAGTGTAGGGACCTATTTACTGACAAAGAAAATAAAGTAAATGACCTCAATCACTGTTGTTATAAAGGGAGCTCCAACCTGCGGCACTGGAGCTCCACAAGGGGTAATTTTTTTCCCGGGAGGGTGGTCGCCGATTGTCAGAGTTAAAGAGTGGAACATTAAATTCTTGTGTTGTATGCTTATATACAGTATGTTACGGCATTTTAGGACTTTTTTTTTCCTTTTGTAAAGAGAGTTGATGACTACAGAGTGGGGGACGACACAAACAAGTAGTAGAAGAAGCTGATGTTGGCTGTTCATCTTGGCCCTGCCTCCCTCCTTCAATGGTGGGAGGCAAGAGGTCACAGGGTTAGCTTACAGTGACACAGTTCTTTGTACATTTGCCTCCGCAGGCGCGGCATGTCCTGCTGGCCAAAATTGAATGGCTGCCCCAGCGCCAGACACTTGCAGTACTGTATTGTGAGAGAGGGGAAAAAAAAAAAAAAAAAAAAATCAACATCAAAATTGCTCCTCACCAATTGTGAGTGATAACTGCCACCTTACATAATAGAAATAAATGTAAAAAACTTTTTGTATTTTTGCTCATGCACAGTGCACAACCCAGATGAGTTATCACCATCGCTACTCCTCCCAATTAAAGCAAAGCGCCTGTAGATGCTCGGTATTGGGTTTTCTTTTCCTACCGATACCATCCAGCATTTCATGACAGATACCGCTACCAACCAATACCAACACTGGCAGCAGCTCTTCCCTCACTCAAACATCTTGTGTCATGAACGAACACATTATACTGTCATCCCTCGCTACGTCGCGGTTCGAACATCACGCCCTCACTCTATTGCAGTTTTTCAAAAATGAATTCATAAAATGATTCCTGTTTCATGGTAGAATATGGTCTATTTTAGTTGTTTTTTTTAAAGCATATTTAAGCAAATTGTACGTATTCATGGCCTAAAATCAGCATTTTCAAGCATAGAAATGTTCAAATGATCTAAAATACAAATACAATGCATTCAAATGACGTGAAGTGGCGTCAGCTGGCTAGAGTTGATTGTTAGCTGAGTGCTAGCAGCAGGTTAGCAGTGTAGAGAGTGGCCGACAGCAGCTCATGTGTGAATGTTCACCGACATGGCTTCTTGTTAATAAAGCGATTGAAGCGCATTGTGAGTCTCCCCTTAACCATAAACAGTGGTAGTAGCGTAGATATTATACACTGGTCTCTAGGTGTCAGTAACCTTACGTTTATGAGACAATAGCCACCAAAAAGTACGCTGTCACATCTTCAAATCCAGACTAAGAAGTCAAGATTGCATTCTTGCTATAAATGCTTGTACAAGGTCTTTCATTTATTTTCTGTTGATTTTATCCATTGTGATTTTATCCGTATATCTTGTAAAGTGTCCTTAACTTTCGAGAAATTCTCCTCGTCCCGCCAGTTATTAATGCTACCTGGTATACTAGGAACAAATCAAACAACCCAAAATAATCCCCAAAGTCTAGTGTGCTCGCTCTCACATTGGCACATGTGCAACATAGTCAGAATTACTGTGATTACTCCCTCCGGCTAGTTATTTTTTACATTACAAACTTACCTGCAACACAAACGCACCACAGTCGCTGTCATTGTTCTGACGACCCACGTTCTGAAACACACAACGTTTTTATTTTGGTGAAATGTGACACATGCTAGTGGCACACAGGGCGAGTGGTTAAGGGAAAAAATGTCTCACCATTTTGAAAAATCCTTTCCACCCGGTCAAAAAGTCTTGTTGGTCTTTTTTGATGGCTTCTGCTTGCAGGTACTTAAAAATGTGCTGTGAAGAAATCATAGCAACAAAAGCATCAGCTTATGTTAGCATGCTAATGTTATTTTGGATATTTGCAGTCTCGATAGCCATGAAAGTTTCAAAAAAGTGTTACGAAAGTTACAAAAGTCCCAAAGTTTCCTGTGTAAACGACATCAACACAGAATGGGGGCGGGAACGACCCAGGAATTTTCCGCCTTCTGGGATAGCATCAGAGTCACAATAACCATGTAAAATGCTCATGACACCAAAACACATGTTAATTTTGCTGTGAAAAATAACTTTGAAAGGCATATTTGTGTTATATGTGTTCCAATATTGACATTTAATCCTTCTCACATTTTTTTGCCGCTGAAAGACATTTCTGTCGTAGAGTAGACCGAAGAAGAAGGAAGAAGTGCCGTCACTTGGAGAACCCTTCCTCTTGGAACTACACATGGAATAGATTCTTTTCATTTTGCTGTGGTGAATTTTTTTTGTTGATTTTCTGTTATCTATATTTTTTGATATTGTGCCTGCTCGTTGTATGGCAGGCTTTTGCTGGCACACTCCGCCTGTTCACATTTCCAAAAGACGTCATTCGCCGTGTCAGCTTCTTTGGTATTGTGTACGGCACATTGAGGACAGTTGTTTTGATCATGTGCCTCAGGTAAAGGAAGGTTTGGGACTGAATGTAAATTACCACAGGGTGCTTCTACCATCAGCTACAATCTCGATCCAGGCCGGGGCAAGACACAAGCACTGGTACAGATGAAAATAAAAAAGTTTTTAAAAAGACGTTTGACTATGGAAAAGCATGCCAAGGTGGCACTAAGTAAATAAAAAATAAAATAAAATCAACTAGATCATCTATGAATCTTAGAATAATATGGGTTTTCAAGCAAAATTTAAAGGCTAGCTAAACAGGGACCGCTGCTCACTCATCTTGTATCTTCATCTCTGCATACTAGATCTGTCAGTGTCAACCACTGCATAAGAGCAATGCTGTGGCTGGCTTTCGCCAAACTATTTCAATGAAGCTAAGTTAGATGTACCGTGGGTGTCGACCCAGATGTAAACACAGGGCTAGGCTAAGGCTAAAGCTATGAGTAGACGCTGCTTTAAGCCATCAATTCCTTTCAGTAATGATGGGGAATGTCAATGCCTTCATGAACTGATTGCGCTGATAAGGAACCAACAATGATACAAACAGGGAGTGGAGTCTGCTTATTTCTTCACGGAAACCGGATGCTGTCATGGACCTGCCAGGCTGTGCCACCCTGAGAGCCGACCGGGACCCAAACACCACAGGGAAAAGTACAAGTGGGGGTCTTATTCTGTACGCCAACAAAAGATGGTGCCATCAGAACCATTTGAACGTAAAAACTGATGTGCTGCACGAATTTGGAGCAAGTCGCAGGTAGCAACAGACCTTGCCAGATACTGTATCATGTGAATTCTCACGTCATCGCTCTGTGTTTACATTTCCCCAAGAGCAGACACGGATGCATTACATAATAAATTAAATGAATTGTAATGCATAACATTACAAACCCAGCATCCAGAAGCACCTATTGTTATTTCTGCTGATTTTAATCATGCTAATATGGAAAAAAGATTGAAGAAAAAAACAAAAAAATGCTCGACTGTATGTAGAGCTGCAACAATTACCGTATTTTACCGACTTAAGTCTTAAATTTTCTCCAAAATGGACGGGGTGCCTTATAATGAGGCGCGCCTTATGTGTGCACAAAATCTGTTAATGTGTGACTTTGATGAGCGCTCCGCTTGACTGACTGTAAGCATTTCCTGCCAACACGCTGCTTATATAGACGAAAGGCGGACGTGACTGAAGATAGCATGCAGACGTTAAAGGGGGAAGGATGGGGTGAAAGAAGACACTAAAGGCACGCCCCCAGTAGGTACGTACAGTACATAGTGCCGGTATGAGCATTGTGCAAAACAACATCGGTTTGGCTAAGGACCCCCGAAAATGGCACCTACAAAGAGACAGGCTTATGAGGTACAGTTTAAACTGCAAGCTATCAGTTACGCGGAGGAACATGGGAATCGAGCAGCCGCAAAAGAATTCAAGAGAAACGAATCCATGGTTCGTAAGTGGAGGAAGCAGGAAAATTAGCTTCCGGCAGATTACAAGGAAAAGCTGGCCATCTTCCGCTCCTACTGCAGCCCAACCACATCCCCAACATGGACGAGGTGCTGCGGCGTTCAAAGTGAATTTGGGAGCGGTGTGGGAGCGATGGATGACAGATTGCAAACACAGTTTTAATAAGAATGGGAGGCAGCGCCGGTCGTTACGCCACAATATGTGAATGGATGGTGGATGCTCGGGCTAACGTGTCTGGTGCACTGTTGTTTGAGCTTTCGCAAAAGCCGCACGGCAACGAGACTGACTCTGACAATGACGAGAGGGAACCTGGCGTGTTTGATGGAGAACTTGCCCCGCTGTTCATTTGGGATACAGAAGATGAGGACTTTGATGGATTTGTGGATGAGGATTTATCAAAAAATAACGTGAGTACATTGTTAAATACTTCAATAAAAGTACAACTGAACTCAGTTTTGCCCCCGCTGCCTTTTTAAAAACATACGCTAGCATGCATGCTACCGTATGTTTTAAGCTAGCATATGTTTTACCATGCCTGTGCCCAATAATACGGTGCGCCTTATGTGTTAAATACAGAAATAGCACCCGGAACTGAGACTGCGCCTTTTAGTACGGTGCACCTTATGGTCGCAAAAATACGGTAATCGATTAATCAAAGGTTAATCGATTGCCTAATTAATGGACAACTATTTTGGTAATCAATTAATTATATTTTTTTTACTTATATATGTATAATATCCTTTGATTTGAGCCTCTCAAACGTGATTATTTTTTCATTTCCTTAGTCATCCTTGAAAGCAGACCTATTATCTTTGTGTTTTAGCCACAACAAGATATTCACACATATCAGCTTTGACTTTGGAAAACAGTGATGGGCATTTTTGCCTCTTTTATGATATGTTGCGGACGCAACCACTAACTGTAGGTGTTTGCTTCACATTAATTTGGTCCATCTATGGCTCAACCGATTACTCCATTAATTGAAACAACAAGCTTCAAATATCGATATTCAATCGAAGAAAATAATCCTGATTGTAATTTTGTTTACATTTGTTTTTTGACAAACATTTAGATTTTTTAATAATTATCATTTTAACAGAATATTCAAGCAGCAACCTTGTGTTTGTGCACTTATTCGCTCTGTCAGATCAGATCTATTTCTGAATAAAGAGACGGAAATTAAAAATGACAGACAGATGGAATGGAGGTAGCATCAAAAGCCTACAAGAGGCGGGATGTGGCAGCAGTTCCAATAAAAGTCAGCATTTTATGAGTGTTTTTGGGTGACGTTTTTCCGTCTAAACTGCACGGACACGGAATCGGGCTTTGGGAACAAAGTCGACTCCTTGAAGTAAATCTTACCTTTGGGCAGCGTCTATTGAGCGTCCGCTGAGAGTCAAAGTATGTGATGGCTTTGCGAGGAATGTCGACGCTAACCAGGGACCAGTGGACTTCCAGGTGGATGGGGATCAACAGCAGATCCTTCTGGAAGATATCCACCTGTGGGGAAAGCAGGAATTAAAAAAATAAATAAATAAAGCATGCTGCGTCAAAACATTATTTTACTCGCTCCAGTCATGAGTGCTAACTGCCAACTTGCACTATTAAAATAAAAAGTATTCCTCAAGAAACAAGTCCCAAAGTTACCAAAGTCACACTTACAAAGTAAAGTTGTAATATTGCAAAAAATGTCACAATGTTATGAGAATAAAGTTGCAGTGTTACAAGTAGTGTTATGTTTGAGCACTGTTTTTTTTTTTAAATGAGCTTAATTTTTTTGTTCATTTTTTGCAGGAAGCAGCTGATCAGCCCCACCCTCTCTGGAGCCTATAAATGTGTGCAGGTGTGCTTCGCTCTGTGGCTCTCTGCTGTGTTTGTGCTGCCTTCGTCCGATGCAGGCTCGTTCCCACCTAGTCAGGCTCCAGGGCCGCTCAGCTGCTTCATGCTGGCATGATACTGACAGCAGTCTGTTTTTTTTCTTTCCTCTATTAGTTTTTAGTTGTGTTTGTCCTGGTGTCCTGGTGCTGTCCCGTTTTCGGGTTTATTTTTTTTTTAGGGGTTTAGTTGTGTTTTTTTCTCATTTCGGGGTAGCTGCCAGGTGACAGGACGACGGCCCTGTATAGTCTTGGCCTGCTCATGTCATACCCCTTTTCCAGTGAAGTGAACTTTGGTGCTGGTGCAGATTTAGTTCAGGGCTGGAGTCGAACCAGTGTTGGCCATGGACAGACTCTACACCAGATTCATTTTCCATGAATCGTCACAAGGGTTACGCTTCCGATCAGGAAATAAAAAGGGAGATCAGCCTAAGTCACGCAATTTAAATAATGTTTATTAGTCAAATGTCCGGAAGAAAAGCAATGACTCCCCTGAAGGTTTTATTTTGAAGATTACTCATCTTCTGTCAGAATTTGACAAACTACCAGGCAATCAATAATTAAAAAATACTTACAGCTATTATTTTGTGTTTAAGACTACAGTATTTGTTCTTGAAAGTTACATGAAGCAGTGACTAAACACTGCTCTGTCACACAGATAAAACACTTCCTGCTCTCCAAAATAAAGTACAATACGCAATTGTATGCTAGAAATAACCATAAAAAAACATAATGTAAATGTAATATGAGTGTGTATTAAAAGTAATAAACCTAGATGGTGACTTATATGTTTATATTTATAGTATGTATGCGGTGGAAAACACTCTCCATCACAAACATGATGCAATCGCTCCTCCCGCCAGGAATTGCTCCAAAGTGTAAGAGTCACAACTTGTACATAGCATATACCAGCAACGGCTATTTTGCTTACGTTTTTCGTCCACCGCTTGACTCCTTCATAACCTTTTGTCCTTAGCTTATCGTAAAAAAAGCTGTTGAAAAAGTGAACCTGAAAAAGACCAAACAAGACAGAGGTGACATTAAGAAACGAATCAAGAAGAGAATCTTCTTGATAACCTGCTACTCGCCTTCTCTGGAACCGAATCCATGACCAGGTCGCCATACATGTTCATAATCTGGGAAAAAAAAGGAAGGATATTAGACATTTTACGTGACTATTTGCATTATTGTGTTGTAGTCCAACCTACCTGGTCGTTGAGCCAGTTCTGCCCGTACAGCGTACCAAGGTCGTCCATGGTCAGGACGTGCCGTTTGTAGTTGACTCTAAATGTTTTGGCCAGACTGGATCCGGAGGAACGCTGGAAGGACTGTATTAAGTGTTGGACCACTGCTTTCCTACAGAGTAAAACGTCCAGAAACAGACAAACTGTATCAGACTTTGAGGTGTGCCGAAAGGAGTGGCTCTCCTGTAATTTTTTGCTATTGAGACCTGGGGGTGAAGTATAAATTCTCACTTCTTGAAACCAATAGTCACAATAGGTTGTGGGACTATCTGTGTGGTTGCATGTCATACATAAAACCAAAGGGGAAGAAGTTGACAACCTGGCAGTTTTCTGCCTTTGGTCATAGGATCAGCCGTAACAAAGGCGGGATGGACAGTGCTTGTGTTCTGCAATGCCGGCACATGGAGGTGGGAAATTAAATACCCAACACTTATGTTCTTTGTCACCAGAGACCTCTTTTTATCAGATGCTGTAAAACTGCTGCATTCTATAGCCAGATGGACCAGTGCAGTTCGTTTAAAGCAATGTTGTGGGAAAATTGTGGTGCACGTTACAAGTATTTGCCACTTAGTACAGTTCATCAAGTTTACGGTGCATTTATAACCTGTGCGGTTGGGAAAAGTTATCGCCGAAGATGTCCTGGAGCCTCTCTGCGACGTCTTCGACGTGGATTGGGATCAAACTGCCGTATTTCTGCAGCGACTCCTCAAGAATACCTGGAGAGTAAATGATAGAGAACGATGAGATCCTTCCTCCAGTTATTAGTATTGATTGCCACCGCCGCCTAATTCCTACCAGTCACACAGCTCATGTGTTCTTCGGAAAGCGCAGGCTCCACTTGTTTGTCCTCGATTTCCTGTCTCCCTCTGTCCCCTTGCCTGTCGGATGAGATGCCACTCCGTTTGTCTGCCGGAAAAAAAGATGAGAAAAGAGATATAAGTCAGGAAAAAAATTCTGCGTTGACATTGTAGCCCCCCAGTTCTGTGAAGGTGCCGTTTATACAAAGGTACGCCGCTTTCTGGCCTGGGTTGACGTATGAAATACTTGTCGATACTCAGGACAGGCAAGTATCCTGTTATGGACGTGACTCCTCAAAAACTTCGAAGCTGTGTTTTTTTCATGTGTTGCAGGAGTTTTTATGGCTTTCTCTCATGTTGCTTTTCCAGTTAGATGGTGCTAAAAAAAGGCGGAAAAAATTCATTTTGTAATGTTACTACTGAGTTAACATCATGTCGTTGGTGACATTTATGAAAATGGAGAAAAAAGCTAAAAAAAATGCTAACATTTGACATCAATGGAAGCCATTTTTTCCACCCATACAATGAATGCGATGGGGGTGCAAAGTTAACCCAACATTTCTCGCTGTGAAACATGTTTGTACAGGTAGTCGTCCTGCAACTGTGATGTAAGTTGAGTTTTAGTGTAGCTAAATTAACAGACCACTACACTGCTGAGTTACCACTGTCCATTTCATAGTAGAAGATCCTTTCACATGTTCAACAATTCCATCTTTATCCTTGATGATAGCGGCCGTGGCATCAACCGAGCATGCAACCAATGTCCATTTCTCCACTGTGTTACGATGTCTAATCTTGCTTCACTTTTCACTTTCCTTTTCACGCTGCCACCAACAGAGTCTGCCTCATGCTTGACAGATAATGGACGTTCAAGTTAAGTACAGTCATGGCTTGCCACATCTCGATTCCAATTTTGTGGCTTCACTCTCATGGTTTATTTGTATTTGTACTTTATTTATCCCACAGCGGGAAAATTCACTTGTTACAGCAGCAAGCAAGATACGCAAGTAAAGAATACAGTGTAAAGAAAACATATTGACTACAACATGGTTCAGGTGGTACAGGTAACGTGTATCAAAAACATTAATAAATTATACTGCTTTATGGTTGAATATGCCCTGTTAGTTAAAAAAATGCATGTTTAAGCAAATTTGACATATTTTTGGCCCAAACTGAGCATTTTCACCGGATGTAGACGCATTTTGCACATGCGTTTCCAGTTCGGATTACGTAATGCGTAAAAAAAACAATCGTAGGACATAATGGGTTGAGCATGAAGTCAATCAGACAACACTTCTGTATTTTGTTTTGCATCGCAATTCTGGTTAAGTGGCCCCAAAAAAGTAGGACGTTGGAATAAGCAAACATGATTTAGTGTTGTGTATGTCGTCAAAAGTTCCATTTTCGATAAAAAGGAGTTTTCACCATGGCAGTTTCAAATATTGAAAATTAACAAACAGGCAGGAAAAGCACAGTATTTTCCTGTCTTTTTCCTCCCTTCTGTTAACGGTTTCATACAAATGTCACCGACAGGGAATGCTGCAAAGGACGATGTTAATCTGACATTTCTAGCAGTGTTTCCCGAAAAGTTACAAAAGCTGTCTTTGTCTGTGTCGCGGGGCTTTGTCAGTCTTTTCTACAATTTTCTGCATCAAAGTTCTGGTTAAATGTTGCAGCAGGAAAAAGCAAAGTGAAAGTTAAGTGAAAAGCAAACAACCAATACTATACTATATACTATGCCACCGAAAGTTCAGACTTTCCTCACCAGGCACTGGATGATAATAAATTAAATGAATTAATTAATCACACAAGAAATTAAAATGAACTCGATAATTTTTCCGGCTTGAATATATTGCCATGTGCATGTGTCTGCTGTCCTCGTCCCTCGCCTCCAAAGGGCAGGAAGAGGAGTTCACTCTGTGCATTGGTCTCAGCACCTTGGGGCATTTAGTCCATAAAACAATTGCATGAATGGAGTGGGCCATTTTTTTTCAGTCATACAGTCGCTGTCTCAATGTGTAGAGGTGGGGCCGCTAGCATAAACAAAGAGTGCAACATCCATCATTTAGGGAAGTAATTCCAGCAAAGAGTGTAAACACGACCAATTTGTTTCACTGTTCTACAGGGCTCTAATAATGGTAATAATCATATTTAGAAAGTCATAAACAGGTTTTCTATGCTCTATGAAAATATTCCATTTGTTAATATTGAGTCCTACTTTGCAGAAATTCACTTATCGCGGTCGGGTCTGGAACCAATTGACACAGAAGGCTCCTCTCTCTCAAATATTAACAAATCTGTATTAGTGAGCATTCATAACCCATCCACCTCACACATGTGCCATATCAAGAATCTCTGTTCATTCAAAATGGCATCAATAAAATGCACCTGTGTTGGCTAACATACGCCTGCCCGTGCCACAGCACCACCGGCACCGTAGGCCACCTGATCCACAGCACGGCTGCATTTTATTTATGTTAAAATGGTGCCAAAAAAGGCAGCACAGAGAGGGTTGCGTAATGTGAATAGTAGGGTAATGTCATGTTGTCTGTGACATTTATATAAAACCGTTATGGAAAAAGCAGAAAAAAACAGGAAAATATAGCTAAATATGCAAACTTTTGCAATCGTCCAGTATCGGTCCATCTTTTTTCCACCCTTTTCCATAAATGTCACTGACATGGAATGAGGTGAGCGATGACGTTAACTTGACATTTCTACCTGTGTCTCCTCAAAAGATACAAAAGCTGTCGCAGCACATTTTTTTCATGTCGTTGTACCGATTAAATGACAGGAAAAAAAAGTAGAATTAACCAAGTTCCCTACCTTTATTCAGCTGTGTGAACCTTGCGTTAACCTCACGGTTGTCTTCATCGTCTGTGTCGGGAGATGTCCGGTAGCGCTTTACCCGCCTGTGTTTTCCATAATAATTGTACTTTCGTTTGAGGCTGCATCGCAGCCCCAAGAAGTACGCCCACTGGGCACGCTGACGCCAGCTCTTCCAGTGCTGGCTGAGCCGGAACCCAATGCCGCCATGGAGCCGTAAACGGCGGCGGGAGCGCTTCAGCGAGCGGAAGCTGTCATGGCGGGACTGGAAAAAATGGCGTCCTAGCGCCCTAGCCTGGGAAAATGCCTCGTGTGCAACGGCGTCATCATCATTCGTCGTCTGCAACGGTGCAACATTTGGGTACTGGGCGGATTGGGAGGAAAAGTCTGGGAAGTTCCTCTCCACGACGGCCACCTGCTCTCCATGATACTCTTCTTCTGTCTCATTCTCTTCCCAACAATCCCCCTTGAATTCAGCGCCCCGCACGTTCAATTTGGGGTGGTCTTCCTCGTCACCGATGGCCTCGATCCAGCTGATCCCGTCTCCATCCTCTTCCTCTTCCTCCTCTTCCTCATCCTCAACAAACTCGCCCTGCCATGCCTTCTCCTTCTGGCCGAGTCGGAGGTGCATCGGGCTGGGAATGCTGTGGTCTGAAACCGGGACGATGAGGTGGTCTCCTGGGATGCCACCTACAGGCAAAACGCAGGGAATAGAAGCACCATTTATTTCAATAGACAATTGAATAATTCATTCATAATTAATATGAAATATTAAACAAAAAATACAATGCAATTTTAATAATTAATGGAAATAATATAAAAGAAAATAAATAACTCCCTTAGTCTTGATTTGCCTCACAACCTTGCGCTTCAAATTTTTTGGCTTCACTCATCACAATTTTTCACAAAATATATTTAAAAATGGTTCAATACAGCCTATTAGTCAAAACATATGCATATTTAAGCAAATGTTACATACTTTTTACCTAAATTAATCATTTTCAAACATAAAATTTGCTACATGAACTAAAATACAAATATAAGGCATTCAAAGACGATACGTAGTATTCTACGCAGGTGACTAGTTGTCAGTTATGTTCGGTGAGACACAAAAGCGCCAGACTTGATCGCGGAAACAGGCTTTTATTTTATAGTTTCGATGCCCACTCCGCTGACCAGAAGAAATAGCTGCACCAACACCAACGAAGACAAAGCCGGTGAGCACCAAGTGCGCACCAATAAAGAAAAAGTGGCTAAAAAGTTTGGCTTAACTTCATAAAAAAAAAGTTAAAAAAAAAAAAAAAAAAAAAGAGCGGATGGCTCAGTGCAATATTGCCAACACAATATCATGCAAAGGAGCACGACCAACATGACTTAAAGACTTCTGGATTCATTTGTGTAGAACCAACCCCCTGAGTGTCCCATCTTTGATGCTCTACATCTGACTTCCTCTAAGCCACCGGTGTCAAACTCAAGGCCCGCGGGCCAAATGAGGCCCGCCACGTCATTTTATGTGGCCCGCGAGAGCAATTAAATAGGTCAAAAGCGTGCTTTGATCAAAACCTACATTTCCCACAATGCCTGTCGACTACAATACGAAGTGACTGCTCACCGCCACTAAACGGCAGTGTCTCCACATCAATGCCAACGAGTTGAATTGACAAATAAACAATGATCCCAAAATGTCCGAGAGAAAAGTTGATGCGGATGGAAGACCGTTTCAAAAAAGATGGAAAGGCGGGTACTTGTTTGTGCTTCAAGGAGAAAGACCGGTATGTCTTTTGTGTTACGAAGCGGTGTCGGTTGTTCAAGAGTACAATCTGCGTCGGCATTTTGACACTAAACACGCAGCTAAGTACGCTAAAGCTAGCCTTCAAGAAAAGCAACAAATTGGCCAAGAATTAGAAGGCAAACTGTGGTTGCAGCAGAGAGTGGTCACAAAATCCACAGCCAAAAACAATGCGGCAGTGGAAGCTAGCTTCATTGTGGCTGAAGAAACTGCCCACGCTTCCAAGTGTTTTTCAGAGGTCAGAGGGAGCGTTTTTTGAAGCAGTGCATGCTGAAGGTCTGTGAGCAGGTGTGTCCCGACCAATTACAGACTTTAAGAAATATCAGTTTTTAGGTTAGTCACTAACCTAAAAACTTGACCAATATAGTTGTAAACTGAGTCAACTTTTATTTTGTAATTTTTAGTTGATTACATATTATTTATGTGTAGCTGCTGTTGCAATTATTTAGTGCTTGCAGGTTTTATGTTTGCATGCAGACAAATTATTGTAGTCAAAACATCAGTTGGATGCAAGACTGTGCAAATGCTACATCTGTCATACATGTTGTTAGCAGCTCACAATTGTTGATTTTACAGCAATTAAGCCCATTTTAACTTTGACACAAACGTTTTGAACAAAGTTAATGTCATCACTTGTGTTTTATGTTATTTTTCTTAATTCACTTGGATAGTTTGATCCTTGATTGATGGAGTAGTGTGGGTTTCATAAGCTGACAAATTCAAATGATATATGTTGTAACAGAGCAACAAGTAAAGATATTTTTTTCTATGCAACTGTAATGTTTGTCACTTGAATAAGTCATGAATCTAGATTTATTTAACATTAAGGAGTTGTTACGTTTATTTTACATTACATTCGATTACATTTAGTTTATTTATAAGTTACATCTGGCCCATTGAGGACAGCCATTATGTCGATGTGGCCCTAAGTGAAAATGAGTTTGACACCCCTGCTCTAAGCAGTCAGAATCAGGGAAGTCAAACAATAAATGGCGTCTGTCTCATGGCAATGTAACCGAGGGTTTCAGGATGCCCGCTGATGTGGAAGTTCCGTGTAAATAAAGGACGGGATCTATGGCGACAGGAGATAAGTTTATTCATGTGCACAGCTAGTCTCATTTCGCGAAAGTCAAGACACCTTCTCAACCATCACAACACAATTCCGTCCTTCAAAATAAGAGTGCTGCAGTGTACATCCTTTTTACCGGTAACAAATTAAGGATGTCACAAAATTCAACACTGAGGCAAACAAAGTATACTAGTGCTAATAAAGTCATCCAGCTAACGTTAGCATGTGTACTTTTCATCCACAAATCTTTTACAAGTTGTTTGAGATTCTGCACCCAGGTTAGTGCATGTTAAGTGGCGGCAGCATCACACACCAACACATAAACAACAGCATGTGTGGAAAGTCTTTTTTTTTCCATGAGCTTTTCAAAAGTAAACATCTTTTCTGAAAGTGTACTCCTGTACACTGTGTCCACAATTATTAGGCAATTTGCATTATTGATTATTAGTTTTATTATTTAACAACAACAGTGCTCCTGGTCAATTGCAACTGTAAATAAACCTCAAACTTGAATATTTGAGGAAGTGATAGTGAGGTTTTCGCTTTTGTTGACAATATCTCCATGTGCACAATTATTAGGCAATTCAAAGAAAAACAAATATTGCAGTTGCACTACTTTATTTTCATTTTTTAATGTCTGAATGATAAACAAAACAAAAGTTACAAATATATATTCTGACATTTCCAAAAATAAATCAGTGACCAATATAGCCACCGTTCTTTTCAACAACACGGAAAAGCCTTCCATCCATTAAGTCTGCCAGTTTCTTGATCATTTGACCATCAACTTTTTGTGCAGCAGCAACCAAAGCCTCCCAGACACTGTTCAGAGAAGTGTACCTTTTTCTGCCCTGTAAATCTTAGGTTTAATGGCCCACAAGTACTTAATAGGGTTTAGGTCAGGTGAGCAAGGAGGTCATGTCGTTATTATTTAAGACCTTTATTAGCTAGCCACTCTGTGGAGTACTTGGATGCATAAGATGGAGCATTGTCCTGCATAAAGATCATGGTCTTCTTTAAAAGATGCACAGTTTTTCCTGTACCTCTGTGTGGAAAAAGTAGTAGGTTTGGGAGTTGAATTTGAGTCCATCTTCAACCTGAAAAGGCCCACAAGCTCACCTTTGAATAATTCCAGCCTTTACCAGGACACCGCCTCCACCTTGCTGAGGCGTCTGAGTTGGAGTGGAGCTCTGTGCCCATTGCTGATGCAGCCACGGGCCCATCAAGAGTCACTCATCTCATCAGTCCATAAAACTTTTGAAAAATCTGTCTTCAGATATTTCTTGGCCAAGTCATAGCCTTTCAACTTGTGTGTCTTGTTCAGCGGTGGTGGGGTTTCAGTCTTTCTTACCATGGCCATGTCTCTGAGCACTGAACACCATTTACCAGGAATATGACAGCACTGGAGAATAATGGGTTCCTGGGAGCTTCGCGTTTGATTTTTCTCAAATATTTGGCAGTTAATTTGCATGTTTTTCTCTCGAAACGTTTCTTGCGACCCTTTATGCACATGCAACAAAACATTTCAAGAGCACTGCATCCGTATGACAGATGTTTTACAGTTCTTGACTTTTCAGAAACTGTTAAATCTCTTTTCTGGCCCATTTTGCCAGAGGAGAAGCTGCTGCCTAATAATTGCGCACACCTAATAAAAGGGTGTTGTTGATCTCCTAAGACCACACCCTCCCTCAGTACACACATGCACATCACCTGGTCCTGGTATGCTTAAACCCAATAGGCATTCAAGTTTATTCAGCTTGGGGTTGGAAAATGTGCATAAAAATGAGAATGTGGTCAAAATACTGACTTGCCTAGTAATTTGCACACAGAGTAAAAGAAAGGGACTTCATAGCATTTATACTTGTATTCATGTTGAATGGTTGGGTATTTATATACTGGTTGAAAATAGGCCTGTGACAAATTCATAGTAAAGTTGATAAAAAGCTCATATCATTAAATAATTCATGGGGAAGTTCAGACATTCTGGTTAGCACCCCCATTTAAACCATGCAAACTTTTATGACCCTGCTTCTTGAAATCATTGGCATCGAGAATCATTAGGAACTGGAATCTAAACAAGGCACCAGAATCATTCAAATTCAAACAATGCCCAAGCCTGGGCACAATAAAACCTCATCAAAATGCCTAATAAAAACACGGGCTCCTGTTGCGGCCATAACTCACGCCAAGCTAAAACTCAACTCTGAAACCTCGACGTTGCTTGCTGTCCGCCTTGCACTCATCTCCTTTCAGGAACACATTTACAGCAACACGCCGCACGGTGGTCTAGTGGTTAGCACGTTGGCCAGTACAGGAACAGTCTGGAGATCGGGAAGACCTGGGTTCGATTCTCCCCTGGGCATTTCTGTGTGGAGTTTGCATGTTCTCCCCGTGTGCGCGTGGGTTTACTCCGGCTTCCTCCCACATTCCCAAAAACATGCAGGTGAGGTTAATTGGCGACTCTAAATTGTCCATAGGTATGAATGTATGAATGTGAGTGTGAGCGTGTTTGTCTATATGTGCCCTGCGATTGGCTGGCGACCAGTCCAGGGTGTACCCCGCCTGTCGCCCGAAGTCAGCATGTCCAGCATGCCCCTGCGACCCTAATGAGGATGAAGCGGTATAGAAAATGGATGGATGGATTTACAGCAACACACACGAGTTTGACTGTCAAGTCATATTGTATGAAAATGTCATGTGATCAAGATCGTAGCATTCTGAGCACATGGGGGTGACCAATTTATCCTATTTTGATTGATGAGCTTAATTTGTGTTCATAAATAATTGAAAAAAGACATGAGATTAACAGAAGATCTATACTTAACACTGGGATGTCACGAGATCTTGTAAGATTTAAACGAGACAAGATTTCTGGTTCAGAAAAAAAATGTCTTGTGAGCACTAAGCCTGGGACGATAATAAATAACTAAATAAATCACACAATAAATAAAAATGAACTAGATCATTTTTGCCAGCCTCAATATATTGCCATGTGCATGCATGTCTGTTTTCCTCGTCTCCTGCTCCAAACAGGCAGGAAGAAGAGTCACACTCTGCATTGGTTTCAGCACCAAATGCATCTGCTAACAGAGTTGTGGCAAGTTGTCGTTTTTCAAGCCATGTTGTTCCTATTTTATGCGCATTTTTCTTATGTGTGATATGCCCAATTTCCGACAGATTGTGCAATAGTCGTTTCCAAAAAAAAAAAAAAAAAAAAAAAAGGTACTTTTGTTGCACACCTGCCATGTTTAGCTGAGTGTTTTAGCCTTTTTCTCTGAGGTGGAAAAAGTCGAAAATTAGATCTGTTTATTGGTAGGGATCCCCATTAGCTGTGCTCTTAAAAAAATACTAATAAATACTTTTAAAAAAACAACATTCAACGCTTAGTGAACTATGGAAAAAATCTAAAGAATCAGATTCGACTATGAAAATCCTTAGTCGAAGACAACCCTACAGATAACGTGAACATGAACCAGGCTAGTGTGCGTAACGATGTACCTGCTGCTGAAGTTTACGAGAAAGTTCAAGTGCGCACGTCCTACATACAGCTCTAATCGTCCACTCTTAACTTTAGCTAGCAACGGACTACACTGAAACAACATATCCGCGTGGCTCTTCCGTCCCCTCCTGTCACACCAACAAGTCTTCAAGTAAAGTAAAAATGATGTTCAGCGTGTTCATTTATCCATTTCATTCGTCACTTATATGTATTTTGCATTGTTTTCTGCATTTAAAACTATTTTTTTCTCTATAAAATGTGATTTGTGTGCATTACATTCGTGCTTCTCGTTTTGTTACATTACATTGTACATACATTTAGTTTTCTTTATGAGTTACATCTGGCCCATTGAGGACAGCCATTATGTCGATGTGGCCCTAAGTGAAAATGAGTTTGACACCCCTGCTCTAAGCAGTCAGAATCAGGGAAGTCTATAAAATGTGATTTGTGTTCATATTATGGTGTCTGGAACAGATGTCTTTCTAAATAACAAAATAAAAGAAAAATGCGTAAAGTATTATATGGTAATTAGACCTGTCACGTTCATTGATTAGTCAAACGATTAAAAAAAATGAAGTCGGTCAATTTCCTGGCCTTGATAAATTGAGCATGCGTGTTTGTTTCCTCTCTCTACTGCACAGGCTGGATGACAAGAGGGTTCACTCTGCACATTGGTGAAGTTAGTTTCATGTTGGACGTTGGATATTCGTCTCCGTCGCTGTTAATTTCACGTTGGATATTTGTCTCCGTACTAGCAGCGGTAGTTCCCCCTCACAGTGCCCTGGCTGCTCTCTCATGGTGCGGGGAGCTCACACGGTAAGAGCGTATGGAAATATTATCATTCACAACGGCATGTCTTCACAAACACTAACCAGCCCTCTCCTGAACTAAACATGTCAAGGCGGCAACTGGAAACATCGGTGAAAAAAACTTTGATACTCTTACTAGCCACAGCAATAGCCAGTGTAAGCTAGCTGGGTTAGCTTGGTTTAGCAGGACATGCTACTGCAGCTTTGTGTGTGTATGCGTGTGTGCACCACTCAGGCTTAATGAGGTGTGCTTTACTGCATGTTAATGTAACCCAGCGTTTTAGGTTGGCCGCTGACTTCGTGCACGTTGTGTGTGAAATTGGGACAACAGCCACGGCTTCAAGAGGCACTCAATAGCTATCTCACTTAGCCATATTCAAAACACATTTTCATCATACTTCACACTTACAGCCTTCAAAATAAGAGCGGCGCATATCCTGTCTAATAGTGGTAATAAAATAAGTGTCCTAAAAATAGCTTACATTAATAAAAGTGTTCCAATTGCATGTGCAATTTTATGTAAAAGCTCTTACACACTCCTGAGAAATGTAAAAAGTTTATTGCTTTCGATGTGATGGACTCACATTATTATGCCATAAAATTAATTTAAAAATTGTCTCAAAAAAATGTTGTCAATGATAGACTATCAACAATATTTGTAGGACAATTATCGTCAAAAAAAGCAAATATTTTTTTATCATGACAGGACTAACGGCAATAATAATTATTGAGGTGTCTCTTTTCTTTTATTTATCGATTTAATGGTTTCTAGCACAAGGGTGTTCAACGCCAGGCCACTACCAGCCCACAAGAGTCACTTTACATGCCCATTGAACACTACACCACTTATGATGATCTAGTATTATTACCGAGTGGGTGCAAAATAACATTTTAAAAAATGATAGATTACCTCCTCCGGTGTCGTCCTGGCCCACAGCAGTCAGACCCAGATCTCCCTGCCAGCGGTTCTGGGTCAGGCTACCGCCACTGTCTCGCATTATCCACGGACACCCTGCAACCTGCGCCAGCGCGTCACCTAAAACACAACATGACCAAATACACATTAGTGATGACTTCAAATGCTATATTTCCTATACTATACATTAAACTGCGCATTGTTTCTATAGTATTTGGGGGATGGTTAGCAATTAGGTACAGCTAAGTGAAGCACTACACCCACACCAACTATAATAATAGTCTGCTAGGCTACGTCATATCATACAATTAAAGCCTCGTTAGCATTCTATTATAAAGAATTAGCTCCGAAGCTAGCTTGCTAACGGCGGGATATTAGCAAGAAAGTGCTATTTGAGAACATTAGGTTGCTCGCGTCGTCTTATTCCAAACGTGGACAAACTTCGACGCCATTTCTCACGTTTTTTTACCACCAAAAATGTATGAATAATTAAGGGACAATTAAAGTTAGCTTAAGCACACTAGCTGCCGGTTAGCCATGTTGTCGTTGCCAACGCGAGCTAGCGTGTTAGCACCATTAAATTAAACGTTGCGTGTAACGTCTGCCGCACGTATTTCCACGTTACTTACCGTTTAATGGTCGATGTATTTAAATATATATCCGTTTGGGAGCTGAGCCGCGTCGAATGCTGGGTATTATTATCGTTGTAACAAAAAATGCTAACTGTGATGCCAACGCTTCATTGAATGAAAGTCAGCTGTCGCCTTCTTCGTCGATGTCTTTGACGGTTTGAATAAACACGCAAACACACCGCAACTTGGTGTTAGCATGTGTTAAATAAAAAAAGACTTTCTAATCATTTAAAGAACAATATTTATATACGCTAATGTAGCTAAGAAGACAACAGCAGCAGTAGCGCTCATGTCTTCCGACGTCCGTCGCACATCAAACACGTCATATAGGTTGGCACGTCAAAGGAAGCATATTTTTTGCTATATGAACGTGTATATTTTGTAAAACTGAAAACACTAATTTGGCTTTATGAACATGTACTTTACTGATTGTTAACTAGCAAAAAAAAAAACAAAACAAAAGGAAAAAAATCGGTGTTAAAAGCGGCAAAATGACAAACGATATACTTATTTTAAAAAAGGGGGGCTGTCACGAAATCTGCTTGGCAACACGTCACCTAAGAAATGTTAGGTCCGCCTAGCAACACGTCGACATTTTATGTAAAAACTATTATCACTAATAAAACGCCAAATACTACTACTTCTTGTACTACTACTACTATTATTATTAGTAGTAATAATAATAATAACTGACAAACATGAAGTCTGCCCAACAACACACTTTTAATAAAGTGCTTCGAATATTGTTTTGATTTATCTAAAT
Source organism: Dunckerocampus dactyliophorus (assembly GCF_027744805.1). NCBI lineage: Eukaryota > Metazoa > Chordata > Actinopteri > Syngnathiformes > Syngnathidae > Dunckerocampus > Dunckerocampus dactyliophorus. The sequence continues at coordinate 21,896,106 of NC_072833.1, read as the reverse complement.
AAATACTAAATTGACCTGTGGGACAGTTATTACTGTTAGTTATTACACCACCAAATATGGTGTTGTTCATATGGTTGCTGAGCAACCAGCGACCTTGTGTAACTATGTGTCAATTAGGGAACTGAGTGCGTGTTCACGAGCTGTAGTAATCCAAGCTAACAATGTATCAATCATAATCCAAACAGTTCATGAAGTACAAATTATCCGTACAGAACTCAGGGCAAAAAATAATACTTAGTTTTTGATTTCTTGCCTCTTTGGAGCTTATACAACATCCCACAATTCAGAATTTGATTTAAAATAATCTTTTCACTTTAGATTTTACAGAGTGTCCACATTACCTATGGTATTTCGGGAAGCATTTTTTCTTCTTCTACTTGTACTTGTGCTAGGAACACAAAATAGCACAACTCTTACATGACTATACGGTGTTCCCTCGTTTATCGCGGGTGATAGGTTCCCAAAATAGCCTGCAATAAGCGAAATCTGCGACGTAGCCAACTTTATTATTATTTTTTTACAATTATATGTTTTAAGGCTGTAAACATAAACTTTATACACTTTTCTCAGACAGGCAATAACATTTTCTAACACTTCTCTCTTGTTTAAACACTCAGAAAAGTTCAAACCTTCATTTGAATTTTAATGATCAACTTACAGGTCAGACAGAAGAAATTATTATGTCACTCACGCGTATTTCACTGCCGTTCCGCTGTACTGTCGCATTTTTGTATCCTTGTTAAAACATGTTGCTGCAGTCCTCCTCCTGTTGCAGTCCTCCTCCGTTCGAACCGAAGATTCATTTACAAGCTAGCAAGCAAGCAAGCTAGATGACACAGGAGACATGGCAGGGCGGCACCAAGGAGATTGACTGACAAGGGGCTACAGCCAATCAGGACGCATAAAACAATGGCCAGTGCAGACAGACAGAGGGAAGAGAGAGACACTCCTTCCCATAATGCAATTTTTCTTAAAGGGCAAGGCTCGGCCTGTCACACATTGCTGTTAGAAGAAAAAAAAGAAGCACTGAAAAAATTCAGAGAAACATAAACATAAACCATAAACATAAACCTAGTGGTAGACGAGTGAAACTGCAAATAGCGATGCTGTGCCTGTCCAGTGCATGCAGGGGCACTTCAATATAAACCTGAAAAGGTCTGCCACCTCATCTTGGCTTGTTGCGCGCTTGACAAGGTGTCTCTCCGCAGAAGGAACCCCCCCCCGAGCCAACCAATCAATCAATGCAGAGCCTGTCCCACCACTCAGTGCCACTGCCATTGAAACAAGTGACAGTCTCCCTATTAGCCATCTTTGAAAAGTGCAGCATCGTTGTCGTTGTGGAGCTGTGGACCAGTTCTACACTCTCAGCAGGGTCCTTGAGGGTGCATGAGAGTTTGCCCACCAGTGTACTTGAGTTTTGTGGACTTGGAGAAGGCATTCGACCGTGTTCCTCAAGGAATTCTGTGGGGAGCACTCCGGGAGTATGGGGTATCGGACCAGCTAATTCAGGCTGTTTGTTCCCTGTATGACGGTTGTCAGAGTTTGGTTCGCATTGCCGGCAATAAGTCGGACCCGTTTCCAGTGTTGGACTCATGCCAAGGCTGCCCTTTGTCACCAATTCTGTTCATTATTTTTATGGACAGAATTTGTACGCACAGCCAGCGCGTTGACGGGTTCCAGTTTGGTGGGTCTCTGTTTTTTACAGATGATGTGGTCCTGCTGGCTTCATCGAAGCGTGACTTTCAACTCTCACTGGATCGGTTCGTAGCCGAGTGTGAAGCGGGCGGGATGAGAGTCAGCGCCTCCAAGGCCGAGTCCATGGTTCTTGCCCGGAAAAGGGTGGACTGTCATCTCCGGGGATGAGATCCTGCCCCAAGTGGAGGAGTTTAAATACCTCAGGGTCTTGTTCACGAGTGAGGGATGGAAGGATGCAACGCGAGATCGACAAACAAACTGGTGCGGCGTCTGCAGTGATGCGGACTCTACATCGGTCTGTTGTGGTGAAGAGAGAGCTGAGCCAAAAGGCAAAGCTCTCAATTTACCGGTGGATCTACGTTCCTACCCTCACCTATGGTCATGAGCTTTGGGTAATGACTGAAAAGATAAGATCGCAGGTAGAAGTGGCTGAAATGAGTTTCCTCCATAAGGTGGCTGGGCTCTCCCTTAGAGATAAGGTGAGAAGCACTGTCATCCGGGAGAAACTCGGAGTAGAACCGCTGCTCCTCCGCATTGAGAGGAGCCAGATGAGGTGGCTCCGGCATCTGGTCAGGATGCCTCCCGGACGCTTCCCTGGGGCAAGTCCGACCAGTAGAAGGCCTCGGGGAAGACCCAGGACACGGAGAGACTGTCTCCCAACTGGCCTGGGGACACCTTGGGATCAGCTGGGAGGAGCTGGACGAAGTGGCCAGGGAGAGGAAAATCTGGGCCTCCCTGCTTAGGGGGCTGCCCCCACGACGCGATCTCGGATAAGCAGCAGAAGATGGATGGATGGATGGATGGATGAAGGTAATAGACTGTTGGGAATAAGTTAATATAATTTCATGCAACAAATAGTAGAAAAATAGAATTGAAGTTGTAAATGTAGACCAGCGCTTCTGGTAGTGGTTAGGCCAGCAGAGTAGGCTTTGCTACCCCTGACTGCACAATACGGATTATTATACAGTATTTCGAACATAATTTTTACAATAAAATATCCCTTATTTTGAAAATTCACATACATTTACACACAATTCAATGTAGGTATTTACAATTATTTTTTTTAAACTAGTTTCCATGGCCCGGCGGTAGGGGACCTCTGCTTTATTTTATTTATGGATTTGGCTGTGTCATGGCTGGAGTTTTTGAAGTATTGAAAGAACTAGACATTACTGTCATGTTTATTTGCATTTTGACTAACGACACGGTAATGAGGGAGAGGCTCCAGCATGCCCCCGCAACCCAAGTGACGAGAAGCGGCATAGAAAATGGATGGATGGAAACTAATGTTGCTTATCCTCCTCCAGTTACAAACATTCATGTCTGTGAGCTGCGACACACTTTTTGGCACTAACTTTGATGTCAAACCACTTTTTTTTAAAACATTTCTGAGACTCCGCTTTCCTCTGATCCAACAGAATTCTTTGCAGCCACGACCTTCACCCAAGACGATTTTTTTCTTTTGTTGGTCACACACACATGAAGTACCACAGACTACATTTTCTGTTTTTTTCTACTTCTCTTACAAGTACTGTGCATACTGAATAAGACACCCGGAACCTACATGAACAAAGGATGTGACTTCCCAGACAGTGCAGTGGGTCGGTTAAGTTGTGTGACACGTATCTTTTGACTTGTGTTTGTTTGGCACCGTGGGTGAGGTAGTGGTCTGGATCGCTGCATGTGAAAAGCTACTTAAACCATCAAAAGCTTGTCTCAGATTGACTGACTGCTAGCAAGTCATGTTGCCATCTTGTATCTTAAAGGTTGAATTACTTTGGAAGCAACTGGCTGGCTGCATTCAACGAATGTGGCCCCCGGGCCATAGTTTGCCCACCCGTGGCCTAAGGGGTAGTTATGAAGCCTGGCAACACATTGGTCAGAAAAATGCAGACAGGAAAATTAATCTTTTGTTTCCTTATTCACTTGTATCAATTTCTTTTATAAAAACTTATCACAAAATATTGACATTTTAGGGTATAACAGTATAAGGGCCGCACGATGGTCTAGTGGTTAGCATGTTGGCCACACAATCACAGTCTGGAGATCAGAAGACCTGCGTTCGAATATCCTTTCCTCCCACATTCCAAAAAACATGCATGTTAGGTTAATTGGCGACTCTAAACTGTCCATAGGTATGAACGGTTGTTTGCCAGCGATTAGCTGGCGACCAGTCCAGGGTGTACCCCGCCTGTCGCCCGAAGTCAGCTGGGATAGGCTCCAGCATACCCCCGCGACCCTCATGAGAAGCGGTATAGAAAATGGATGGATGGTAAAACAGTATACATTTATAGTATTTGTTGCTTTTAATCAAGTATTTTATAGTTTTGCCAAAATACATCATAAATAATTTGGGGCAATTTATTTTACAAAAAATGATGACTAAATATTTAAACTGTAGGATAAAAGTACTTTATCATAAGCCCAATGTCTTGTTTTTAATCAACTAAATAAACACCAAAATAAAATAATTGTCTATGTGGCAGTTATGAAGTCTGCCTAGCAACACATGGGCTGTTACCTTTTCATTTGTATTTGGTACATAATTGTGTAATAACAACAACTGGAACACAATATCAGCAGATATTTATTGATGCTCCTATAATAATATTTCTATATTTAAACAAAGCATTTTGTATTGTCGCCAAAGTGGTGACTGTCGGATATAAAATAAAGTAAAATATTCATAAGGTGCAAAAAATAAAATAAAATACAATGCAAAGCTTAGCTACAAATAGCATTTTCACATTTGTTGACATTACTGATGGAAAAGTGCGCAAAATAGCGCCAATTCTTTTTTATTACAAGCTTAGACAACACAATGAGAAGAACAAAAGAGGTTTAGAATTGTCAAATTGGCGACAGCTGTCCTGGCTGCTCAGTACAACACGGCTACATCGGTAATAAACAACTAACGGAGTGTATGAAAAGTCTCATCATGTGATGTTATTGCGATAATAAACTGACAAACTGGAAATTGACGTTACCATGACAAAAGTGTGTCTGTCAAACACGGTTACGTTGAAAATATGTATATTTATTGAAATCTAGAAAAGTGGAATGTAACATGAAAACTCAGCTAGGTTTTTTTTTTTTACAGTACACCCGTTTTTGACCGAACCAAACATGCCCCTGACCTCAAACATTATGCAAATTAGCGACAGTCAGTCCAGGCTAGTTCAGTTCAAAATAAAGTCAGAGACAAAAAAAAAAAAACAAACAAACAAACAAAAAAAAAAAACCCTAAAAAAATCGTAATATAAATTTAGTTGGTAGCTGCTGGTGTTTGACTGAACCAATCCTGTCTCTTGACCCAAAAACTTAATGACAATTAGCCATGGTTGTTCCAGGCTTGCAAAATTGAAAATAAGCCGCTGATAAAAAAAAAACCAAACAAACCCCAAAATGATTGGAAGTCATAAAGTATGTTAAGACATTTAGGCTTTAAGGCTAAACTAAAACTGACCCTTTTTGGCGTAACCAAAATTACCCCAGCCCCTGAAATGTATAATTATTGCTCAGTAAAATACAGCTAAGTTAAAATTAAGAAAAAAAAAAAAAAAAAAGCTCTAAATGTAAATTAGTCAGTAGCCGCCGGTTTTTCACAGAACCAAACACACCCGCAGAACCCGAAACCCATGCAAATTATTTCTCAGTAAAATATGGCTAAGTCAAAAATAAGCTGCTGATAAACAAGTGATAAAAGATTGGAACGTACATTTAGATGGTAACCACCCGTTTTTGACAAGTGCACCCCCAGAACCAAAAAACCCATGCAAATTATTGCTCAGTAAAATATGGCTAAGTCTAAAATAAGTTACCAATTTAAAAAAAAATTTGATCGAAATGTAAATGGCTGTTTTTTTGCGTGTTTGTCACTTTAGTGTGACAAACGCAAAGATCATCAAACATATTTAAATATTCGTCAAGGACAACACAACTGAACACAAAATGCAGTTTTTAAATGAAACTTATCATTATTAAGGGAGAAAAATCACCCAAACCTACATGGTCCTGTGTGAAAAAGTGATTGCCCCCTAAAGCTAATAACTGGTTGGGCCCCCCTTAGCAGCAACAACTGCAATCAAGCGTTTGTGATAACTTGCAATGAGTCTCTTACAGCGCTGGGGAGGAATGTTGGCCCACTCATCTTTGCAGAATTGTTGTCATTCAGCCACATTGGAGGGTTTTCCAGCATGAAGCGCCTTTTTAAGGTCATGCCACAGCATCTCAATAGGATTCAGGTCAGGACTTTGACTAGGCCACTCCAAAGTCTTCATTTTGTTTTTCTTCAGCCATTCAGAGGTGGACTTGCTGGTGTGTTTTGGATCATTGTCCTGCTGCAGAACCCAAGTTGGTCTCAGCTTGAGGTCACAAACAGATTTGCCGGACATTCTCCTTCAGGATTTTTTGAAGCAGCAAAACAACCCCAGACCATCACAATACCACCACCACATTTTATGATATTCTTTTCTGAAATGCGGCATTAATTTTATGCCAGATGCAATGGGTCCCACACCTTCCAAAAAGTTCAACTTTTGCCTTGTCACAAACCACAGACTATTTTCCCAAAGGTCTTGGGGATCATCAAGGGCTATGTCCACACTACAGGTCAATTCCGATTTTTTTGCCCACATGTGACCTGTATTTGATTTTTTCATGTCTATGTGACCAGCACAATACCGATTTTTTCAAATGCGCCTCAGGCCTCATTCGTATGTGGATGTAAATCCGATATGTATGCGATGTGGCTGCAGTATGAACGGTCAGGTCGCATAAGTCCGACCTGACCGTCATCGAAAGGCATGTACTGTATGGGCGTGTTTACAGAGACTTCAAAAGGTACTTGGATAAAGGTACTCACCAATGTAGGCAAAAGTTCTTCTCATCTAAAAATTATTATTATTATTTTTTTTAAAGGTGTTAGGGAAGCAGCTCTCGTCAATGTCTCACCACTCTTGCCTCAGACATCCACCCGCACGCTCCTTGGAACAGATGTGGCAGCAAGTTGTCTACGAACTGCCATATCCAAAATTCTTGCCTTCTTTCTTCTTAATCTCTTACACGGAATCATTTGGTTGTGGAAAATATTGACTCCCGTTGCACTAAATCCATGAAATTGCCACAAACGCTTTAAGGAGAGCATGCTAGTAATGTGAGGATCGATACTGAAATATCAATACTTCTGATACCAGCTCTTTTAAAGTCGATTTAAAATACTGTACACTACTTTTTAAAATTTACCAGACACATTAGGTGAATTTGTACATAGTATCGGATTGGTATCGCCGATACCAGCCTGTATTGTACCCAGTATCAGATCGGAAATGAAATCAATGGTATCTCACACCAAACTAATGCATGTGAAATGCATGTGATGTTGGGATTTCACGCATGCACGTCACTTTTCAGGTGCTTTGTGTTCACATTAACAAGTCCCATTTGTTTGGTAATGTGAACGACCACATATAGAAATCGTATTTAAACAAAAATTCTGAATTGGGCATCATACTCTGCAGTGTGAACGTAGCCTAGATGTTTTCTGGCAAAGTTGAGACGAGCCTTAATGTTCTTTTTGTTCAGCAGTGGTTTTGGTCTTGGATCTCTGCCAATGCGGGCTGTTTTTGCACGGTGTCTTTTTTTTTTGTGGAGTCATGAACACAGACCTTAACTGGGGCAAGTGAGGCCTGCAGTTCTTTGGATGTTGTTGTGGGGTCTTTTGTGACCTCTTGGATGAGTCGGCGCTGCACTCTTGGGGTCAGTTTGGTTGACCGGCCACTCCTGGGAAGGTTCACCACTCTTCCATTTTTTCACCATTTGTGGATAATGGCTCTCACTGTGGTTTGCTAGAGTCCCAAAGCTTTAGAAATTGCTTTATAACCTTTTCCACCCTGATAGATCCCAATTAATCTCTGTTAAGTTATGTTTTAACAGGGAGAGGACAACCACTTTTTCAGTTTCATTAAAAATTTTCATTTTAAAACTGCATTTTGTGTTCAGTTGTGTTGTCAGTGACTAATATTTAAATTTGTTTGATGATCTGAAACATGTAAGTGTGACAAATCAGGAAGGGTGCAAACATTTTTTCACCCCACTACAGGTAAAATAAAGATTGGAATGTAAATTTCGTGTGTAGTAGCCCGTTTTTGATGGAACCAAATGCACCCCCAGATCCCAAAACATAGGCTAATTAATGCTACCCACAATTACAGCTCAGTCGAAAATACGTCAGCAATGAAAATGAAAAAAGTAACGTAAATTCAGTCGAATAGTTTTTAAAGTAAGCGGCCCGACCCCAAAACTTCCGAAGTAAGAGGCCGGTAAATTGGACGAAACTAAAACCCTTTTTCTTTTCTTACAGAGTGTTTCTGTTATTTTAAGAGCCATTTTTAGAATAAAAGCAAAAGCTAAAAGTTAAGACATGTGGCAAAACCACAAAAAAAGCACTTTGCTGAATAAATGTAAAGAAATTCAATATATATACTTTAAATATATATCAACATAAATAACAGGAAAGCTAGTCTTGTTTTTTACTTTACAAATAAATATTTGAATCTGCTGACTGGAGTGAAAGAAAAAAGCATGCTCAACAGTATAAAAGTGTTTTTTTGTGGTTAATACAAACAACCATTCTAAATAAATATATACACAATTTCAACATAAGAAAAAGAAAAAATGTTGTGAAGGAATTTTATGTTCCACTCTTCTGTTCCCATTCCTGGAAAACAAAGAAAAACAGAGTTAAAGTTGTAATTTCTGTCATACTTTTGACAAACTCTTGTCAAAATTTCCCCAGTAGCGATAGCCCAAACTTTGCACAATTACACCAGTTCTTAATTATGGAAGAAAGAAATAATGGTATCCACAGTACATACACGTTCATGAGGGGTAAGCCCTCACCACTTTGCGCTTTAAATTTTGCGGCTTCACTCTATCAAGGTTTTTCATAAATATATTAATTCATAAATCATACTGTTTTGTAGCTGAATACAGCCTATTATTAGTCACAAAATATGCATATTTAAGAAAAATGTGACATTTTTTTGCCTAAATTAAGCATTTTGAAAAATAAAAATGGTTAAATGAAGTAAAATACAAATATAAGCCATTCAGAAGATAGATTGAAAGACGTTGTAAAGATATGTAGTATTCCACACTAGTCACTAGGTGTCCCGTAATGTTGTAGTTGTAGTAGTGTTACTGTATGTTGGTGAGACACACAAGCATCAGACTTAATTGCCAGAACAGGAGTGCTCACACTTTTTAGCCTGCGAGCTACTTTGAAAATGACCAAGTCCCAAAGATCTACCTACTACAATCAATATAGAAAGTATATATATTTACTATATTTATTTTAAAAATACATGAGTAGGTATTTATGTACGTTACACATGTATATCAGGAGTGCACGCACTTTCTCAGCATGCAAGTACAAGTCAAAATGATCTACCTCTTTCTATAAAACATATACAAAATGCAACCAGTAAACTCTGAAATTCTATTGTAAAAATTAATGATTAGTATTTCACATTTTCAAAGTTTACAGGTAATCAAAGTAGTTGCTATCATAATTCACTTCAATATGGAAATAAAGATAGTTACACATAATTCCTAAATAGTTGCGTACATAACCTGAGTACTGCTAATATGTCAGTCAAATTAGCTATGTAACGTTCATTAGGGCACACAGTTCATGTGTTACATCCCGTTAGCATTTGCTATCAAACATTACCGATATACAAGAATTTAAAATGATGATGCAAAAGTCAATGCAGCCGAAGTCAAGGCAACATATTGAAAAGGTTTCACCAATGGGCACATTTTTAATTTCATCATGAAATAATAGTTTAAGAAGCGAATGTGTAGAAAACACTGATTTCTGTAGTAGAGTTCATGACGCCAAGCAAAGCCAGTAAACAATACACTTTTTTTCTTCGTAACTAGCCGCTACAAGTGAACAGATAACTTGTGTTATAGATATAGACATCTTACCGCTGAGTTAGTTCATCCATAATCACAATAACAAAGATGAAAGTTGCATCTTCATGTGTAGCTTGAAATGCTGCTGGGGAGCAAGCGCGAATCAGGAGGGGAGCTTAATGTCAGCTGACTGATGTCATATGACAACGACAAAGTGACGTTTATGCGATCTACCCAAACTACCTTGGCGATCTACCGGTAGCTCGCAATCGACGTAATGGCCACCCCTGTGCCAAAACAACAGGGTTTTAAGCAGGGTTGCATTATCTCAGAACAGGCACAATAATCCCTAACACCGGCTACTGTTGCGGCCTATTATTTCCCCCCCACTCAGCTCCTCTTGCATTGGAGCACATTAAGTGCAACAAGTATTATTTATGCCTCAAATGGCTAATTTTCTCTTATTATGTCTACTATATTGGGGCTATGGATTAATTTACAGTATTTTGAACATGCATACTGTTTACATTGAATGCTTCATGTTACAATTCACAATTCCACAGGTCTGAAAAGGAGTAGGAAGAAGCACAGCTTATTCAATCCTACCCTCTCCGTATCACATCAATTGCTAATACATATGTCCACTTCCTGTATGACGTAAAGGAAGGTGTAATTTAATTTTTGAGGCAATTAATAAACAACCTCAAGCTTTATCGTCTCTAATTTGAAGGAAAAATAAATTCCAACAATCAGGAAGGGCAGAGTAGTTGTGCAAAATGGGAGTGGGCTAATTCAGGTAGGGAGTGTGTCCAAATATGACCCCTAAAATTTGTCAAACCATAAAGCCTCTTGTAGCCAAAATAGCCCACTTTCTGATTCTTTTAGAGAGTGTATCGTTGAGACTTTTTCGTCCAACTTGTCATGGCAGACATGTCTGCCGAATTTTATGTCGACTGGTGAAACTAATTCAGATTTGGGAGGAAACTACACATGAAACTTTAGCACCATTCTCTGCCCACGCTGTTTGGTGACGGCTAAAAAGCTTTGCAATTAATGTGTCTGGTGTAAGTGGGTAAAGTTTGGCTGTAATGGGGCAAATTCCTTTGGAAGACTTTGTCAAAGTATAACTCCTGCAAGTCCATATCTGGACAACAATAACTTACTAATAAGCTTTTTAGCCTAGCATCTATAGGACTTCTGACCTTAGCTTTCCTCAGGACGTGACCTCGGACTGGCGACGCCTTCTGGATGCCCAGCGGTTGGCGTCGGAGCAGTGTTGCGCTATTAATTGGCAAGCACATCTCGGTGTCGCTGGTGTCGCAACTGGAGAAGGGCGACGACTCCTGTGCCCGCCGTGATGTAGCTGGTGACTAAAAATGTTTTAGTAAGTATGTGGTGTAAATAAGTAAGACAGCCAGTAAATAAAAAGCTACGTGCTAACCTGGACTGCAGAGGATCCTGTTTTTGGTTCTATGGTAAGGCCCAGGGTGACTCCGCCGCTCAGGGCCTTCTTCAGGCTGCCTTTGACCTCTGTGAGCTCCAGCTCCAGGTTGACTCGCTCTTCCTCCTTCTGTTTGCACTCCAACTCCACCTTCTTGAGGCGTTCCGTCAAGTTGGCCTGCGATCGTTTGCCTAACGGCAAAAAAGACAAATTGGTTATACAGCGGAACCTCGGTTCCGGTTATTTTCCGGTTAGCGTACAATATGGCGCACATCTTGTCGTGTTAATACACTACGTGAGTGCAACTGTGTTAATACATGGAAACGGGAAGCGGAAGTCAGCTCCGTCACTCGTCTATGATGTCATTAGCACCCGTAGTATGACAAACAGAATTGCTCCAGGAGAAAGTATGCGAGAAGTAGAATTTGTCACATTTTTAGGGGTGGTGTTGGACAGTGCTCTGTCTTTTAACAAGCACATTTCTAAAGTTTCTAAAACTGTGACTTTCAATGTAGCTCAGTTGAGATTAATTTGCCATCAAATGTGTAGAGATGCAGCCAAGGTCTACATGCATTCCATGATTTTTTTTTTTCTCATTTTAAATACTGCTTAACAACTTGAGCTCATTTACTATAGGTAATACAGCTATACAACCACTTTCAAGTGCTCATGACACCAAAACACGTTAATCTTGTGATTTCCGCCAGGAAAAATAACACTGAAAGGTATATTTCCTGTGTTAGACGTGTGCACGAATGTTGAAATATTTATTAGGGATGTTCTAATCGATCGCCCACCAATCAGTATTGAACGTTTTCTGCGAATAATCACGTGATCGGTAAATGCCCTTCGATGCCTGTAGCTATCCCTGCGTAGTAGTGTAGCGTCTTGCCCTAACTAACGTCCTCCGCCCAATTTCCTGGGATATATATCCCCAATTTCTTATGGTTCCAACGTGGTGCCCACCAACGTGGTGGCCGCGGGTACCAGGGATCTCCCCACGCCCTTGAGGCGCCTGCAAGCCTGCTTTTTGTTCAGGTTTTCAGTTCATGTGTGAACACTAGAAAGAAATGCATTCTGAAATACAAAATGTATTCACTTTCTTTGGATTGAAATAAGTTGTGAAAATAATTGTTTATTAAAATGTTTTTTATTTATAAAGTTACACTTAATGTATGTGATCAGTATCGGCAGCATAACAACCTGATCGGAGCATCCCTAGTAATTACCTATGTCTTGGCCTCCCGGCAGTTAGGGGACAGTGGAATTGTTCCAACTTTTCCCCCTTGTACAGCACCCCTGGCCAATAGCACTTATCATAGATAAATTGAAAAATGTATAATTCATCTAGGAGTGAGCGATATATTGATATTTACAAGCACATGATCAAAAACAAACATATCGTTCATAGCGATATAGACTGTTTTCTTGTATCTTGACACTGATCTCTCAACTCTTCGCTCTGCTGTGTGTCAGCACTCTGAGCGGGGCTCCTACGTCGCCGCCCTCCGTGCGTAAAGGAGGTGGAGAGAAAAGGGTCGGAGCAGAAGCTCTTTGTGTCAAATCTAGCTACTATTTCTGCCGTCGTTGGGAGTTTTTTCTGGTATTTGGGAACTTAAAAGCGAAAGTACGTATTGTTGTGCAGTTTGTGTTTTGTCACTGAGCAGCAGCAGGTTTTCCTGCTACATCCACCCCGCCCCCAAAGCAGTCACAAGCCGTCCGTGCAGTCATCAGCTCCCTCGAGGCGCGATGCCACGGGGGTGGACCTCGCCCTGTTTTACAGAGCGGGATCTAAGACGTAAATGTTTCTTAATCTTCATGAAATGACTAGTCATTACACTCAAGCCTCACTCGGACTCGATAATTTACCTGTCAGTGTGTCAAAACGTGTGATGGAAGAAGGATGTGTGATAAACAAGTAGTCCTAACTACAAGATAAAAGAAAAAAAATCCTCTTAAAACAGGGTACTTTATTTCTTATTTTGTTCTTTTGCTCTTTTGGTATGAAGATTTGAGCATGACTAAAGGTTTGTTATAAAGAAGATTGAATATGTTTTACTTTTTCTGTATTTACTTCTTACAGAGAATGGACTTCTAGTTTAGTTGTTTTTTTTTTATTTGAATGAAACAACTTATAGTTGACTTTGACTTTGTCTAAACTCACTCAGTGGGAAAAAATATTGGAATATATATCGCATATCAAAATTCGACATACATATATCGGGATACGAGTTTTGGTCCATATCGCCCAGCCCTAAATTAATCCATGTGACATCAGCAGATTTCACTCATGGATGACCGGTATGGGAATTGGCAGCATAAAACCCTGATCGGAGCATCCCTAATATTTATTTATTTTTTTTTTAACAGTTTTTGTCACTTCTTCCAGGACTGAAGTGACGTTTACACCAAAAGTTCCCAACAGGAAGCTGCCGTCTACCCCAATGTTCCCCCATTGTTATGGTCCAGTTCTGGTTGAATTTCTGTTTGTTACATATTTTGTTGTGTTGAAGGCTTTTGCTGGAACACTCGAGGAGACAGTAAGCTTGTTAACATTTCCTAAAGACACCATTCACCTCGTCAGATGACTGGCAAACTTTGTGGGACAAATGTTTCAATACTGCCCCGTAGATCTCTGTGGGGATTCTACACTGTGCCTCCTTCTACCATCATAACAGAGAGGTTAATTACATTACAAAACTTAACGTAATTAATGAAATAAATTCGTTACTGCTGTTAACGTGTTATTTTTTTGACAAATATATTGGACTTTTGTTGATCTGATCTTTGTGATGATAATCTGTTAGTGTGTGCTGCTATGTTCATCTGTCTTTTACATTTTGTACATGGGTAATTTTCAATATGATTTTAATATAATTTTATTATATGGAGTACAATCACTGATTGTATTTTTAACTTGCTGTCATTTTGCCTGATAGCTTGTAGCTATCTCTGTTCGGTTCAAAGCTCAAACCCTCTGGTTCCTGGACAACCTGCTGCCCTCCCCGAGTCACTGGCGCCCAAAATGCAACATCATGCTGCTGCTGTTTACCTGACATCCCCTCAAGAGCACCGCGCAGGTCCTTCCTCTCCTGCTTGAGACTGGTCAGATGGTTCCGGATCTCGTGTTTCTTTTTCATCAGCTCGTTCTCTTTGGCCTGCAGCCGCTTGGCATCCGCCTCCACGCGTTTTTTGCCATATTTAACCTGCTCCGCACCTGGAATACAAGTGAAAACACCGGATGAGCCGACCAAAAAAGGCAATCATTACTGCCACGCACTGCCCACACACTGTGATGAAAAGTCGCGGTTTTCATAATTTAACTTTGACAGTAGTGGTTCCCAAACTTTTCACAGCCACGTACCCCTTCAGACATTTGACTTGAAGCCATTACCCCCTGATCCTGCACACTTAAAAAACAAAAACCTTTTTTAAACCTTCATCAACTAGAAATATTGAACATGATTAATTTTATTGTAGGTTTTATAAGTAATTCTGTTTCCATAATTGCTATTTTGCATGGTCAAAATTTTTGCATGAGCGCAAAAAAAGTACCGCAATTTCCGGTGTATAAGCCGCTGCTTTTTTCTTAAAACTTTGAAACCTGTGGTTTACACAGCCGCGCGGCTAATTTATGGCTAAATTCTAATCGTGACATCTCCTTTGCTTCAGAACTACTATTAATGGTTTAAATGCCGTGCTGCTCACGAGTCAGTGGGGAAAGGGTAGCTCTTTCTTTGGCTGGAGCCAGTCACAAGCTATCAGTGCACTCACTATCAAGCTTGTCAAGCCACTGGAAATCGCAAGGTCATTACAGTCTGACTCACGGTGTCATCTTACAAAGAACACAAAACTCATCACACAGCAAACTTAATGCTCAAAAAATATTCCTGAGAAATATACAAACATGTACCTATACAAGTTACAAAATGGGAAAAACCCCCAACTCTTTTAAAGTTTTCCCATAATCTATTGTGTCTGAGTAAAGCGTTCATTGGTGCCTGCCAGGGTGCTGCAATTATGTTAGCCTCCCTCTGGTGGACAGAGGCAGCATTGCAGCGCCATCCATCCATCCATTTTATATGCCGCTTGTCCTCCAAGGAAATGCTTTGCTCAGACGCAACGCATCATGGGAAAAAAAATCAAATATATATTTTTTATTCAAAACTCATATTGGTACACATTTGTATATTTCTTATGTATACCTTTTGTGTTTCAAGATGCTGTGTGATCGCTATAATGTTCTTTGTAAGATGACACCGTGAGAGAGAGACTGTTTTGAGTAATGGCCACCTGCATTTTCCAATGGGCGGACAAGCTTGTGAGTTTTTTCATAGCTCATTATTGGCTCCTTTCAAATACCGTAAAGCACCGTCTATAAACAGCACTTTTTTTCCACTGGTAAGAAGCAAAAAATCGGGGTGCGGTTTATACACAATGACAGGTCTGTGACCAGACGCAGAAATTGACGAGAAGCCCATTTTATAATAGTCGTCTGTGGGTCAGACAGTTGCTTTGACTTTAGCGCCCTCTGCTGTACAGTTGCTGAAAATGCTTGTGTATGCAAAAAAACTTATCTGACGGCTGTCTGTATTTTCACACAGTGAAAAGATCTCTATATACACTGAAGCTAACCTAAGCTTCCAATGTAAAATACAATACAACGTTGGAGTTTATTCAAATTCACACTGAAGCAATGCAATAAAATAATAATAGAGAAAAAGAGAAGCAGTGAAAGATAAGATATCAAAACATCTCTGAAAATAGCAAATTTCTTTATTTTTATTTTTTATTATTATTATTAATGTGTGCTTAGCCATAATATTAAAAATGTAGATGCCGAAGTTCAGATTTCTTCTTTATTCTTCTTTTTGAAATTGCTTAGTACCTTTACGCACGTTGATTTGAGATGAAAGAGTTGGCAAGCATTTATGAACTGAACATTTTTTTCCCCCGCCATGAGCCTGAAAATGGGGGTGCGGTTAATACACGGGTGCGGTTTATAAATGGTGCTTTACGGTAAAGAGCTGCCTGGTCCTCACAGACTCGTGCGTGCCACCGTTTTATGACATGGACATGTGCAGCTTATAGTCTGGTGCGGCTTATATACTGTATGGACAAGTCTGTTTTTTCCTATAAATGTATTGGGTGCAGCTTATACACCAGTGCGGCTAAAACACCGTAATTTACTGTATTTGTCCTAACTTCTGTGTGTTTTATTTCAGCCAGATGTTGGGATCCTTCCGTTTGAATGGGTTGAACTTTGAAGCTTTACTTTTCTCCACTTGCAGTGACTATGATTCAACTCTGCATATTGTTCTGATACCAAATTGAAAGGCAAAGTTTAACAAACATGATAAAGCAGTATTGAAAGTTTAAAAAATATATACTGTATATAAAACCAGCGATTAAAGGTGGTAATCCCCACTCTCTCATCCTGACACACATTCAATGACAAGGTTTTGACAGTGCTGTGACACCAATATAAATTAAATGTTTAAGATTAAACACTCTTAATGCACAACATAATCATCAAACTTGCTTATGTGTTAATATAACTCACACAGAGCAATGAACAACTTCACGCTCAGTCTCCTTCCTTCTTTCTGCTCTGACTGCACTCTGCACTGAGAGCCGTTCCGACGCAGTCGTAATTGTGAGCCAATAGTTTTTCATTTTTATTCACGTATGACAATTTGCATACCCACTTTGGGAACCTAGTGTCTCGTATATGTGAGTCAAATTCTGCGACAATTTGACAAATCGTTTGTTTTTAAAGCGTCCCAAGACCCTTGAGCTTCAAAACAAAACGGCCAACTTGGCTTGTTTTCATGCACGGGTAATATAAAACACACACTCCTGATTAAAAATTTTAAGACCAGTTGAAAAATTGCAAGTATTTACATTTTGCACTGGTGGATCTTAAAGAGGTTCTCAGTAGAGCTTCAAAATGCAAAAGGAAGAAATAGGAGTGAGACAAAAACCTATTTTGAGTAAACAATTTATTGCAAACAAGCATTAAAGTGAAACAGGCTGTTCATCAGTTGATCTAGGAATTAAGACCACAGCCTTTAAATGCCAAAATCTTGGCAAACATGTGGATTGAATATCATTTTCTGTCAGGTTATGGAACAAAAAAGTCAAGTGCTAGACCCAAAAAAATTCCACCATTCCAAAAAAAATGTTTTTGTCCACCTCAAAAAAGCTGAATATACAGTAACATAATTTTAAAGTCAGGTCTTTGTAGGAATTTCAAAGGCAGCCACTTGATGGCAGTATTGGCTTACTCTCTCTCTTGCCCTCTCCCTCTGCAACCAGCTGTTCATGCTTTGACTGATGATAAAGATGTTTTCAGTAATAGTAAGGTGGAGTCATGTTTCATTGCCTATTTACTTTTGCTTTTAAAGTGGTTGTCCTCCTGCACCAAAAGCGCATACACATGAAAAATAACCTCATGATACAATGACAAAATCACGGTGAACATTAATGATCATAAATATGGTTTTACTTGAACGATTTTCACCATTTAAAGACTCATATGCAGTTTGACGTCTGCACTTTGACAGTGTCTGTGGCGCCGGTCAGACTGCAGATACGAGTTTGTAAACTTGTGATTACATATTTATTTATTTAAATATGTGTATTATATTTTCTAGTTGTTCAATGCAAATATTTAATAAAAACATTGATAGATTTAATAAGCAATATGTTGATTATTAAATAATTAAACAGCTTTTTCAATATAAGATTTAATTAATTTATTTATTTTTTACATATTTATTTTTAATGTATTGTTACTTACTTGAGGTGTTGCGTTTCAGAGATGCTGTCCCGTTCACGTCGCTAGGTCCGTTCTTCTTTTGCAGGTTTTTGGGATCAGCCTTCTGTTTGGATGCTGAGCCGTTGGTTGCAGTTCCTGTCTTGCCCTTCACCTAATTGGACGACACTTATTAGCCAAGACAAAACACTAACAAAGCAACTAACCTAGCATTACTGGTGCCCAAACTGAAGTTTTTTTTGAGGGGGTTAGGGTATGTTAGTCACCTTAGCAGGGTATTGCTTTTTAGTATCATGAGTTAGGATCTTAGGAGAGATGTTAGAAACAGGTGTTTGGTAGTGACTCATAGCAGTTGTGGAGGTAGAAGAAGAAAGAGCAGGAGAAGAGGGCTTGTTTGGGGCCGTGTTTTCGTACAGTGCTGCTTCTTGTGGCGGACGCCCCCCTGTGCTGGTACTGGGTGACTGCACATCAGGAGAAGAAGAAGAACAAGAAAGTACATAGTGAAAAGTGAAAGAAGTATTTAGTATTTACAAATAGTGGTTCACTTGGCAGGGTTAGAAAAATGTTAGTACAATCCAGATTCAATTCAGGCATTTTTCAAGAGCTATGCACGTCTGAAGTGGCACAAAAACACGAACAATGTACTGCTATGTAGATAACATACTTAGTAGGAACGTAACTGATATGCATAAGTTGCATAGGTAGGTAGCATATTTAGTATGAAACATAGCAAAATAGTAAATCAAAACGATATAGGGTTATGTAGATAGCGTAGGTAGCATAGAGTAGGATTGAAACATAGTCAAAACAGTGCTCGTACTTGAGTAACCTTCTTTACCATTCCGTCGATGGGCACGTCATCATAGTGCAGCGCCGTGCCGCTGGGGCAGGCGTAGCTGCCGACCGGGTTGTCCAAGTACGGGTTAGGGGAGATGGCCCGCTTGCTGGTAAAACTGTAAGAGAAACATAGTTGGCAACATACAGCATGCCGCTGTGTTTACATGCCGCTGCAGAGCGTAGCCCACCAGAGGGACTGCTTGGCCAGCTGGATGACGTTAGCGGTGGTTTCCACGTCGATGTAGTCGTAATGCAATGTGGCCGGGTCTGCGGTGGAGCCGGTCTCCGCCAACAGGACCCCCAGCCAACGGCCCATGGCTTCAGATGAGGACGCCTGAAGGGAACAAGTTAGACTTGTCAGTGTTATAATATACAAATATACAACATACAAAACATGTACCTCCAGTACGGCCACTTCCTGTCCGTTGCGGAGCAAGCGGAAGGCAAAGCGGTGTTTGTGGTCGAGGCCTGGGATGACCTCACAGCCTCGTAGAGGCAAGGAAGCGATGTGGCTCTTCAGATCGTCCTGGTCCTTGTGGAGGAGCAGCTGGTTGTCTTTGAGGCGGCACCAACGCTCCCGCCACCGGTTATTGGACAGCACGTTCAGGTACCCTTCAGATGACATGCCAGTTATCATTAAAAACTGGCTGGAGGTGCAATTGTATTGATATAAGAAGAAGATTGGACTAGATTTATATAGTGCCTTTCAAGACAGGCGCTTCACATTGAAACCCATTATTCATTCACTGGAGTTAGGCTGACGGAACCGTGGCTGCAACTTTGCACCTATGGCCTCTCCAACCACCACCAAACATTCATTCACAATTATAATCCACTGTGGGCAATACCAGAAGGTAGGTGAAGTGTCATTTAGGTTGCAAGCATGCAGGTGCTTGTGCATGAGCAAGAGGTATTGTCTTTGTTTCTATTATACAATATGGCGGTTGTGATTAATAACTGGCAGGAGGAGTGATCACATGACACGCAAACCTCGGTTTTCGAACGCCCCCGGTATTTGCCAAAATATTGCCTCGGTTCCCGTACACTATCCTGGTTATTGTACAATACTGCATCTTACAAACTGTTATATTTTCGTATGTTGAAACCCTGTGGTGAGGTGCACGGTGGCTTAGTGGTTCGCGTCAAAAATCGGCTTCCGCCACGAGGTCCGGCCGTTCCGGTTGCCGTATAATGTTCCTAACTCTTGGCCACACTCCAACATGGTAGGTGCGGTAATGTGCCTCAAAGGAGGTTGCCACTCGACTCTCGCCACCCGCAAGAAGAAGAAAACGCAACACCACAATGCAAATATTTCTGCAGTATACCGTGGTGAAGTTAGTTTTGCGTTAGACGTTATATATATTTGGCTCCGTAGCTACAGCGGTAGTTCCCCCTTACTGTGCCAGGGTTGCCGAGTCATGAAGCGGGGAGCGCGCAAGGGAAGTGTCGCTCTAACCGCTGGTTGTTTATACTAGGGGCCGTCAATAATTTACTATTGCGTTTAAGAGAATTTGTTAAAAATATGTCATATATTCTAAACCACACCACAAATTGATCTATAACTATGTCATACTCTCTACCTTCGTACCTGCGACCCTAGTGAATGAAGAAAGCGACACAGAAAATGGATGGACAAATTTTGTGGTATTAATAAAGATGTGGACGGAAGATACTCCCAGCATTGGTTGTTTATTGAGCCATCTTGGATCAAACACCCAACACCAAATTTTGCAATACTTACTGTAGTTTACACAATACTGCTGTTACTCAAATGACTGACTCACTATCACTATAAACTAGTCCGTTGGCCATATCAACAGACAGTGCCATCCTGGTGACTAAAGAAGAAATCAAGGAAGCTAATGTTGCCAAAGTGTTAAACAAGAGATCACAGGCAATCAAAGATGTTGAGAAGTTGTTGCTGGTGTGGCTCAACCTTCTGTCAACAAGAGCATCAATAAAAGGTAAAAGTGATTTTTTTTTACCCATTCATTTTATCCATTTCATTCATCATTTACATTTAGTCTGCATGTTTTGCTGAATCTTTTAGGGTGAGTCCAGCCACCCTACGGAGGAAACTCATTTTGGCTGCTTGTATACACGATTCTTTTGGGCACGCGAGGGTGGTTGTGGTTTAATTTATTTCGAACATGCCGCAGTGAAACATTTTTATGGTATTTTAAATCATTTTCAAACTAATTGTGGTCAATATGTGCATAAATAAGCTACATATGTGTCTATATAGTATATATATCCATTCATACAATATATTAGTTAAAATTGTTTTCAAGTTAAAAAAAAACAACAACACATTTTTAAGTTGCGGTGGCTTTTATTTTGTAGTCGCGCACCGCCGCGATCAATTACATGTGACGGCCACTAGGCCCAGCGGGGCCCATCCATCCATCCATCCATTTTCTATACCGCTTCTTCCTCATTAGGGTCGCGGGGGCATGCTGGAGCCTATCCCAGCTGACTTCGGGCGACAGGCGGGGTATACCCTGGACTGGTCGCCAGCCAATCGCAGGGCACATATAGACAAACAACCCCCAGCGGGGCCACTATGTGGAAATACTATGTCGTGTCCTGTGTAATTCCTCGCAGCCTGAACTGGGCTTCGACGTGTTGCCAAAAGTCGTTAGCTGCCTTGTTAGCATTGAGCAGCGCCGGTATGGCTACGCTGTTGTCACCGTTGTCCGTCGACATGTTACTCATGTCGAGTGTCACCAAATGTTGACATGTAAACAACAAGCAACAACCACTTGACTCTCAGTGGCATGACACGTCACATGACCTGGAAACAGGTGTGTGGAAAAATGTGACCTGCCACTATGAAATATTGAGGTAACATGACGAGTTTTGTTAATTACTTATGTTGTGACCTTCTTGAGCCACTTATTTACATTTAGCTTTTCTTTTCTTTTCTTTTATTTGATTTTATTTTTCTTACTAAGGACATATTTATTGTGTTGTGACTTGAGTTGCAGAATTAGCCACAGTAGACTGCATTGACAACTGCATTTTATTAACGTACATTTTGATTATATATAGAAAGAATTCCGTTATTTTTTGTTATTCATTTTAAATATGTATATTTCACTTTCATCGTGTTCTATTACATGGTTTAACAATTACTGTTTTTATTACTTTTTTTTCTCTTTCCAATAAAGATATTTCACAGTAACACATTTTAGAGCTGTATTTATGATACCATCAAACAGTTATATTTTTGCCCAATCTATCAAGAATCTCATACCGGCCCATGCCTACATGACACATGCAGGTTGAGCATTTGCGCACGCATGTGCAGGAATTTTGAGGCCTGCTTTTTATATCTATTTTGCACAGTGGCAGTTAGCATTAACAACTGGTAGGAGGAGCAATCACATTATTACATGACACAAGCACAAGTGCGCAAGTGAGAGTTTGAGGTTTTCAGTTGAATTCTATCATGCAGCAAAGTGGCAGTTAGCATTAATAACACGCAGGCCGCGCGATCCCATTGATAGCACAACATGTACAGGTTGGGTGCTCATTCTTTAACAACGATGCTTCCACTATTGCAAAGCTTACCACAAGTTGGTACGTCTTCCTCCGCTGACGAGGTCTGCTCATCCATGGAAGGCTTTTTCTTGCCCAGACCGATGATCTTAGTGATTTTCATCCCGGTGCCCTTTCCAGTTGTTCCCGTCTTCTGCTCCGACTTGGAATTCTTCTTTCCTTTCCCTGGATATGAATAAAAAAAGCAAAAACGTTCAGTTTAGGTCAAACCTCACAAGAAGCTGTCGTTATTGATAATGCGCACCGTTGTCCTTGTCCTTGTCAACATGTCCGTTCTCGGGCGTTGCTTCGCCGTCTGAACTTGGTCTGTCGCACGACGATTTCTGTCAAAGAAAATGCAAAATAAATGAATTTCAAGTGTCCCTGATTGGCCTATGGGGAATCTTAATTGGTTATTTGTAAAATATTTTTTTTAACAGAATGGATCAATGTTCTGCACTCCTGTTTCCACGATGGCACACAAATGTATTGGGTTTCACCTTTTCCAGCTCTGCTTTGTAAACAGGAGATCCAGAGCGATCCAGTTCAGACGTCCCACTGCCGCACACCTCTCTCATGATCTGAACAGTTGACAGAATACAAAAACCCCAGACAAGATGGTGACTTCTGTCGACAACCAGCAAATTCAAGAAGACATTGCAGCTGAGTGTAAGACTTGTCCTGCGTAAGTTTCCCGTGGTGGCATAGAACCAGGACGTTTCATATGACCAAACTCATGGCACTTTTGAAGACAAACTTTGTCAACGTCACAGCTTTCTGAAACATCGACCGCTGTCCGAAACATTCGCAAAGTATGAGAAACTTCTATGGGACAGCAAAAAGTCATTGGCTGTAAGAGAAAAGAGACAACACCTGTCGGTGGTGAGTACTGTCGGGTTTAAACGCTTCATTGGGCACATCAAGGCTCGCTACATAATGCCTATTGTGGATAAAACTATACACCACATGCATCAAGAAGTACAGTGGTGTATATTTGCCCCCTTCCTGATTCCTTTTTTTTTTTTTTTTTTGGTCACACTTAAATGTTATGTGACTTCTTGGATAAGTCGTCGCTGCGGCCTGCCACTCCTGGGAAGGTTCACCACTTTTCCATGGTTTCGCCATTTGTGGATAATGGCTCTCACTGTGGTTCACTGGAGTCCCAAAGATTTAGAAATGGCTTTGTAATAATGTAATAACCTTTTCCAGACTGACAGCTCTCAATTAATCTCAGTTATGTTTTAACAGGGGGGGGGGCAATCACTTTTTCACACAGGGCCATGCAGGTTTGGATTTTTTTCTCCCTTATAAAAGTGTCATGTTCTGCAGGACAGAAGCGAGCACTTCCTGTCCTGCGCTCTTACTTTGGCGGGCTGCACTTCTTGCTAGGAGGAAACTGCAGCCGCTTCACTCCTGGTGGTTGCTGCGAAGCTGGCAGCGATTAACACTAGTGGCTGTTTAAAAGCCCAGCACCGCCTCGAGTACGGCGCTGGTTCATTGCCTCTAGTCATCTCGCCTATGCTGTTACATGACAGTTTTACTTACCTGCTGCTACTACCAATTGTGTTGTTTTCACAGAGCCTTTTCCTCTATCGCCTTCTGTTTTGTTCCTGTACAACTGTGAGTACCTGCACCTGTTCGTGCATCATTAAAGATTTTTATTTGCACCCAGCTCATGACAAAAAAGTTTCATTTAACAATTGCATTTTGTGTTCAGTTGTGTTGTCATTGACTAATATTTGAATTAGTTTGATGATCTGAAACATTAAAGTGTGACAAACATGCAAAAAAAAAAAAAAAAAAATCAGGAAGGGAGCAAACATTTTTTCCCCACCACTGTAAATGGGTCAGTTTTTCTACATTCCTGCTGTTGCTGACTATTATTCTCTGAGTAATATCACCGGATCAAGCCTTTTCAAACATTGCACACTAATAAACAAGTAACAAAATTATGTATGATCGGTACTGCTGTCGGATTAATATCGGTATAGGCTGATATTCAAGCTGCAATCTCGGGATCGAATAGGAAGTGAAAATAAAAAATATATTAATTATATATATATATTAATATTGGGGCCCTATTTTTTTTTAACCCCAATTCTGTTTTTTTCTGTTAAAATTTTTTAGAATTCCGTTTTTACCTTCCATCCATCCAACTTCGTGGGTATGCTGGAGCCTATCCCAGCTGACTTCGGGCGAGAGGCGGGGTACACCCTGGACTGGTCACCAGCCAATCGCAGGGCACATACATCACATCACTCTCCCATTCATACCTATGGACAATTTAGAGTCGCCAATTAACCTAACATGCGTGTTTTGGGAATGTGGGAGGAAAGCGGAGTACCTGGAGAAAACCCACACACGCACGGGGAGAACATGCAAACTCCACACAGAGCTGCCAACAGAGATTTGAACCCAGGTCTTCCCGATCTCCTGATAGTGTGGCCTTTTACACTTATTTTACCAGCAGAGTGTGTGCTATTTTGGGTTAGTGAATAAAATGTCAAATGCAAAAATCCTTACATTTACTGATGCAATACATCATATGCAAATTTTGGCCATTGATTGAGATGTCAGTCTCTGCACATATTGCTACAAACTGGAATGCCCGTGCTTGTGATTAAGGACGATGTAGTCGGCGATGCAATTCCAAATGCATTATTAATGTAAGATATTTTTTATGACACCCTTGTTTTGTTTACACAATTAGACAAATGTGACAGAGAGCGCTTTTATTTTGAAGGCCGGTAGTGGTAGTGTGTTGTGTGCATTGAGAATGTCTGTTGATGGTTAAGACGAGTTGGGAGCAAGAATAATGTGCCTGTGGTCTTTTTTCACTCAGAACTTGCATGGTGTCAGCGGGCATCGGAAAACGCTGACTTTTATTAAAGCGGTAAAACACAACACGGTGCAAACACACACAAAAAGCCTGTGTCACTCACATACAGCAGCACTAGCATGCGTTGCTAAACAGAATCAGCAACTTTGTCATTGTACAGAGTACAATGAAAATTATGTGCAACTCCTCTTCAGTGCAAAATAAAAGGCGAAAGACAAATAATAAAAAAGATTAAAAAAAGAGACTATAAAAACTATAAAAGCTTCCCGGAACCAGTATTATAAAATTAGCTGCCATGTATCAATGAATAAAGAAATAAACATTGCCCAGTGATATTAATATTACACCACTGTTATATTGCAGGATTTCCCATATGAAATATTGCACAGGTGGGTTATGTGACAAGAAACAGATTTATTAATGCTATGGCCCTGTAAACTAAGCTAACCCAGCTAGCTTCCAGGCACGCTCCGTAAAAGAAGTTTTCCCGTCAACTTTCACTGGTGATTCAGGTCACCATTTCAACATGTTTAGTTGAAGGGGGGGCGGGTTAGTGTTTGTGATGAGATTCCGTCTCGAGTGAGTGGTCCGCCGGGGGAAATACTTCCCCACACAAACATTCCTTCTCCTCACGATGACAGCATTTCTTTCACATTATGTAAATTTCCGCAAGATTCAGCGTTCAACAGTAAATTCAGTTTTTATTGGCCAATTCCATGATTACGTTTACGCTGAAATCATAGGGCCTTACAATAGAAACACTCTATAAGTAAGCATTAAAAGTATTTGATTAAAAAAATCCTGAGCCTACCACCACCGTCAGATTACAAACCTTACGTCAGATTATGAACCTTTGAAAATCTGGCAAAACTACAAACAATCTGCCTCATTTACAAGGGACTACACAATCTTGCGCCTCCTCCACTGATGAACTTAGTTAAACACAATATCAACATGCCTTCTCCACGTCCACAAAACACATGTAGAGGGGGGGGGCAAACTCCCTTGCACCCTCAAGGACCCTGTTAAGAATGTAGCGCTGGTCCACAGTTCCACGACCAGGACGAAAACCACACTGAAGACACCTTACCAGGCAGGCTGAGAAGTGGGACCCCAAGAGAGTTGAAATACACCCTCAGGTCCCCCTTCTTAAAAAGCGGGACCACCACCCCGGCCTGCCAATATCACATTTTTATTAAATGTAATGGTCAAATGGAAAATGTTGTACATGTGTGTTTTATGAAGTAAAAAAAATTAGGCACACGTTTGAATCTGGTGCATTTACATTTCAATGCACTACGCAGAGACAGGTTCAATAAAAATGCAATGCATCCCTCCCAAATAAACCTCTAATCTAAATCGCTGTTACCTTGAGCCACTGCTCTGCCTGTTCCTTACTCTGGACGGCCAGCACCAATGCATCCGCCCCCTGGTGGACAATCCTCAGTTCGTGTCTCTTCTTCTTGCCGTCTTTGGGGACATGGGTGATGCTGCAGCCCGTCAGGGTCAGCTCCATCTGGGGGGTGTGGTCTTTGGATGATTTGTAACACTATAGAGTGGAAAAAGGGGTTGTGGCATCTTCATCATACACTACCCAAGGAGAACATACTATAGATAGCGCTCCTCAGCCAGTAGTACTCCTCACCAGAAGTTTGTTATCTTTAATGACGCAGAGGAGCTTCGACCACTGTCCGAAGCGTTTCTTCCGCAGTAGGAACGCGCAGATGCGGGCGTCTTTAACTAAATCCATAGAAGCCTCCTCAGACGGCCACTGGTGGCGCATCTTCTGGCCCTTGTCATCCTCCTCTTCCTCGTCGTACGATTCGTAGGAGCTGCTCATGGCATCGGAATCGAAATCTGGACGGAAAAGAAAAAGCAAAATGAAAAGGCAGAAACAACTGTGTGCTACGTACAGTAAGGCTGGGCGATATGTACCAAACTCATATCCTGGTGTATTTAGGTTGAATATCAATATATGATATATATCCCAAATTTCTACATTTTAAAGCTTCATGCAAGATGCACATAAAAAAAATCTTATCTAAAAATAGCCTCTAAAACAGTGGTTCTTAACCTGGGTTCGATCGAACCCTAGGGGTTCGGTGAGTCGGTCCCAGGGGTTAAGACACACCGGACCCATCGTGTCAAGTCGTGATGACTCGCCACCGCTTAGCCATCACTGGCTGCAGATCATCACATTACATTGCTTGCCTTGGCCAATCAGTACTGCAAAGAATTTAGCGCGCTCATGGTGCGTTCCATTTGTACTTTGTCGGAAGTCAGAATTTTCGAGTTCCTAGCGGGAACACCCGACTGAAACACCCCCCGAAGTCGGAATGTTCAACTTGGAAGTCAGAGCATCCATACCACCTCCGAGTCAACAATCAATGATGGCTGCCTCGTGTGTAAACGATAAATAATCAATAAATAATTTATAAAAAAAATACTGCTATAATGTGAAGTTTTTCTGACTTGGCAACTGGAACGCTTTTAACTCGGAGATCACGTCACTGTCATTCCGACTTCCCAGTTCCGAATAGAAATGAAACGAACCATCAAGTAGTCAACGTGTGACTGATGCGGTAGTACATCGTGTGATTTCGTTCTTAATATTTTAATCCATACTACGTAACTATGTCGAGCAAAAAGAGAAAGTGGTGGGACGAATATGTACAGCATGGATTCACATGTATCACGAACCGTGATGGGAGTCAGCGTCCTGTCTCTGTCATTTTGTGCACCAGTAAACAAACATATACCTATAAACAAACATATACCTATGTCTTGAATTTGAAAAAAAATATATATTTTATTTTTCACTAAATAAGGGTTCGGTGAATGGGCATATGAAATTTATGGGGTTCGGTACTCCCAACAAGGTTAAGAAGCACTGCTCTAAAAGAAATATACAAAAAGTCAAATACAGTATACAGGTACAGTATGTCGTCACACACTCACTGGATGTGATGTATTCCGGGGCTTTCCCAGGACTTAAAGGGACGGCTTCCTCGTAGTAACCTTCTGGAAGGGAGGAGCTTGGCAAAGGTGGCGGGCCGGCATTTGTGGGCTGTAGGGAAATAACAGAACATTCTATTAAAACATGCAACCCCCCCCAACAAAACACTATTATTTATATTATGAAAGGTGGTTAACATGAATAACTGGAAAGAGGAGCGATTGCGTTGAATAGATGGCAGATCTAGCCTACGCATGTGCTCATGCATAAGCGACTGTATCACAGGCTGAGATGTTTTTGATTATTTCTATTTATTATAGAAGACTATTATAGAAGTTTGTGGTTAGCACTGACAACTGAATAAATGAAATGAATAAATAGTGGAATGAATAAAAAGTTGCCTTCCAAATGGGAGCTACAGAAAGATTTCCTAAAACTGGAGAGGAAGGAATGAGATAGAGGAGCGGAAGGAAGAATGCTAGCGAGGTTGCTGAAAAGACAATAATTATACGGCACTTCTGACAGAGGAAAAACACAGGACAAAGGCCAATGCTGAAAAATGTGAGTTATGGCAGACAAAGGTCAAAGTCGGTACAGACTGACAAAATGAGGGTAGTGCAAACTAGTCTCGGTTGGTGCTGCTGTTTTGGTTAGCAACGTATACTAGTGATGGCTATACTGTCACTGTCCCGCCTCTGATATAACATCTGAAATCAGAACAGTACCAGTTCGATTTCAACCACCCTCAAGAGCGACAAAAAATTGCTCTAAATCATCACTGGGCTGTTTCGTGGTTGACTACGGCCTATTATTAGTGTCAAAAAAATAAAGCATATTAAGCAAATTTTAAGTATTCTTGGCCTAAATTAAGCCTTTTCGAGCATAAACATGATTAAATGAACTAAAATACAAACAGCTTAAGGGAAGAAAAGGACGCTAAAGAACTGTAGTCTACACCGGCCTCTAGGTGTTACTAGTAACACGCACCAGACTTGATTGTTGTTAACAACAATTATTGTATGTGTCAATTATCTCACAACAAGCACAACAATAATACCGTCGTCCCTCGCTACACTGCAGTTAGACCATCGTGTTTTTTCAAAAATTCATGAACAAATGATCACTGTTTCGTTGCTGACTACGCCCTATTATGAGTATTAAAAAAAAGGCATTTTTAAGAAAATTGTACATATTCTTGGCCTAAATTAAACATTTCCAAACATAAAAATTTTCTAAATGAACTAAAATACAAATACAGTTTAAGGCAATACAAGACGATGAACTGCCACTTGGTGTCACCAGGTGCTTTTATTGCCGGTTTACATTATCTTGCAACAGGCACAACAATAACTATCATCATCATCATCATAATGATACTAATAACACAGGCTACTGTTGTGGCCGTACTTACTTCAGCTAAAACTCTGAATCCCCGACGTCACTTCCTGTCCACACATCCGGAATACATTTATTGAAACATACAGAAGCACGAGTCTTATTGTCATAGATGGCTTATTTTCTCTGATTATATCTACTATATTTGGTAATGTGAGTGTAAAGGTGACTATAGGACAGTTATTCTATGTATAGAGGGCTCTAATAATGTTAAAACCCATATGTAGAAGGTCGTCAACAGGTTTTCTATGCTCTAACTACAAAAATATTATATTTAGAATTAAGGAACCCTGGTTCCATGGAAATCCATTTATCGAGGAGCCACTTAACCATGATAAACGAGGGATGACTGTACAGTGCTTTATCTCTTTTATCTTTGTCTACACCAGAGCCATGGTTTGTGTCCTTTGTAGTTACCCCCGTCACCGTCACGTGACCAGAAGTGAGCTTTGATGACAAGCCAACATAATATCTGAATATTAGGACTAGCATGACTCACCCCAGTCGACGTTCTCCTGATATTTTGTTGTCTCAAACTCCAAAATGACTCGCAGAAGTAATTCCACTTCATCGTAAGTCTAGACGAGGTTTGGAAGGCGGAATATGACTTATGCGCACGCATACTTTCTTCTTCTATAGTTTGGTGCGTCACATGGTTTCATCTGCGTGTCTTTTCACAGCGCCACACATAGTTGTGCCATGTGTATTACATCATTTTCACTCAGTCATCCGTTCGCCACAATATTATTGCAGTCGTCTTCCACTGTGCTTCATTCGTCATCCTCTTTATAGAGGACTGCTTTCTTTTCCATTCCAGATTGAATTCAATAGTGTTTCTCACATCAAGTCTCTTCTTTTCTTTTGATCACAGCTGCAACATAATCCAAAATGGAGCCACAGAAAATTGCAAGTACCAGCCTTTAGATCAAGAAGGTGCAAAACACTCCTGGCAAAACACAAAGGTGGCGTGAGTGTTGATCTCGCGGCCACATCGCGTCTTTTTCCAACAATCACGTCTTCCATGTAATGACATACCCCGCTGAAGCCACTGATATGAAGACAAGACAGCCCCTTACAATATATGGAGGGTTCCACCCCAAGTCATTCAATAGTGTTTGTCACCTTCTTTATCAAAATGGCCCTTGCAACTTTGTTTAGCTCCATTGTGGATTTTCATTTTGAGAGCATGCTCATGCTAAAATTATGTAATAAAAATATGTTACAAAACACAACAGTTGGACTCGCAGTGAATTAATAACACCACAAGACATACACCATATTGTACGCAAAACAAAACACACGTTAAGGTTACGGTGAATTATCAGTAACAGACATGAAGAAGGAATACAATTAAATAAGCTTGACTTCTTCCTTCTCCTTTTTAGATATGTTAAATTGTGCAGATGTAAGCACGTGACGTTGCTTAATGTACATTGTCACGCATGTCTAAAACTAATAAACCATATATCATATCATACCATAGCATTCAAACTTTTCTCGTTTCTCAAAGAATTACGACTTTTCCTGTAATGTCCGACTTATTTCTCATTGTATCACAGTGTTTTTATTGAGGTTTTTATTTAGGTCCTCATAAATCACATTTTTATTCTTACAGCACTGAGGTTGGGTATTGTTTGAATTTGAACGATTCCAGTTTTGATTCCTTGTTTCGATTGCAGTTCTTAACGATTCTCGATGCCGATGCTTTTAAAAGGCAGTCATTAAAGTTTGCATGGTTTACTGTAAATAAGGGCGCTAACCGGATTCTTTTTGGATGAAATGTCTGAACTTTTCCATGAATTGTTTAATGATGATATGAACTTTTTTATCAACTTTACTATGAATTTCTTACAGGGCTGTTTTCAAACAGTATACAAATATCAAAGCATTCAAATTGAATATAAAAGTTGTGAAGTTCCTTTTTACAGGAGAGCACTTTCACAAAAAATGTCTACTTTTGACAAGTAGTATACTTTGTTTTCTGCCTCAATGTTGGTGTAAGTTTTTTATTACAACCTCATTTTGTTAACACAAACAGGATACAGCCCTCTTATTTTGTGTGGGTTGAGAAGGTCCTTTGACTGCTGCAAACAGAGACGTACTGTGCAAGTAAATAAATTTGCCTAGCTGTAACCATAGCGCTCATCCTTTAATTACACCGAACTTCCACATCAGCAAGCATCCTGAAACCCTGGGTTACATTGGCATGAGAGAGACGTCATTTATTGTTGGACTTCCCTGATTCTGACTGCTTGGAGGAAGACCGATGTAGCGCATCAAAGACGAGGCACTGTTATTTCTACACTATGAATGTGTGCATAGGTATGAATTTGAGTGTGAATGGTTGTTTGTCTATGTATGCTCTGCGAATGGCTGGCAACCAGCGTGTACCTCGCCTCTTGCCCGAAGTCAGCTGGGATAGGCTCCACCATACCCCCACGACTCTAGTGTGGACAATCGGCATAGAAAATGGATGGATGGACGTTGATTGTGCATTGATATCTTTGTGTTGCAAATGTTGCACGAAGCCTACCCCAGCTGACTTCAAGCAAGAGGCAGGGTACACCCTGGACTGGTCGCCATCCAATGGCAGGGCACATATAGACATACCATTCACATTCACATTCATACTATGGACAATCTAGAGTCTCCAATTAACCAAACATGCATATTTTTGGAATGTGGGAGAACATGCAAACTCCACACAGAGATGCCCAAACGGAGATTCGAACCCATATCTTCCTGATCTCCTGACTGTGTGGCCACCATAATTTTATCCAACAGGATGAAGGTCTGCGCAAGAAGTGAACCGGCACCCTCTTGGTTGGGAACCAAGCACTCTGCCACATTACCTCTCATAAAATCACCAAGTCGGTTTAATTTGGTGGTCAAGTTGCCGTCATGACACGAGAATAAATACATTATTCAGGTGAAAAAGTTCTGATCCGAACAGAATCATGTCGGAATATTACGAGAAAAGTTGTATTATTGCGAGGGGAAAACGTAGTAATGATACGAGAATAAAGGCAAAATATCACTAGAAAAAATGTTGAGAGAATAAAGTCAAAATATAACGAGAACAAACTTTAACATTACGAAAACAAAATAAAATATTTACAGCAAAACTTGTTGCTTTTTTTGTAGTGTATCGCGCAGGACTTCAGTGGAACTGTCTTGACGTTGTGGCTTATTATGTTAGCTGTTGGTTAGCATTAACAACTGGCAGAAGGAGAGACTGTTCTTTTATGTTCTTGTATTCTCGCTACATAAAAACAAAATGACTAGTCTTTGCACTGTACTCGTGAAGAGGAAATGAAGTCTGTATATGATGGAGTTCAGTGGATAACACAACCCAGATAGTACAGTGTCGACATGTCAGTGACCTACATACAAAAAAATGATGAATGCCTTGAAATTGTAGTGCTTGCGTGACGCAACCGCCTTGTGTGTTGACTTGCCAAGAAAGGCAGGCAGGCAAGGGAGGGGGAAGAGAATCGGTCTCCAACATCAACACATATGGGAGTCATTTGTGTCTCATCAAAAAAAAAAAAAAAAAAAAAAAAAAACCCAAAAAAGACCGTTGCAACATTTTCCTCAAAGCTCCAGCACGAAATGTAGCGTGGTGACGTAACCCGGAAAACACCGACTTCACTGGGGCGCGCTTACTGTCAAACATTTCTGGACTGTTCTGACCTGAAATTGTCTAAGTGTGCATGTAGTATGTATTCTCATGAAATCAAAAAATACTGAAATAAGCAATAACAAAATAGAAGTACTCACGTAATGAAATGTTTTTGTCATACTGCTGTCATACCTATAAAATGCGAGTGTCATTATCAAAACGCCCCCCCAGCGAGTTTTCTGAACCGCTGGCATCTTGGCTGTGACGGCATGCCGAGGACTCATCAAAACACAGCCATGGCAGCAAAGCGAAGAAAGAGAAATATTCACAATAAGAACACAACAATAACATTCACTGGCCTGTCACGATCGATTAATTGATTAATTGCTTAATCAAACAATTAACAAAAATTGTTAATTATGCCGCCTCGATAAATTGACATGTGCATATATGCCTGTTTGTTTTCGTCGTCTCTCTGTTCCACACAGGCTGGATGACAAGAGGGTTCACTCTGCATGTGTCTGTGAGCCCTCCTCTCATTCGGCGGGGCGACCACTGAGTGCATTCACAGACAAAGTGCTAGCAGTTAGCAAGCAAAACGCTAATATGAATGAAGGCAAAAAAAAGCCATGGAGCCATGTTTTCTCAGCTGAATGCCACAGCTCCATTGTGGCGGTGCAGTTTAATCGGCAAAGTGAATATAAAACGAAGCAGCGCAAAATGGTGCACGCTCACAGACACAGACTCGCTACATTGCAAAAAAAATGCATACTTTCAATACGGTCGAAAAGCAAACATTTCGGGAAATGTTAGAAATGTTTGACAGACAGTACAAATTTCGTAGGAGGACGTATACATGTACATGTCACAAACAGTAATTCCTCAAATGCATAACCGAATGAAAGAAGACATGCTGAAGGACATCGCCAACACTGCATTTTATTCCACCACTACAGATATATGGTCCAGCTCAAATATGACCTCCTACATTAGTTTAACAATTACACTACAAAACCGCGTGTGTGGTTTTTATTGAAGTGTTTGATTTTTTCTTAACAGAGACAGGGTCTATTTTGTATTGTTTTGGGTTATTATTGTGATTTTTATTTGTGCAATTTTTGCTAAAAGAGACTGAGAGTCCATTTTATTTTCATTGAGGTTTTTTTGCCTTTTTTGTTTGTTTAATTAATTATGTTGTTCGTTTAATTTACTGAAAAACTCTTGACATTCCAATTACAATGTTAACTACTTTTGAGAAATTAAAGTAATTCAGTTAGAATTTTAGGATCACGACCAGAAAATTTAGAGGTGCACACCAAAATCAACTTCCAAAATAAATATTTACATTTCCTCTCATAAATACTTTAATTAGTTTATTTCCATCTTTCGTCTGTGCCTGTGTTTTCCCCAGTATGCTGATGGAAGTACATGCAAACTGGAAAGTTAACAGCTCAGCCACATTAGCACTGTGGTGTCTTTCATTCGTTGACGTTGTTTGGCGCACATGTGACATTAGAACAAATGATGTCGAGAGACGGGCATCAATAACATGTAACTGCAATTTGACTTTCAACAGTGAGGATCGTTTTGGTTTCGTCCTAGAGAGTCGGGATGGGATGGTGTACCTGGGCTCCAATGTATTGTTTGAATCGGATGATTTGAGAAAAACAAATTATATAATATATCAAAGTAAAACTAAAATAATGCTATTTGGCAAAAGTAAAATAGACACTCAAATACAAATTCAAATAAGACAGTGTAAACATAGAAAGCGTACAAGAAAATCCATTTTTAAAATTCATAATAGACAAAAAATGAGCTGGAAATCACACATTAAGTATGTACAGTGGGGGTGTCACGAGACACTCAGTTCGCAAGACTAAGATTGGATCTACTAGAACGAAACAAGATTTTAACATTACTTTTAAGAAAAGTACAATGAAAAAAATGACATTTTTGCAATTTACTAATTTAATTACTACGAAATTACACTCTTCTGCTCTTCTGTGTGTATGCTACCAGCCCCCCCTCCACCCACCCAGACTGACAAAAGGGCTCACTCCTTTCATGCCATTTTTCTATGGAACAAACGCGCCAAGGTGCTGAAACCAATGCACAGACTGAAACCTCTTCCTGCCTGTTTGGAGGCGAGAGATGAGGAAAACAGACAAGCAATGCACATGGCAATATATTGACAAAATCCCACAAGACATTTTTTTCTGAAAAAGAAATCTTGTCACATTGTGATCTCACAAGATCTTGCGACACCCCAAATATACAGTATAAAGTAACAAGGGATATCTCAATAATGAATAAGGCAAAACCAAAAAGCACTCTATGCTCTTTGCTGTTCACTGGTTGCACAATGTTGGGGAAATTCAAACACATTTTCCAAACTGCACATTTCCAAACAGCCACAATTATGCACAAAGCTAATAATAATGGACTACCCAAAAATGTACACCATATTTTTCCCCATAAGAGAGGATAAATACAACCTTAGAGAAAAGGTACATCTTAATGGGATAGTCTGGACTTTTTGACATGAACTTGTATAACTTCCCCATCAGCAGTGTAGTGCATCAACAGTGACTTCGTATCACGTGATACAAACGAAGAGAAAACAACGCAGAGCGATTGAGAGGTCTGACTTTTTTGTTGGCAACGGTTTTGTGATGCAAATGTTTTACTCTTTTGAGAAGCCAAGCACTTTACTTAAGTGGCCCCAGCAATTAACTGGAACTACGTTCCTCATCACCAATTCCAACCAGATTAGGCCTGGTGACTTTAAAATATAGACTTAAACTGTGACATTGTATCTATGAAGTCATCTGTTCCGTTTTGCTTATTTAAATTCACAAGATCAATATTGAAATTGCCACATACAAAAATTATTTTTTGAGTGATATCTGTAAATATTGCTTTGCTCCAGTCCTCGAATATTTCAATACTTGACTTAGGTGTCCTATATACTGTATACACACAACTTAGTAATACATTTTTGCTTTTTTCTTGAATAATTTCAATGGTTAAGCATTCTAAAATGTCAATAGAAAATGACATGTTCTCTATCGGACTGCACGGTGGCCTAGTTGTTAGCATCTTGGCCACACAGCCAGGAGATCGGGAAGATCCGGGTTCAAATCTCCATTGGGTACTCCGGTTTCCTCCCACATTCCAAAAACATGCATGTTAAGTTAATTGGCGACTCTAAATTGTGGATTGTGGGTGTGAATGATTTTTTGTCGAGATGTGCCCTGCGATTGGCTGGCGACCAGTCCAGGGCGTACCCTGCCTCTCACCCAAAGTCAGCTGGGATAGGCTCCAGCATACCCGCGACCCTATTGAGGATAAGCAATGGATGGATGTTCTTTATCACTTTGTAGTTTAGATGTTTACCCACATACACGGGCCCCTCCTCCTCCTCCACCTTTGTTTTATGGTTTTGTATACATACTACCCTGTATATATACACATGTAGTAACAGGCACATTCGTGACAGCATTTTGCAGTATTTTGGTCATTTTAAGCATTACCAGAACTTCTTTCCTTGGCCTACTGATTTCACATCACCCACAGAAATGAATACTACTTCCGTCAACAACAGGAGCATAGAAAGCTTCTAATCATGGCAGACTTCATGAGAGCTGCCACCAATATACTTTTGGACAAATGAAGATCCAGGACCTTATCTTTTTGAACACGAGGAGGATGAGCTCTAAGTTTTAGAAGCTGAGCGGACAAAAACAGAGAGTGAAACATTGGAGCAGACAGGGGCCGAGAGCGTCAGTACCGGCATGACCTGGTGGTGTAAATGTGCAGCTTGCCAAGCCATGGCGACAGAAATTGAGTGTTTCTGCTGCACTGATGTACATGGCGCACATAGTGCTTGATATCACAGCTATATACACAGTCCATCCAGCAGTGTACAAACATGAAATGTGGGCTAATACAGACAGATAATTTGGTTGTCTATTCATAGTTATTATTGTTTCCCAGTAAGTACAGATTGGTGTCCTATCGCATTGTTTTGGAGTTGGTCCGAGGTGTTGTGAGCGAGGTGCTGTGTCACAACGCCAGAAAATTAGTTCTGTTTTCAGTTACGTTAAGAATCACGTCTTTAATGAAGGTAGTCGTAACCTTAAATATTTATTTATCCCTTTCATTCATCATTTATATGCATTTATATGCATTTCCAATTGAATTCTGCATGTCAAACTATAATTGTCAAACTATAAAAAAAACGTGTTTTGTGTTAACATTTTTGGCTATCTGGAACGGGTTAATTGGATATACATTATTTCTTATGGGGAAAACCTCCGTTTCGGTTAGAGTCGGATCTTCTGGAATGAATTAATAACGCTAACCAAGGTTCCACTGTATTTTTCCATACCGCTTCTCCTCATTAGGGTCACGGGGGCATGCTGGAGCCTATCCCAGCTGACTTTGGGCGACAGGGGAGGTACATCCTGACTGGTCGCCAGCCAATGGCAGGGCACATATAGACAAGCAACCATTCACACTCACATTCATACCTATGGACAATTTAGAGTCTCCAATTAACCTCACCTGCATGTTTTTGGGAATGTGGGAGGAAGCCGGAGTACCCGGAGGAAACCCACGCACACACGGGGAGAACATGCAAACTGCACACAGAAATGCCGAAGGGAGAATCGAACCCAGGGTGTGTTGGCCAACATGCTAGCCACTAGACCACCGTGCGGCCCCATTGTATTTTTACATGATCTAAATAAACCTTGATTGACTGACTGATTAGTTGATCAGTTACATTACTTTGCATTTGTTGTGTTGTTTTAGTGCTTTGTTTTACAGCTTATGTATAGCGTAGCTCTTGTCAAGTTTGCCTCCACTGTCAATGTTGTAGAAGTCTAAGTGTTTCCACTCGTCTG
Source organism: Dunckerocampus dactyliophorus (assembly GCF_027744805.1). Classification (NCBI taxonomy): domain Eukaryota; kingdom Metazoa; phylum Chordata; class Actinopteri; order Syngnathiformes; family Syngnathidae; genus Dunckerocampus; species Dunckerocampus dactyliophorus. The sequence goes on along the minus strand of NC_072833.1, from coordinate 21,858,173 downwards.
CTTTTAAATTAGAAGGAGCTGGTCGGATCTCACAAGGAGGCGATGGATAGCTACAATCAGCCATGTTTGTTTTCTCTGTGCCGTGTGCTCCCCATAGTGTCTCGGAGATGACACATGCCGTGCTTCTTGGTTCCGCATGTTACATTATTAGGATAGTTATACTCTACATCATATTTCTAAAGCTTTTTTTTTTTTTACTCAAGATGTTGAATAATATTACATTTACTGTATATAGTACTTTGCTAGATACTCAGATGCCAAATAACAATAATGCTTTGCATTTACATAGCACTTTTCTAGCTACTCAAAGATGCTGAATATTAATAATATAACACATTTATATAGCGCTTTGCTAAATACTCACACTTAAAGATAATACCACTTAAAAAAAAGGAGGGCTTAACTAATTATGATCTGTTATTAATTGATGACATTTTTAATCTCACCTAAAAATGCAGAGAAAAGACCCCATCTTGAGGTATTTTCATTTAATTTCATTACATTATTGTGGCAGATCAAAATATTGATATATAATCTAAAAAAGTGGCCTCATAAAGTAATTTCTTGTTTTTAAACAGACTTGGACAGATGCAGTCCTAGCCATTTACATTTTCCTGTATTTGAGAGTAGGCTCAAGTGCTGCCTGCAACCTTTAGTTTTAACCGCCAGGGGGAATATTGCTGTGTTCTTTTGTCAATATCCAAATAATAATAAAAATAAGAATAAAATAAAACATCAGGTCCATACAGATACAGAAGTTAACACATAAAAAAATAGTAAGAACAAGTTTCTGAGCAATACAAATATTGAACGCTGAACCAGCTGAGGTCCAGTGATCTCCCGTTACAACAACAGAGTTGGGCAAATCCTCCACCAAAATCTTAACTTAGTTTGCCTTTCCGTCGTCACTGTAGTCCTGCACGGTGGCTTGTAGGATGGGTCATTGGATGCAGTTTGCAACACCTCTGTTCACACCTCGTCTTCCACTATGTTTATCAACCTGCAGTTCATCGCTATCTACTTGTCAAGAACACTTGTGTTCTCCTCGAGTTTAGTTTGGTGAAGAGCTTTGCTATTGCTCGCTAAATTGTTAACGTCTTTGCTGCTAACGTTAGCTGTGGCCGCACTCGTGATTGCGCTGATATTGTAGGCTAAACTTGAGCTGCTTCGGTGATAAGCAAACTCCTTCTTACCAAGAAGGCATAACACTGCACCTTTATCAATGGTGCCGTCGGGGCATTTCTGAAATGTAAATTTCCCATTCATTGGACCGACAACTCTCCCATGCTCCAGCATTTTCAAGTCTCCGCTCCGTTACTCCCCGCTCCTCACCTTGCCCTACCAACTACAATGGGAGCCTATTGGCTTAGGCTAAACAAGTCCAAACACAATGACAGCCAATCAGTGTCCACTTCAGGGTGTAACTGACCATTGTTTTCCACCCCCAACGCCAAAGCACAAAAAAAACCTCATAAAAATAGATTTCATAAAAGCCAATTCGCGTACAGAAACAGTAAAATTATTTAATTAATTAACTAATCGTTATTAATACTTCAATTTGACACCCCTAAGTCATAACACATTTATATAGCACTTTTCTACAGGTTACAACTACAATGTAGAAGGCACACGACTTTACAAAAGCTTTGTGTGCAGTGACGACTTCCAAGATGGCCACCACAGACTGACTGTAGCCACACTGTTGAAGCTTCTAAAGCCGCACGGCTGCTTGTCTTGCCCAGCATTGTTGGTTTGGCTGGACTACGACGGATCACAGACAGATTGTGGTCAAGGGTGTCTCTTCCTCCCCCATACTGACCCTTTCTGCAGTTCACTTATTCAGATTCCCTGTAACTACAACTCACAGCAATACTGTATTAAAGTGGTTGTGTGTTGCTTTTACACTTAGTATCGCAAAGACATGCTAAGAACAACAACAGGAAGTAGAAAACTAACCTCGATTTGTTATAGCATCTGGAATTTGTACAATATTCAGTCAAAAGACTGCTAAGTGTAATATTATGAAAAAAAAAGTTGTGATGATACAAAAATACAAAGGTATCATTACTTGAAAAAAGTTAAATTGCAATTTTACAAGAATTAACATAACATTATTGAGAAGAGCCATCATACCACGAAAACAATGTCATATTACACACGAGAAAAAGTTGTAATGTTACAAGAAAAAAGTTGTTATGCTATGAAAATAAAAACATGAAAAAACAAACTTACTGTATGAGGAAATTTGGAGTATTACAAGGATCAAAGTTATGAGAAAATAAAATACTATGAGAATAAAGTTGGAATATTACGAGAAAAACGGTAAGAATATAGTGATGCTACGGGGGTACTTAGTACAATTAGTATTACCGCCAGCTATTTATGCTAACCGCCACTTTGCACAAAGGTCATGAACAGAGCTAAAGAAGCGACAAGTCAGGGAAGTTGCAGTAATGCAGTGTTGTTTCATGAAGTGATGGTCAGAAAAGGTCTTACCAGCCATGGGTGAGGGATTTCAGGCAGTGGCATCTGAGGTGGGGCTGGCAGTCCAGTGTGGATGTCTGGCTTACGTAACAGCTCTAGGGAAGAACATTCTGTATTTGAACACATTTTAATATACAGTCAAACCTCCATTAGCGCACACCCCTGTGAGCACATTTTTCGGTTTACAGAGAAAATGTATGTGTGCATGGCTCAGATCAAAGGTACCCAAGGGTTACATTTAAAATTTCAAACTCGTGGATAGACCTTGGTAATGTTATCAACACAAACTTCAAACATTGCAAAACACACACACCCAACATACCAGAGCTCGAGACATCTTCCATTTCCCATAGCAACCCTCCGAAGTTCACTTTTTCTTAAATGTAATGCACATAACTCGGTGTCCACTCGGTGTTAGACCCTTGTTCAAATAATCTATTTTACTCTTTTATACATTAAAAAAAAATCACTTTAGTTGCAGAGTTGAGTAATTATTCCATGAATACATACCATTGTAATCATCATGGGGTTTGTTTTTCCATGGAATTATGTTCTTCAAAATTTTTATCGGCAGGCGGACACGAAGGTTATGTACTTTTCACTAATGATTACACAACAGTTATTTTTTTTTAACACTGAGAATATTTGAATAAAACACATTAGAAACCAATTTCAGACATCATTCTTTAATTCTAAGTAGAAATCATGACAAAATTATCAGAGAAAATATTGTTAATTTCACAACAAAAGTAGACATGCTTTACATGTAACATTTCAATGTCCAAATACAGACTCTTTTTTACAACATAGCCGTGCTAGCGCAAAATAAAAACATAAAAACATGAACAGGTTTAATTTATGGTTTGGTAAGCTTCCTCACTCTAAGGGTACCTTTGATCTGAGCCATGCACATGTGAAAATTTTGCGTAGATTTCAATACAGTATTTTTACAATATGGTACATGTCTTGTGTTATTAATACACTGAGTTCAACTATACTCAACAAATATATAAACACAACACTTGTTTTTGTTCCCATTTTTTATGAGATGAACTCAAAACTATCTAAAACTTTTTCCACATACACAATATCACCATTTCTCTCACATATTGTTCACACATCTGTCTAAATCTGTGATAGTGAGCACTTCTCCTTTGCTGAGATAAATCGATCCCACCTCACAGGTGTGCCATATCAAGATGCTGATTAGACACCATGATTAGTGCACAGGTGTGCCTTAGACTGCCCACAATAAAAGGCCACTCAGAAATGTGCAGTTTTGTTTTATTCACCCACACGACGGCACACACGCTGTCTGCCATCTGGCCTGAAGAGTGTACACCGGGATTCATCCGTGAAGAGAGCACCTCCAGACGCCATTGAATGTGAGCATTTGCCCACTCAAGTCGGTTACGACAACAAACTGGAGTCAGGTCGAGACCCCGATGAGGACGACGAGCATGCAGATGAGCTTTCCTGAGACGGTTTCTGACAGTTTGTGCAGAAATTCTTTGGTTATGCAAACCGATTGTTTCAGCAGCTGTCCGAGTGGCTTGTCTCAGACGATCTTGGAGGTGAACATGCTGGATGTGGAGGTCCTGGGCTGGTGTGGTTACACGTGGTCTGCGGTTGTGAGGCTGGTTGGATGTACTGCCAAATTCTCTGAAACGCCTTTGGAAAAGGCTTATGGCCGAGAAATGCACATTCAATACACGAGCAACAGCTCTGGTTGACATTCCTGCTGTCAGCATGCCAATTGCACGCTCACTCAAATCTTGCGACATCTGTGGCATTGTGCTATGTGATAAAATTGCACAGTTCAGAGTGGCCTTTTATTGTGGGCAGTCGACGGCACACCTGTGCACTAATCATGGTGTCTAATCAGCACCTTGATATGGCACACCTGTGAGGTGGGTGGATTATCTCAGCAAAGGAGAAGTGCTCACTATCACAGATTTAGACAGATTTGGGAACAATATTTGAGCGAAATGGTAATATTGTGTATGTGGAAAACGTTTTAGATCTTTGAGTTCATTTAAAAAAAAAAAGGGGAGCAAAAACAAAAGTGTTGCATTTATATTTTTGTTGAATGTATAGATTTTTGTCACAAAACGTCCCTGTTGGCATGTTATGAACTGGAAACTGGAACCGGAAGTCATTGTCCCCCAGCTCTGTCGCCCGTCTATGACGTCATTAGCAGTTAACTTTGATAAAAGAAGATGAGAAACCCGATCCAATTCAAGAAATTACAAACATGGAGGTGGTGTTTGTATGGATGTTTTAAATGTTCATTTACCCCTTTCTTCGTCATTTATATGCATTTTGCATTTTTTGATGTGCATTGTTTTGGTTTTTACTGTATTAAAAACTGAATTGAAAGAGTTTTGTTTTTGGGTGTCCAAAACAGATTAATTGGATTTGCATTAGTTCTAGCATTAGCATTAGTAACAAAAATGTATTCCCTTAGGAGGACGTTTTGGTTTGAGTCGAACCTTCTGGAAAGGATAAATGATGCTAACCGAGGTTCCACTGTATTTAAATGGGACCGCTGTCTATTGGATATACAGTATATGGGCCGTATATAGTACAGTAGATGGACTGGATTTATGCATTGTTTTGTTGGTTATGCAACTTACATTCTTATGGGTCACGGGCATGATGAAGTAAATTATTTTTAAAAATTGGAAAGTTATGAGAATAAAGTGTGTGTGTGTGTGTGTGTGTGCGTGTGTGTGACTGTGACGTGTCTGTGACAGTAAGAATAAAGCCCTAATACGGTGAAACCTTGGTTAGCGTTCGCCCCGGTTAGCGTGTTTTTCAGGTAGCGTTGAAAATTTACGGCAAAATTTTGCCTCTGTTTGCGTGCACTCTCCGGGTAGCGCATGTCTTGTCGTGATATTGATACACTGCATGAGTCCAGCTGTATTCTTAATACATTTTTTAATCAGAAAATGTCTTTTCTTGTTAGCATCCTATTAGCTAGCAGAGCAAGATGACAACGGGAACCGGAAGTATGATGTCATCAGCAGTTGACTCTCAAAAATGTTAATACAAAACAAGTTTTTAGAGTTTTATATGCATAAAGCAATTCTAAAATCGTATAAATGATAAATGTAAAAGTAAACATTTAAGGTTGCTTTTACCTTCACTGAGGACTATTGTTCCCAGAGATAAGATGTGGCAGCGGGACACCACACAGATACCATCTTGCTGTTTTGTCATGACTTATTTCTTGAATTCAGTAGTTTTTGTTACATTCTTCATCAATATGGCATCTTCATCAATATTTGGCACTTGCAACTTTGTTTGGCTCCATTTTGGTTTACAGTATTGAGGTGAGAAACACTACTGAATTCAACAAACAAGTCAAAACATGACCTATTCCGCTTATAAAGACTTCTAATAAAAAAAATCCAAAACCTGTAAAAAACACCCCATTTACATAATGTGACCTGCATATTAACCAAGCTAGACAGACATTGTTGTTATTATTATTATTATTATTAAAAATGTTACACTGAAGAACTATGTTACCGCTGTATTGACACCTCGCCACACCACACCACACCGGCTAGCTGCTAGCCAGCTAGCGCCTAGTTTCACCACACATTCGCTCACAGCGCGTCAGCAATGCATCAGACCACTACCGAAAGCTAACGCTACATATTGGAGCTGCCGCTGTGTTTTTATTTTTGAGTTTAGAAAAGTTAACGCTAGGTGCAGCGTTCCTTTCTATGTTGCTATGTGAAATCAATGCGCCCAGGAAGGAAGTTCTGCTAATGCTTAAAAAGGACCAAAATACGGCAAAATGCTTTAAGTATTACATGTTATCATGAATATAGCTGTTACTACATGGTTACAGCACGGATATAAAACCATAAAACATTGCTGGAGGTGTTTTAATAGCAGGCTTTGTAGGCGGAATAGGTGTGTCCCATCACTGTACGTTTGGCTGTTTTTATATTTTCAGAACACACAGAGAATGAATGGATGATGTGCAAAATTCCCCAAAAAAGTGTAGTGTTCTTTGAAAGACGTGATATGTAGTTTTCTACACTGGTCACTAGGTGTCAGTTATGTTACTGTAGCGAAGGGTGTATTGTGTAAGTTCTGAGCTGCGGTTTCGAGTGTGGCCTACAGAGGGCAGTGACGTTCTGCATGCTGGTTAGAGCTAGCTTTTAGGAAACAGTCTGGAGAAGAAGAGAACTACAAAGTGTTGAAATATTCATGCTGTGGTTTGAGCATCTGCCTGTAAGACACAGTGCCCTGTGTCTACTTCAAATTAAAAGGCTGACTAATTTACAGATGTGGTGTCATTCATCCACCATTACAATACACTGATGAGACAATAACAACCGCAGGAAGTTCGCTGTCAAGAAAAACAACAAGGAACTCTCCCAATGTTGACATGTGAGTATATGTTCTGTTTTATTTATGTCTAATATGCCTTATTTTCTGTAATTATTAAAAGGTGACTAATCATGACTACAGGGTTCTAATAATGTTAAAAACTGTATTTATAAAGTCACAAAGAGGTTTTTTATGCTCTAACTATGAAAATATTGATATAACCTTAAATGTTCAATTTATTAATAAGGAATCCTACTTTGCGGAAATTGACTTATCACAATCGGGCCTGGAACCGATGAACTATGATAAACGAGGGATTACTGTACATTGAAAAAGTTTTAGATCTTCGATCACAGCTCATGAATGATGGGAACATCGGCAATTAAAAAATTGAAAAAGTTGAACAAATTGTGATGTTACAAGGATAAAGTTAGGATATTCTGAGAAAACAAGTCAGGATACTATGAGAATAAAGTTACAGTACAATGCTATGAGAAAAATGTCGGAGGCTCCAGGAATAAATCTGGAATATTAAAAGAATGAAGTTGCCATGTGACGTGTGCTACAACAATAGTCATGTTACCTTTCTCGGAGATGACTCTGTTAAGGATGTTGGAGAGGTGTGTTTTCTTCTCTCGGATTCCGGCGCTAAGATACTCCCGATCGAGAAGTTCGAGGAACAAGCGGAGCTCGTGCACCAACTCCTCCATTGCTGTGAAATAGGAAGAGGAATGAAGTTGTGATGCTACGAGAATCACATTAGGGAGCGAAAAGCTGTAGTATTAAGTGAAAAAAAGTTTTAAAGTTATAAGAATACAGTTGTGCTACTACAAGAATAGTCATAATGTAGACGAGGATCATGTCGTACTTATACGAGAAAAGGTTTCCAGTTATGAGAACAACATCATGATTCATCGGTGTGTTTCTATGCAAATTTTATAGGTTTTTAGAGTTTGAACCCCCGTGCACTTGGCGGCAGCGAGTCTGTCACCATGACAGTCCACAAGCAGCACATACTGGAGCCGATGCGTTGCTTCCCCGTGTTCGGGGTTCCCCGTGGTGGGTGTAGCAGGGGTGGTCAAAAGGAAATAAGGGCATACGCGGTAGAATCCGCAGCAGAAAATGCACCGCTAATAGCGGTGGAGGTAGCAGTGGTGTTCAAGATCCCGCTGTAAACGACGACGATGGTGGCTGGGGTTTGCTTGAGAGATGAGGAAGAGTGTCACAAGAAGATCAGACATTTAGATGAGCCTGCTGGGTATCGTGGAGACAGGGATCGGACAAATGTTTAGCCTGGTGATGTCATAATATGCAAATTAGATGAGTACATTTACTCCCATCACAAACTCTGGGTCATACTGATGATTTTTCTAATATACAGTATGCCTTTATCTCTAACCATTTTCAAGCTACAACCTTTTGAAATAGTAATATACAGTAAAAATTGAAATATTTTCTTTAAACAACTCTGGTGTCTAAAGGGTTAGGTCTGATTTAACGAGACACGTTGTAAGCACAAACCCTTGTGTTGACTGGAGATGAAACATTTACTGGTTTTGACGTGTTAAAATTTCTCAAAGTTGAATAATTATCATGAGTTACGTATTTAGTAGGGGTGTAACGATTCATTCACTACGTTGATGCGTCAATTTGTATTCCTAAGATTCAACTACAGCGATCTGGGTTCTCAAGTTTCCTTTCAGGACGACATCTATATCGATCAAACATCATTTAAAAGGTAATGAATCGATTGAATAGATACTAGGAAATAAAGCACAGTATTTAATCACAGCAGGCTTTATATGGATGTGGGGGTTTTTTTAGCACTTTTAATGATAAAGACGTTAAACGTTACTCGATTCAGTCTATGACGTCATTGTGTTCCAGGTATGTGGCATGGGAGTTGTAGTTGTTCTTACTCTGAGCGTCAACGCACGTCAACGTCGCCGCCATAATGGATGTGGCAGGAGTCAGAGCGGAGAAGATCCCTCATTCACTCGTGTTACTGCCCAAACCAAACCTCAGGGAATAAGCTTTCACAGGTAAGACTTAATTATCTTTGACGGTATTTGGCCCATAGACTGCATGATTTGGCCATAACCTCGTTTTGAGAGCATAATTTGCCAACGTTGTGGAAAATGCTGTATTCCCGTGCACAATTCATTAATTGTCATCTCCCAGTCTGTCACTATTTTCAGACATACAAGTACATGAAACACGTCAGTCATGAATGTGCATCCCTGACACACACACACACACACAGGCACACACAGTGCTGGAAGAACAAATGCAGAGTGATGACGTTAAGAATGTGGGATAGTTGACATCACTTTGTACGAACAAAGATGTGACTGACTGTGACTGGGTGATTGAGTAAGTGTAATACAAGCATGAGTTATAATATGTTCATTCGGACCGTACAGGTGAGATACTTTCAACATCTAATTGAAGATACCATTCCACATTCATTTGCTGAGGAATTTGCATAATGTCCCTTACATTTGGATGCAAAGCGCAGGTTTGGATTGCATTATTGAAAGTAAATAATTAACCATGGCAAGCTATACCACCGTCTGTTCATCCTGATTTTGTATTGCATTTTTATCTCATTTTTTGTACTCAATAATTTATTCTTAAGTATGTCATCATTATTAATAATTTAGACCTGATTCCCAACAGAAATCTGTCCAGTATCCAGGGATTTATTTCACAGTCACACTGATTGAATTTTTGGCAAAAAAGTTACTGAATCGATTTAAAGTTACCGAATCATTTTGGATCATATCGTTCTAAATGAACCAATATCGTCCTTGACTCGTATCAGCAACCTCGAATCGTGATACGATTCGAATCATTATTAAAATAAATCATTACACCCCTAGTATTTCGTGAGTCTGGTGCGCAAACCAAAGCTAATGGCCAACAAACAAAGGAACAAGAATGTAGGCCGACAAGCAGTGGAATTTATGTTAAACGCAGAATCTCACGGAAAGTGACATGTGAATTAAATTATGTCATCATGAAGAGAAGGAACGTTTATGTGGGGAAGTATTTCCCCCGGCGGACCGCTCAATCGTGGCGGAATCTCATCACAAACAGTAACCTGCCCCCTCCCGAACGAAAAATGGCGGCCAAAAAACTTGGAAAGTCCTCTCTTACGAATCGTGAATGGAAGCTAGTGGCGTTAGCTTAGTTTAGGAGAGCAGGCTCGTGCTGCTGTGTGTGTGCGACTCAGGCTGGATGAGTGTTTGCACCGTGTTGCTTTACCGCTTTAATGTAAGCCAGCATTTTACAATGCCTGCTACCGACATGCAGGTTCTGAGTTAAAAAGACAAGAGGCACCTTCTTAACCGTCAAGACACATTCTCAACACACACAACACACTTCCAAATCCAAACTATCCCTTTAATAACGCAATTGGAATTACATTGATGACTACATCTCCCTTAATCACAAGCACGACATTACAGTTTGTTGAAGATTTTGTCGCAATATGTGCAGACGCTGACATGCCATTAGAAAAGTTAGCTAGGCTACATCCATTTCTCAATTACTGGGCAAAATTGGCCAGTAATGTATTCCATCAATAAATGTAAGGATTTTTGCATTTAATTAATGGACATTTTATTCACTAACCCAAAAAGGACACACTCTGCTGGTAAAATAAGTGTAAAAGGTAAAAAATGGAAATCTAAAAAATAAAAACAGAATTTGAGAAAGAAAATAAAACAGTTTTCATAGGGCCCTAGCGGTGTCATTCATTTTGCTACAACAGAACATGATGGAAAAAAAACGACTTCCAACTCATTTCTCCTGCCGTTGTGTTGAAAGCCGTGTCTGACAAGTATTTAACACGTCACACGAGACGTATTTTGTCAGGCTTCAACTTTTTGGCGCAACACCAGAAAGACAAATGATAGGACATGCCATTACGGTATTCGTATACGACGAAAGACGAGCCGCCCCGCTCCCTGCCTCCGCGTTTGTAGGGTCTGTAATTACGAGGTCCGAGCGCTAACCGATCGCTATCAAACAGGTGGTTTCAGCGTACGACCAGATGTTTTCCCTAACCAAAAGTATACATCTGCAAAAATCTGGAGACTGAGAAAGAGGACGGGACGGAGGTACTGGGTGGAAGGTTTATAGAATTTGGAGAGAGTGAAGATGCTCCCGCTTATATTTTTTTTCTGAGGGATAATTAAAGGGTGCTGGCACTCCAAATTGTAAAGAGCCTGGGATGAATGAGAGTTACACAGAGTGGCTATATACTGGATCACATAGCCGCACATCACTGAAATAGTACAATCATTAAAGTGAACAAGACACCGATTTGGAAAGAAGAACAAAGATAGTAAAAGTAGTGGTACGAATCAAATTTGTCATATTTTTCCAAAGAATAAAGTTGTGATGCCACGAGACAACAAAGTCAGAAAGTTACAAGAGCAAAATGTGGAACGGTACGAGAAAAAAAGTTCTAGTATTACGCAAAAAAGGCTGTAGTTGCGAGAATAAAGACGCCATATTATCAGAAAAGTCATGCTGTTACAGAAAAATACTAACGTAAAGAGAACACATCGGTAATATCACGAGGAAAAAGTCTTACATCTACAAGAATCAAGCTGTGATACTGCAAGAAAAAGGTGTTTAGTTTCAAGAATAAAGTTGGGATGCTGTAAAAATATGATGAGACATATTATGTCATATACCCGCGACCCAAATGAGGATAAGTGGCATAGAAAATGGATGGATGGATGGATATTATGTCATATTATGATACAAAAGACGCAAATTTACAAGAAATAAAGTCATGATGCTATAAGAGCAAAGCCGTATAGTTACAAGAATAAAGTCTTATCATTTATAGCAGGGGTGTCCAAAGTGTGGCCTGGGTGCCATTTGTGGCCCATGGCTGTTTTTTTTTACTGACCCGCTGCACAGTCTAAAAATACAATTTAACTACAAGAGCAAGAATTGAAAAATCAACAGTAATTTTACAAGAATAAAGTCTAAATATTATGAGAAAAAGTTAAATATATTTATATATATTTATCGTCATAATATTACAACATTATGCTCGTTAAAGCCTTTTTTTAACGAGCATAACGTTGTAATATTATGACGATAAATAACGTCATTTTAGTAACAAAGATGAAATATTAAAGAAATAAGGTGTCTTTTTAAGGTCATATCATCATGAAAAGTAAACAAAATAAAGTTATAATGTAACAAGAATAAAATAAAGTCATAATTTAAAAAAGAAAAAAAAGAAAGTTGACATAAGTTAACATTTTTGGAAGTTAAAAAAAATTGCAGAAATGGAAAAAAACAGCTGTAATTTTACCAGAATAAAGTCATACTATTGAAAAAAATATTCTAACGAGATAATTTTTTACGAGAATAAACGCGCAATATTATGAGGGAAAATAAGGTCATTCTAGCAACAAAGTTGAAATATTAAAAGACAAAATATGATCGTAATCATTAATTGTAATATTATCAAACAAAAACATATTAAGTTGTACATTTTTGGAAAATTAGGTTTGGGAAAAAGTCCTAACATTGCGAGAAGAAAATTTCAAAAGATTTTTTACGTTTTTTAAAGTTGAAATAGTCAGAATATAAAAAAAAATAATTTCTAATATTGCAAAAGAGTTGAGAGTTGAAAAGTTGCAAGAATTAAAGTTGTGATGCTAAAAGAATAGTTGCAATGTTACGTGGAAAAAAGTTGTAACGTCAAAAGAACACAAAGGTGTAGGAATAAAGATGTGCTGCTACGAGAACGCTGAAGTTATGTTTACATTTACAGGGCTTTTAAGAAAGTTAAAAAACGTCACAGATGAAAAAAAGTCTACATTTTTCACAATTCGAGTTCAAAACGAGTTCAACTGCATAAAAATTGCTGTAAATTTTCATTCAACCCAAATAATATAACTGGCATTCATGGCTGAAACTGGTAACAGGTATTCACGTACATGTCATGGCGCGTGCACACACACACACACACACACACACACACACACACACTGCGTGCCCTCAAATTTTTTTTTTAAATTTTTTTTAAGACAGCTTCCAGAGTGTAAAAATCTGATAATGCCAGCTTGTCGTTGCCGTATAGACAAGCAAACCGCTGCTTTCTGAAAACGATGACGTCACCGCCCCGTCGCCATCACGTGACCAGAAGAACAAGCAGGAGCCCCGCATGCTAAACAACAATGGTGGACTACAGAGCTGTGTTTGTTCTGCAGTTGATGCCATTAGCACTACTGTAAGAAAACCTCACCGCCCTCTATGAACTACACGTGGAGCAGAGATGCACACACAAATTACACACATACGATTCTTGTTTTGTTTGCGTGTAGTGGAAGACGGACTTATGTGCATGCATTCTATCTTCTATAGTTTTGGCGTGTCAAGTGGTTCCGTCTGTGTCTGTTTACAGCGACTCACGTAGGTGTGCCTTCTGTAGTACATCGTTTTCACCCAGTGATCCGACCTGAAAACCTTCCCATGTGGATGTGACTATTTACTGACAAACTGACAAATGTAACCACAGCAACAACATAACAATGGGCTGGGCGTACTTTACGTACTCAAAGCAGGAAGAGGGTGGGATATAATGCTTGCAGCACATTCAAACATATCATACATATCATACATATCAGACATATCAAAGATGGCGTTGCAGACGTCTCTGTGACACTCTCCCGTGTTTTCTATTTTTTGCTACTTTATTGTTCATTTTGGACATTCAACACACTCACGCAGTACATTACAACAGAGAGACACTTTTTAACATCGGCAGGGTTCACCATGAACTTTCATTTAGCCTCTCAGACTTTGCCTTTCTTCTGCGCCGGGAGAACGCAGCAGCCTGCGGGCCTGGTGAGCTGAATACCCGGCGAGCAAAGCATCTGAGGCGTAAACGAGGCAAGCAGGCTAGGCTAAAAGCTAGGCTAAAAGCTAGAGCGACTAGGCCACCGCTACCAAGCCTGCTGCTAGCCAACGTCCGCTCTCTTGAAAACAAGATGGACGAACTAAGAGCAAGGATTACAGCTCAACGTGAGATCAGGGAATGGTGTGCTCACCTTCACATAAACCTGGCTGACGGAGGATATACCGGACTCGGCGATCCAGTTGGAAACATTTGCTGCTTACCGGGGAGATCGGACTTTAGCGTCTGGTAAACATGAAAGGTGCTTTGAAGGCTGTTCCAAGACCCCACTTTGGAAAGGCTGACCACATCTCTATATTCCTTTATCCAACATACAGACAACTTCTTAAAAAAGCTCCCCCTGTAAGTACAGAAGTTAAAGTGTGGAATGAAGAAACTGATCAAGTACTTCAGGACTGCTTTGGCTGCACAAACTGGGATGTGTTTAAAACTGCAGCGGGGAGGGAAGATTGTACTGTTGATTTGGATGACTATGCTTCTGCTGTTACTGGCTACATTAGCACATGCATAGAGACTGTTACCACCACCAAGTATTACAGAAAATACCCTTACCAAAAACAGGGGATGAACTGTGATGTAAGGGCTAAGCTACGTGCTTGTTCGACTGCATTTGTCATGGGCACCGCTGATGACTACAAAAAGGCCAGATATGACCCGAGGAGGTCCATACGAGAGGCCAAAAGACAGTACAGACAGAAGCTGGAGGGCTACTATTCCACCTCAGACCATCGGCGCATGTGGGCGGGGCTCCAGCACATCACAGACTATCGACAGCGGAGTAGCGTAGCCACGTCCAGCCAAACCACACTTCCAGATGAGCTGAATGAGTTCTATGCCCGCTTTGACACCCAAACTCCTGATGAGCAGAGAGGGTGGCTGGACTTGGGGAGCACACAGGACTCACCTCTCATGGTGACATCAGCTGATGTGCGCAGGGTTCTAAACAAAACAAACCCACGAAAAGCAGCAGGCCCAGACAACATCTCAGGACGTGCACTTCGGGTTTGCTCATCAGAGCTAGCTGATGTGCTTGCTGACATATTTAACCTGTCGCTTGCACAAGCATCTGTACCGACCTGCTTTAAGTCCACCACCATAGTGCCCGTACCCAAGAAGAGCAACGTGACCTGCTTGAATGACTATCGCCCTATAGCACTCACTCCTATTGTTATGAAGTGCTTTGAAAGAATAGTCATGACCCACATCAAAAAGAGCATCCCGGCAACTGTGGAGCCTCTACAGTTTGCATATCGCCAGAACCGGTCCACGGATGATGCAGTCAACACTGCCATCCACACAGCCCTTTCTCACCTACAGGGCCAGGACACATACGTCAGAATGCTATTTATAGACTATAGCTCTGCTTTTAATACAGTCAGCCCCCACAAACTCACAAATAAGCTCCTCACACTTGGCCTGTCACCCTCCCTCTGTAACTGGGTGTTTAACTTTCTCACAGGCAGGCCCCAGTCAGTCAGAGTCCACAATTGCACATCCAGCTCAAGAATTGTGAGCACTGGGACCCCACAGGGGTGTGTGCTGAGTCCGCTCCTCTACACGCTCTTCACCTACGATTGCGTGGCCTCCCAGAACAACACCAGCATCATTAAATTTGCGGATGTCACTTCAGTCATGGGACCGATCACTGGTGGTGTTGAAACGTCATACAGAAGAGAGGTGGCGGACCTCATAGCTTGGTGTCGTGATAACAATCTCCATCTCAATACAGATAAGACTAAAGAGATGATCATTGACCCAAGAACAAGGGAAAAGGAGCCGCATAAACCCTGTTTATTGATGAGACTGAGGTGGAGAGGGTGAAAACCTTCAAGTTCCTTGGCACACACATCAGCGAGGACCTCACCTGGTCTCACAACACCCAACAAATTATGAAGAAGTCCCAAAGGAGACTGTACTTCCTAAGAAGACTGAGGAAATTTGGCATGTCCACCAAAATCCTGAGTTGCTTCTACAGATGCACTATCGAAAGTGTCCTTACCGCCTCCGTCACTGTTTGGTACGGTAACTGTACAACACGTGATAGGAAGGCACTCCAGCGGGTGATCAAGACCTCACAGAACATTGTTGGGGCAGCCCCCCCCTCACTGAAAGACATTTATAAATCTAGAGTCCTACGAAGAACACACAACCTCATCAAGGACAGCACACATCCACAACACTCATTATTCACACTCCTACCGTCAGGCAGACGCTACAGGAGTTTGAAGTCCAGGACCACAAGGCTGGCAAACAGCTTTTACCCACAGGCCATCAGGCTTCTCAACGAAGCACTCACACACGCCACACACAACACAAGCACACACTCATAGCACTTTATTTATTTATTTATTTATTTGTATTATTTATTTGTATTAATGTCTCTTCTGTTGTTGTTGCTTAATTTATTGGTATTTATGTTTATGTTTCTTATGTTCTTATTCTTTCTTGTGTTTTCTTTCTTTTCTTGGGAGAATGAACAGAATAAGATTTTCATTGCATGGTATAACTGCTGTTTTACCATGCACATGGCAATAAAACTCTCTTGAATCTTGAAAATGTTATCACCCGTGACGCCCTCTAGGGCTGTAGCGATACCCGAATGTCATAATACGATACGCGATATTTAGCTCACAATACAATATCTATCACGGTATTCTGCATATGATACAATTCAATACACTTACATCATTTTCTGAATGATTTTAAAGGGACAGAGTGATTTTGGTGGCATCTTGTGAGTGTTCCTCTGACTTGGATTGAATGAATTGAATTTAAAACTGAGAGCATCAGTTATATAATACATAACTCTGACTGGACAGAGAGTCAACAGCTTCATGCTGGGCTAAATAAATCAAAAGATGTGATGGGGAAATTTGTGTCATTTATTCAAACAGTGCGAAGTGTGACCTACAAGAGTTTGAAAAGCGTACAAATACAGTATAATGAACAATGAGGTGTAGCAAAAAGTGGCCTCTTCTGTTTTTGCAGCTTTTTTAGCTCAACACTAAACATATGAGGTAGCCAGTCTCGCTACCAGGTAAGTAAACATAGTACAAGGAAGGACTCCAACTGGGCTCTCAAATGAGTTTATGCCATCCATGGGTTTAACCTGGGATGCTGGGATTCACTGCTGGACCCTCTGGAGGTGTTAAACACCTAAGAAGAAGGCTGCCTGCTTAATAACCCAGTGGATGTTATCTGTAAGGAAACTATTTCGCTGACCAAGCTTTTTTCCATGACAAACAAAACGGTGATGAGCTAAACATGGCTCATTCATGACTAAAGCGTGACACGTCGTGATTGAGTTTTTGTTGATGAGGTGAGACTGGACGAAAATGTTAGTGGGTGGTCTATCAGATGTTTACAATGCATGACATTTCTGCCTATTGTGTGTGTGTAATCTTTCAGTAAAAAACTAAAATGTAGCAATGCATCCTAGCTTAGCATGCAGCGCACTTCCTGCTCAACACGCCGGTGGCTGGTGACGTGGGCAACGGGAGCACTGTTGGTCGGAAACAACGCACTGATTTGTGGAGAAACTTCAAATATAATCCCTCCGAAAGACAAACTGAATGCATTGTGCAGAGAGACAAGCAGCACCTAAAGGCTCATCACACTGATATTCTTTTGAAGGTAAGTTACACGTTGTGTTAACATATCATATACTGTACATACAAAGTCACTTGACAATTGGCTTGCGATTAATTTCATAGTAAGCCTAAAGCTTTCCACGTAAGTGCTGTAGCCAATTTAGTCCTAACCTCAGGCTAAAGTTAGCTTTGTTGTGCTAACGTCAACTCATTACTTTACTGTATATGCGTGTTACTAGCTGCATAAGCAAGGTCTCTCGCAGCGCGCCATTGCTGCTGAGGTTGGATGCTGTAAGACAGTCATTTGAAAGTTCTTCAAAGATCCTAAGGGTTATGGAACAAAAAGTCAAGTGGTAGACACAGATAAAAATCAGCGGCACTGAGCTGGAGGATCCCACTGGCTGTCTGTCAAGACACGGGACCATCCTCGGCTCAAATGAAGGTTGTTACTGGTGGCGAGTGCAGCCCAACAACCACCAGACGGCATCTGCAATAGAAGGCTTTTAAAAACAAAAACCATCTTCAAAGGCCTCCTCTCCTTTAATGCCACAAAATTGCCCGTTTGGAATTTGTTGTACGAGCGCACCAAACATGGGACATTGAAAAGTGGAAGAAGGTTTTATTCTCTGATGAGAAAAAATTGAATTTTGATGGTCCTGATGGCTTCCAACGTTATTGGCATGACAAGAAGATCCCACCTGAGATGTTTTCCCACACGGCACAGTAGAGGGGGCGCCATCACGATCTGGGCTGCTTTTTCCTTCAATGGAACGATGGAGCTCAGGTTGTGCTTGGGCGTCAAACTGCAGCTGGCTATGCAGAGATGTTGCAGGGGGCATCCCTCATGAGTGAAGGCCCTCGTCTGTGTGGTGATGACTGGCTTTTTCAACAGCACAACACTGCCCACCTAACAAAAGGGCTTCTTCCAGAGGAATAAGCTCACTCTGTGTGTTCCCCTGATCTAAATCCAATTGAGAACATTTGGGGTTGGATGGCAAGGGAAGTTTACAAAAATGGACATCAGTTCCAGACAGTGGATGCCCTCCATGAAGGCACCTTCACCACCTGGAGCAACATTCCCACTAGTCTTCTGGAAACACTGGCACCAAGCTGGCATGGCGCAGCTACTCATTATCAAGTCCTTTTGTGAACATTTTATTTCTTTTTTGAAGGGCTTTGGGGTTTTTTGAGCTATGGTAAAACTTTTGATCAGCTGATGTACAGCCTATTTCAGTGTAATGCTTGTTTGCAATAAATTGCTTACTCCATTTTTTAAAACTCATAGTTAGAACATCATTAACTCCTTCAATCCCAGCCATTTTTCAAAAGATAATCCCTTCAGTAGCGGCCATTTTAGTTGATTTTGACGTATCTTTCAAACATGGAACCTACCTAAAGAAATATTACACTCCCGTCTTTCATCAGAAAAAAAAAGTTTGTTTCTACCTTTTTCTGTTCTTTAGTATTCAGCAGTAGAACATAGGTACGTTTCAGGAAAATATCAGTTCATGACTAAAAAAGGGAGAAAACCAGCTTTTTGTGGAAAGATACATTTCAAGCATAACTTTCACTTTGACAGTAATATTTTTTGCTTTTGTGACAGCCCAAATATCTAAAGTTGTTTTACATCAAAATAACAATTTATTTATAAATATAACACCATGAACTATTTACAATCTTCACATTTGTAACTGAACTGTTCCAAAATTGCGACGAGCAACATTGCTGAACAAGCCATTTCTGCAAATATGGTGCCTCGTGTAGTTAATACTTTCCACCAGGAGATGGCGGACATCTGTAACTTCAATCTGAGCAACATTTGTGGGCGCGTTCTATGCAAGATGTATAAAGTTTACAGTAGGGATGTTGATCGGCTGCCAATCCGCTGTATTTGTGAAGATTGGATAATATCGGCTTCTGTCACAAGATCGGAACTCGTTCATACCACGTTCGTAACTCTGAGCCACACTCCAACATGGTAGGTGCCGCAATGCGCATCAAAGCTGGTTCCCACTCGACTCCCGCTACCCGCAAGAAGAAAACGCAAGCCACCATGCAGACATGTCCGCGGTGTACCGTGTCGATGTTTGTTTGTTGTTTGGACGTTGGATGTTCGGCTCCGTAGCTACAACGGTAGTTCCCTCTCACTGTGCCAGGACTGCTGCCGCATGGTGTAGGGAGCTTGCACGGGAAGTGCCGCTCTAACCGCTGGTTGATAATAGGGACCCCACAAACACTACAAAACATGAGTATATTTTAACTGTGTTGTGTTTTACTGCTTTAATGTAAGGACCATTTTACAATGCCCACTGACGACGTGCAGGTTCTGAGTGGCACGTTTATCTTGCACCTAGCGCATATCAACTGTCAATTGCCATTCTCAACACACACAACCCATTCCGGCCTTCAAAATAAGAGCGCTCTTTGTCACATTTGTCTAATTGTGTAAACAAAATAAGGGTGTCATTAAAATATTTTAGATTAATAACGCGATTGGAATTGTGACATCTGTGTCACTAACCCAAATAGCACACACTCTATGCTGGTAAGTGGAAAGTAAAAAACTGAATTCTAAAAAATTAAAACGGGAAAAAATAAAACAGATTTCATAGGGCCCTATGAGAGTTTTTTAAAAATTCTAAAGTTGGAAATGACACCACAGATTGATCTATAACCATGTTAAATGATTAGTCCTACCCTAAAAGCATTTTGCGCGCCCATTTTTTCGAAGTTAAACTTTTGTTGGATCTGTTATTGGATTAGGCACCTGACTCACGGAGGTTTGTTACAGAAGCCAAACAATATTGTTCGTCATGCTGTGTGATCCCACAAATTCATGTTTGTAACAGAAGCTTATTATTATTTAAAAAAAAAAAAAAAACAAGATCGGTACAGGATCGGATTGGCAAGACTATAAAATAATCGTATCAGAAGCCAAAGCATGTGCATCGCGACATCCCTAGTTTACAGACTTTGAAGGCCCCTGTGTGTGCGGGGAGATTTTCTAATTTACAGTATGTCTTTATCTCTAACCATTTCCAAGCTACAACCTTTTGAAATAGTAATGTCAAAACTGAAAAAAACTGTGGCGCCTAAAGGGTTAAGATCCATCAGTGCAAAATGTAAATTCTTGACATTTTTCATCTGGTCTTCAAATTTTCAAATCAATCAAATCAGGAGTGTATGTAATTTTATTTCATTTTACATAATGGTTAACTTCTTTTTACACTTGCATGACAGAAGTTAAAAAGCATGACACGCTGTAAATGCTACACGATCAACAAACAAGTCATTTTACTTTACTTATCTTTGATTTATTATTTATTCTTTCATTTATTTCATTTTTATCTAACATGTTTTATTTGCTTTCATTAAACTTATTTATTTATTTATTTTTTGAGGGCATGAGTTGGATTTGAAATATAAATATTGGTGGTGGTTAAATACTGGCAGATTGAATAAGACTAATTTGATTTTTTTGTTTGTTTTTTGTGGCTTGCTGTCTTGTTTTGGTTTGTGCTTTGCTAGAGAAAAAAAAATTTGCTACTTGATTGTTCGATTAAAATTGTATATAGTGATGTGAAAAGGTGTTTGCCCACTGCCTGATTTATTTTTATTTTTTTTGCATGTTTGTCACAAGAGCGCAGCGACGACTCACCCAAGAGGTCACAAAAGACCCCACAACAACATCCAAAGAACTGCAGGCCTCACTTGCCTCAGTTAAGGTCAGTGTTCATGACTCCACCATAAGAAAGACACGGCCTGCATGGCAGAGTTCCAAGGCCAAAATCATTGCTGAAGAAAAACAACATTAAGGCTCGTCTCAATTTTGCCAGAAAACATCTTGATGATTCCCAAGACCTTTGGGAAAATACTCTGGTCTGGTCTGATGAGACAAAGGTTGAACTTTTTGGAAAGTGTGTGTCCCATTTCATCTGGTGTAAAAGTAACGCCGCATTTCAGAAAAAGGACATCATACCAACAGTAAAATATGGTGGTGGTAGTGTGATGGTCTGCGGCTATTTTGCTGCTTCAGGACCTGGAAGACTTGCTGTGATAAATGGAACCATGAATTCTGCTGTCTACCAAAAAATCCTGAAGGAGAATGTTTGGCCATCTTTTCGTGATCTCAAACTGAAACCAGCAGGACAATGATCCAAAACACACCAGCAAGTCCACCTCTGAATGGCTGAAGAAAAACAAAATGAAGACTTTGGAGTGGCCTAGTCAAAGTCCTGACCTGAATCCTATTGAGATGCTGTGGCATGACCTTAAAAAGGCGCTTCATGCTGGAAAACCCTCCAATGTGGCTGAATGACAACAATTCTGCAAAGATGAGTGGGCCAAAATTCCTCCACAGCGCTGTAAGAGACTCATTGCAAGTTATCACAAACGCTTGATTACAGTTGTTGCTGCTAAGGGTGGCCCAACCAGTTATTAGCTTTAGGGGGCAATCACTTTTTCACACAGGGACATGTAGGTTTGGATTTTTTTCTCCCTTAATCGTAAAAAGTTTCATTTAAAAACTGCATTTTGTGTCCGGTTGTGTTGTCACTGACTAATAAATAAATTCAAATTTGTTTGATGATCTGAAACATTTAAGTATGACAAACATGCAAAAAAAGAAGAAATCAGAAAGGGCACACACACTTTTTCACACCACTGTATGTTTCAAAACTCAATAAACATCCATCCATCCATCCATTTTCTATGCCGCTTCTCCTCATTCAGGTCGCGGGGGCATGCTGGAGCCTATCCCAGCTGACTTCGGGCGACAGGCGGGGTACACCCAGCCAATCGCAGGGCACATATAGACAAACAAACATTCACACTCACATTCATACCTATGGACAATTTAGAGTCTCCAATTAACTTAACTCAATAAACAAATATTTTTTAAAAAATAAGAAAAACAATGGTTAACAAATTTTTACACTTAACTGTGGTGTCAGCATGCTACTTAAACACATTACCTGAACAGTTAATAAGACATGTGTGCCACAGTTTTACACTGGAACAGATTATCCCGGTGGGAACAACACTAATGTATTTATGACGGCCACAGTTTGACACTGGAACAGATTATCCAAATCGGAACACTATGGTACGCGCACACCGGTGACGCGCTGGCTTCTCTTGTGTGCACGTGCGCGTCTGGACAGCTAAAACATGTGCTGTTAACATTTTGGTCCAAAATATAGAATGTTTATGCAAAATATGCGAAATTCAACATGCTACGACTGCGTACAATATTAGCTAAACTAAGCTAGCAAGGAACGGTATACTTCACCGTAAAGTGGGCCTAAAAGTAACGTAAGACGGCTAAAAACAAACCAATTTAAGGTAGCTATCGCACACAACTCACTGCAAAACAAACTAAACTTAAGTCTATTGCGGAGGTGGCTGTTTAAAGGGCGAATAATTGTCGCCTTGATGTCCGACAGCTAACAGAGAAAAATCCATTATCAACTACTCACCCCCGCTGGAAGTAAAAAGCACAGGCTCGCTCCTCATTGCAAATGTAATCCACCAGACGACGGCCCATAGACGGCTACACGGGCGGCTTGATGACTTTCCTAACGTTCAAAGAGGAGTTTTTTTTGTTTGTTTTTCAAAATGTTCCCAATTTTTCTCCGGATCCTTTTCTCTCCTCCTCCCTTTTTCTTCCCACTTTCCCTCCTCCTCCTCCTCCTCAAGTCCTACACTTTTGCTCCTGATGTGACGCGTTCAAACACCCTCGGAAGTTCCGGCTTCCTACTCTCTCCCTTTGCTCGTGATGCAATCAGGTATTTTCCAGGTTTTTTTGGAAAGTACGGCATTTAAAATTACAAATGGCTTTAAAATGACGTCACAAAACATGTAAATAAACCTTTACACTTTTTATACACATTCAAATAAATAATTATGCAAAATACTAAAAAATATATTTGTTATTATACATTTTAAATGTTCAATTTCCAAATACTGTTAGGTCAAAATTGATTTATTTGAAAATATGCTGTTAAATGTAAACACCACATGACAGGGCTGTTAGGGTGTCACGATACACAATATTTAAACGTTACTTATAAGAAAACTACAATGACAAACTATAGGACTGGACCAACAGACTTTTATTTAACTGAGTCAGAAAACAATGCAGGTGCATTTTGAAATGTTTTCTAACTTTACATGCATGACCTAAGCACGGTGCTGTTCACTGATGAACTTCTTTCCACAAATTTAAACTAAAACTAGGAGTAAACTAACAAAATGATAAAAGTTAAAATAACGACGGCAGTTCGATTCAGTTTTATTATCATATGCACAGTAAAATAGGTGTAGTTCTGCTATTGTAGCTGCTACTCCTAATCATTCATGTTGACTGCAGTTACAAAAATACACATGTAAAACAGACTGTCTAAAAATGTTAAATGCTTTCTGAACAAATATTCTTGGTGAATTTGACCTAAGCTAGTCTGTGATAAACAGCAGGGGTGTCACGAGACACTCAGTACACGAGACGAGACCGTACGCAAGATTGGGTCTATGAGAACGAGACAAGATTTAAACATTACTTTGAAGAAAAGTACAATGAAAAAATTAAAAAAATGACAATACAGGGTTCCCTCGTTTATTGCAGGGGATAGGTTCCCAAAATAGCCCACAATAAGTGAAATCCACAAAGTAGCCAACCTTATTTGTTTACAATTACTATGTATGTTTTAAGGCTGTAAAACCGCTTACAATACACTACACTTTTCTCAGACAGGCATTAACATTTTCTCACATTTTAAGTTCAAATTTAATTTGAATTTTAATTATCAATCTTCTAGTTTGGACGCAATAAATGCTTCATCCTGGCGCCGTTCGGCTGTTGCGTTTTTGTTTCCTTGATAAAACATATTGCTCCTGTCGTCATCCTCCTCCTCGTCCTACTCTTGAACCAAAGATTCATTTAGCCGTTTAGCTGCTTCTTCTTCTATTGTTTATTGGCGGTTAGCAAGCAGCTCACGCAGATAGCTAGCTACGGCACTAAGAAGATAATGATTAAGTTTGATCAAAGGAGATGTCACGAGATTAGAACATAGCCATAAATTAGCCGCACCGCTGTATAAGCCGCAGGGTTCAAAGTTTAAGAAAAAGGTAGCGGCTTATTTACAGTAGTCATTCTATATGTATCAGGCCTAAGAAACTGAGATTGATTTAGTCGGTTTAGCTTCTTCTTCTTCTTCTATTGTTTATTGGCAGTGAGCAGGCAGCTCACACAGTGAGCAAGTTTGCTAGCTACTATTGACCACAACAGGAAATGGCATGAAGGAGATTGACAATGGTCTACAGCCAATCAGGACGCAGACCACAATGGGCGGGTTCTCCCTTAGCCAATAAGGACTGTTGTGGCTCTATATTTAGCTGGCTGTTGTCTACTGTGGGTTCCTAATATGTTCCTACAGGCACATAAACATACTGGGAGAGGTGGAGATGCACACGTCTTCAACTCTCACATGAGTATACAACACCCTCTACTAGTAGTAGTAGTAGCAGTGGTAAATACAATAACAGACACACAGAACAGAGCACGGATAGATTGCTCTAATACACCACAAGGACGCAGTGCGTGTTCATACGCTGTTAATAAAAAAACGCGAAAGGTGAAACGCGATGTAGCGAGGGAACACTAAACGTAAACCCTAGAATTATTTGACAACCTGATGTCATAATTAACATTCATCGAACACATAATATTATTATGATTAAAAAATAATTGAAGTGTTCAATGATATGATATCCATGTGTGTCATGTAAAGTAACAACACTTTCCACAAATGTTTTCAGTCAATCACGGCGTGATGTTTTCATGCAATGATGGATTCATCTTCATTGACTTCCATCCATCCATTTTCGATGTCGCTTATCCAAATTAGGGTCGCTGCGGTATGCTGGAGATTATCCCAGCTGACTTCGGGCGAGAGGCAGTGTACACCCTTGACTGGTCGGTCGCCAGCCAATCGCAGGGCATATATAGACAAACAACCATTCAAACTCACACCTATGGACAATTTAGAGTCAAACCTAACATGCATGTTTTTGGACTGTGGGAGGAAAACGGAGTACCCGGAAAAAACCCGCGCACGCACAGGAGAACATGCAAACTCCACACAGAGATACTCAACAGGTCTCCCCAATCTCCTGTCTGTGTGGCCAACGTGCTAACCACTTATCCACCGTGTGGCCCTCATTGGCTTCCATTGCATGTTTATTTTGAATACACTGTATATGATTTCACATCACCACACGTGCGTTGCCTTTTTTGCCACGTTTCCAAAAAATGCATAAGCCAACTAAAGGTGGCGTACGTATACCGGTGGGAACATTCTCACGCCAGGTTGTGTTTTTATATGTGACATACTGTACTTGCCGTGGAAAACGGCGTACACAACTTTTCGTCCCCGTTTTGTGCGTACAGTTCACAAGCTTTATAGATGAGGCCCCTGGGCTGTCAACTCGTTGTCCAGCGCAGCACTTAAAGGGATTGTTTGCAGTGGTTACACAGCTGCCGAGAGGGCGCTAACGTGCTGCAATCATTATTTCCTGCCCTCTCCCTGCTACGCCCTAAGTACCACACAGGCACGGTCATTAGTTACGTTTGTTAGTGATAGCAATTTGGCAAAGTTTAGCGACTAACGTGAGCAATGATTGAGCGTATAGCCCATCGTAACAACACTGACTACTTTTGTGTGTGTGCGACAGGCATGCACGTGCGTGCACATACAGTACGTATCAGACAGCCGTGAGTGACAGCCCATCAACGAGTCATCTTTTTTGGGGTTAATCGCCAATTTTTATTCAGGTTAGATTTGTAATTGTGAAAAATAGACATTTTTGTTTTCAGTTTGTTCTTATAAACCACCAATGGTCACATGCACTAGCCAGTAATGTTCTTACATATTTTTGTTTTAAAACATGTAATTTGGCGCTTCTTGCAAACAGTCCCTTTAAGGCGTCAAGGAGTGGGGTTTACCAACGTGCTAAAGCACAAGTGACACTTAGACTACATTTGGTGAGAATCTATATACTGTAACTGTTTTATCGTAAATTTGAGACTTCCGTCGGGAGCCATCTTGGTTGCCCTCGACGGCTCGTACCCCATGTGGTCCTCTTCTCCTGGCCAACAAAAAGCTTTTTCCCCATCCTTCCTCCTCCTACCGGGATGCTGACACTACTCCGCCCCTCCTTGCCTACCCTCCTCCATCCACACGCTCCTTTGTAACATGAAGAACATTTAGCAACGGAGATTTTTTAAATCTTTATAAGTTATAAACTAATGATAATATCTCACATTAATCGTGTGTATGACGTTATAGCCCTGCACGTGTTACTAGCATTTTAAATAACAGGTTTACGACCACCACAATTTACAAATATAGAACAAAAACGGCAAAAAGAGAATAAAAGAGCATAAAAACACGGCGATAAAGATCCAATTTAGCTTCTTACCTCGCTCTCTTTTCCCTTTTTCCATGCTTACAACACCGGATGACGGGAGGAGCCAGTATTGTTCGCTGACCACCGGTGATAATCAATAGAAAAGAAGCTGACAGATTTAGGGACGGAAGTCCCATGCACGGCAGCCAGTCAGCGTCCTCGAGGGCGGGGCTTGTTTATTGACAGCGGCTGCACATGGTTCTGGGGCCCTACACAAAACTAGGATCAGGGATTAAGCCTGGATATCTTTGTTATCCTGGCTCAATTCATCTGTGATCCTGTTGCACAAAATTGGGATACTGGAAAGTGGGATATGTTCTGGCATAAATTGCCATGGAGATTTATTCTGTGGCGTTAACCTGCTCCAGACCAGACACCATGCTCATGAATAAAGGCTGTTGGTTGTGCTCAATGAAAGAATCAAAAAATGCCCTGTTATTCTTTTTGACACATCATCACTCTTGATTTAGATCAGGGGTGCCCAAAGTGCAACCTGTGGCACTTTCTAAAAATATCATTTCACATGAAAACTCAAACGAGCAAACATGAGCAGTATTTTTTCATGAAAAAGTAAAATATTAATAAAAACAGCTGCACTCTAACAAGAAAAAGTCCTCATTTTAGGAGAATAGCTTAATATATTATTCATGTAATATTATGAGGAAGAATAACGTCATTGTAGATTCAAGATTCCAGAGTTTTATTGTCATATGCACAGTAGAACAGGTAGTTCTGCCATGCAATGAAATTCTTGTTCTGTTCATTCTACCAACAGAAAGAAAGAAAGAAAAACACAAGAAAATGAATGAGAACAGGAGAAACATTATAACAATAAATTACGCAACAACAACAACAGTAGAGACATTAGCTTTTCCAAAATGGGGACTTGGAAGAGCCTTCAAAGCACCTTTCATGTTGCTGTAGACTTGGTACAGGATGCTATTTGCCCTCGGACAAACAAAACACAAATATACTTAATAATCCTGATTACTAATTTTTATAAAAATTCAACCTTGGTCGGGACCTGCACTCTACTGAATGACCTTCTGGTTTCATATGGTCATTAAAGTATTGCTAAAACAACACATCTAATGATGGCCAAAGACTTTTGCACAACCCACATATCCAATTCAAAACAGCAGCATCTCCCTTATTATGTATTTGCTGGTAACATTCGGGGAGAACAGTCCCGAGGCTCTGTGTCCACAAGACGCCGAAGACCGATCTCCCCGGCAAGCGGCAAATGTCCGTTGTTACTATGCTGCAATGCAACGCAGCACGTTGAATGTCCAACACGAACAACAAAATAGCAAAAAAATAGAAAAAAACGGGAGAGTGAAACAGAGAAGTCTGCCACGGAGGGCGCCATCTTGCTGTTTTAGTGGCGTATTATTGAAATAGAGTATTAAAGAAATATACTTACTTTTTAAAGGTTGTGTTAGGAGAAACAAACAAAACAACAAATAGCGTTGTAATTTTTTGAAAATTAGGTTGCAGAAAAAGTCATAATGTTACCATAATGAAGTCAAAATATTATGGGAAAAAAAGTCATAATTCAGGGAAGAAAATTTACAAAAACAAATAGTTGGAAATAATACAAAAAAAGACACAGTAGATAGAAAAAAAGCTGTAGTTTTATGAGAATAAATTCAAAATATTAAAAAGAAAAAAGTTGCATTCAAATGAGAAAAAAAAGAGGCAATTTTACAAGCACAAACTCATTATTATGAGAAAAAAAACGTCATTTTAAAGCATAGAGTGGAAGTATTAAAGAAAAAACGGGTTATATAAAAAGTGTCATGTTCTGCATTCTGCTCTGCTGCCCTCTGCTGTTTTTGTGTTGCAGCACATCCCTGAACATGACCCAGACCTAATCACACACACCTGCAGCTCATTACCTCCTCCCTTCTTAAGCTGCAGCCAAACAATCTACCAGTGCCAGATTGTACTCCTTGACTCCCTGACCTCCTGTTCCTTGCTCCCGCTTAGCCCGGCTTCTTGTTCCTTACCCTGCATTCTGGCTCCCTTACCTGCGTGTTCATTCAGCCTTGTATCCAAGATATCTCCTGTCAGGTTTGCCTACAGTGTTTTTTGTTTGTACTTTGTTTTTTGTTCCTGACAGCCTTTTGCTGTCAGTGTTTTTCGTTGGTTAACCGTTAGTGGATTTTCCTTAGTTGTACTTTTACCTTGTGGACTCTTTCTGTTCCATATTAAAGTATTTTTGTTACTATTTTTGACTCTGGTTGTCTGCATTGGGATCCTGATTCCTGTCGTGGCTCCCACCACGCCTGACAGAACAATCTGGCCAAAATGGATCCCGCAAACATGGAGCACTTCCGCTCGGCCCTGGCACATCAAGGCCAATTAGTCGGTGGCCACGAGAAGACCCTCCAAGGCATCATGGAGGCCATATCGGTCCTATCTGCCGGCATGGACGCTCTAAACCTACGACTCGCCAGCACCTCCTCTCACCCGCCACCAGAGGTCGGTACGTCTCCACACGCCTTAGACGCACCTGTATCTCATCAGCTGCGAGAGCCTAATATCCCTCACCCTGCTCGCTTCTCTGGAGATTCGGACTCCTGCAACCAGTTTCTACACCAGTGTTCCCTCGTTTTTGACCAGCAGCCCACCACGTACACATCGGACCAATCCAAGGTAGCATTCATAATGAGCTTACTCTCGGGTAGAGCCGCTACGTGGGCTATGGTTGCGAGCACATCTATGCCTGCCATACGCACCTCCTTACCCATGTTCCTGGAAGAAATCAGACGGGTTTTTCACCATCCCATTCGGGGAATGGAAGCAGCTAGCCGACTACTAGACATGAAACAGAAAGGACGCTCGGTGGCAGATTTTTCTATTGATGAGTGCTTGCTGTAGAGAGTGGGTATCCCGATACCGTTCTCCAAAGTATTTTTCGCAAAGCACTCGATGTACACATTAAAGATGAGCTGGTGGCTAAGGACAACACTACTTCCCTCAACGGCCTTATCAATTTAGCCATAGAGTTAGAGAACCGCATAAGGGAGAGGGTGAGAGAGTACACCAAGGAGGGATACGGCGGCAGGTTGTCAATTCCTACCAGGATACCATTACCATCTCCTGAGGGACAGAGGCTCGAACCAGGGATCGGAGACGCCGTGGCCGTACTACCAGAGGTTCCCATGCAACTTGGGGGACGACGCCTCGCCGCCGAGGAAAGAGCACGTCGTCGCAAGCTGAACCTCTGCCTCTACTGTGGAGATCCGGGGCATCGACTCCTCCAATGCCCCATTCGACCACATCGTCGCCAAGGATCGAGTTCTGGATCAGCAGCGGAGTTAAAGCCAAGATCCAGGAGCAACCAACCGGCTACGGAGGACCATCCAGCCATGGGGAGCTGTGAGTACCTCCATGATTCAGCCACTACAGCGGAGGAGGTTTCCTTCAAGAGACTTCAAATTAAGGGAGTAATTATAAAGAAAGAGAGAAGTATTGACATAACCGCACTTATTGACTCGGGCGCCGATGACTGTTTCTTGGACACTACGTTTGTTCTCAAACATAATATCAGCATGATTAAGTTACCTGCTAAGAAGGAGGTCTGGTCTTTGGATAGGCGCTTCCTGGCGGCCATTACACACCAAACCGAACCGCTTATCCTTCATCTCTCTGGTAACCACTCCGAGACCATCCGTTTTTATGTCATGCCCTCCCAGTCCGCACCACTAGTGCTGGGGTTAACCTGGCTTAAGCTTCACAACCCACTCTTAGATTGGAACAAATTGCACGTCTCCAGTTGGAGCCCGTTTTGTCACGCTAACTGTCTCCGTTCGGCTCGATCCAATGTTCCCTCTTCCATATCCCCAGAGGAAGTTATAGATCTTACAGGAATTCCTAGCGAATACCACGACTTAAAGCAAGTGTTCAGCAAGGACCGTGCGCAAACACTTCCCCCTCATCGACCGTACAACTGCGCCATAGAATTACTCCCTAACGCCACATTTCCTAGCGCCAAATTGTATAACATCTCCGCTCCAGAACAGAAAGCCCTCAAAGAGTACATTTCCTCTTCCCTAGCAGCCGGTCTTATTCGACCCTCTTCCTCGCCACTGGGGGCGGGCTTTTTCTTTGTTGCCAAGAAAGACAAATCTCTACGGCCCTGTATCGATTACCGGGGGCTCAATAGCATCACGGTCCGCAATAGTTACTCCTTGCCACTTATGGATTCTGCCTTTTCCGCTTTACACTCTGCACGCATTTTTTCAAAATTGGATCTCCGTAACGCCTATCATCTGGTACGCATAAAGGATGGAGATGAGTGGAAGACCGCGTTTAACACACCGCTGGGGCATTTCGAATATCTGGTGATGCCTTTCGGTCTCACGAACGCCCCGGCGGTGTTCCAAAATCTCATTAACGATGTTCTCAGCGACATGATAAATCAATTCTGTTTCGTATATTTGGATGACATACTTATCTTTTCCAGGAATCTTCAAGACCACACCACTCATGTCCGACTAGTTCTCCAGCGTTTAATGGAGAATAGGCTCTACGTTAAGGCAGAGAAGTGCGACTTTCACGCCACTTCGGTGCCATTTCTGGGGTACATTGTGGAGAAAGGTCAACTGCGTGCCGATCCAGGCGGTGGTCGAGTGGCCTACTCCCAAATCAAGGAAGCACTTGCAGAGGTTTCTCGGGTTCGCCAACTTCTACAGGCGATTCATACGTAATTTCAGCAGCAAAGCAGGACCTCTGACTAGGCTTACATCACCTAAAATTCCGTTTGTATGGACCCCAGAGGCTAATTCTGCGTTTAACACACTCAAGACCTTGTTTACTTCCGCTCCGGTTCTGGTACATCCTGATCCTAATTTACAATTTTCTGTTGAGGTTGACGCTTCTGATACGGGAGTGGGAGCCGTGCTGTCCCAGCGGTCCCCGGTCGACCAGAAGCTGCATCCCTGCGCCTTCTCGCGTCGCCTCACACAGGCTGAAGGGAACTACGATGTGGGCAACAGGGAGCTGTTGGCCATCGTTCTCGCGCTGCGGGAGTGGCGGCATTGGCTGGAGGGCGCAGTTCATCCTTTTATAGTTATCACCGACCACAAGAACTTGTCCTACATCAGAACCGCCCAGAGACTCAATGCCAGACAAGCCCGTTGGTCACTGTTCCTAACACGCTTCAATTTCTCCATCACCTACAGACCCGGTTCACGCAATATTAAACCTGACGCCCTGTCCAGAGTCTTCAGTCCCACGGAGGAGGGAACAGTGCCGGAAACCATCATACCTGTGGCCCGAGTGTTGGGCGCTCTTCGGTGGGAGGTGGAGAAGAAGGTGTCGGAGGCAACTAAAGGGGAGGAGTCTCCAGAGGGTTGTCCTGCTGGTAAATTGTTTGTTCCTGAGACGCTGAGGTCGGACGTATTGCAGTGGGGTCACGCTTCCAGAGTTACCTGTCACCCAGGAACCAGACGAACTCAACTGGCATTGGCGCAGAGGTTTTGGTGGCCTTCCATGGCGGCGGATGTGAAGGAGTTCGTCGTGGCCTGCTCTGTCTGCGCCAGAAATAAGTCATCGAATCGACCTCCGGCGGGTCTGTTACAACCGCTGCCCATCCCGACCCGTCCCTGGTCACATATAGCTTTGGACTTCGTTACTGGACTACCTGCTTCCAGAGGAAATACCACAATTCTGAACATTGTTGACCGGTTTTCCAAGATGGCACATTTCATAGCGTTACCTGGACTACCTACTTCACTGGACACAGCGCGACTCTTGGTGAGACATGTCTTCCGCATCCACGGAATCCCAATCAACATTGTTTCCGACAGAGGGCCCCAATTCACTTCCAAGGTCTGGAAGTCCTTCTGCAAGATGCTCGGGGCATCAGTGAGCTTATCATCCGGTTACCATCCACAGACAAACGGCCAGACAGAGCGGGCCAACCAGGACCTCGAGGCCGCCTTACGCTGCGTCTGCCACCGACACCCGTCATCCTGGTCCATCCACCTCCCCTGGGTGGAGTACGCGCATAACACCCTTGTCAGCTCGGCCACAGGTATGTCACCCTTTAAAGTCGCCAATGGATACCAGCCTCCTCTTTTTCCGTCTCAGGAGGCAGAAGTGTCAGTACCATCGGTCCAGATCCACCTTCGCCGCGCCCGAAGAGTTTGGCGAGAGACGGTAGCCGCACTGAACCGCACGGCGGAGCGCAATCGACGCCTGGCCGACCGCCACAGAATTCCGGCACCCGTCTACCAGGTCGGTCAGGAAGTCTGGTTGTCATCCAGGGACTTACCACTGGCCGGAACCAGCCGGAAGCTTGCACCCAGATTTGTGGGACCATACCTAATTGACTCCATCATCAGTCCCTCTGCCGTCAGACTTAAACTACCTCCAGCACTCAAAGTACACCCGGTATTCCACGTCTCCTGCCTCAAACCTGTGTCCTCCAGTCACCTGTGCCCCCCGGCCGAGTCGCCTCCTCCGCCGCGCCTGATCGATGGCCATCCAGCATACACGGTGAAGGCTATCTTGGACTCCCGAAGGAGGGGCAGAGGATTCCAGTACCTGGTCGACTGGGAGGGTTACGGCCCTGAGGAGCGTTCTTGGGTCTCCCGCTCCCTTATCTTGGATCCGTCACTCATAAGCGACTTCCACCGTCTCCATCCTAACAAGCCAGGTAAGCCGCCAGGAGGCGTCTTATGAGGGGGGGACATACTGTCATGTTCTGCATTCTGCTCTGCTGCCCTCTGCTGTTTTTGTGTTGCAGCACATCCCTGAACATGACCCAGACCTAATCACACACACCTGCAGCTCATTACCTCCTCCCTTCTTAAGCTGCAGCCAAACAATCTACCAGTGCCAGATTGTACTCCTTGACTCCCTGACCTCCTGTTCCTTGCTCCCGCTTAGCCCGGCTTCTTGTTCCTTACCCTGCATTCTGGCTCCCTTACCTGCGTGTTCATTCAGCCTTGTATCCAAGATATCTCCTGTCAGGTTTGCCTACAGTGTTTTTTGTTTGTACTTTGTTTTTTGTTCCTGACAGCCTTTTGCTGTCAGTGTTTTTCGTTGGTTAACCGTTAGTGGATTTTCCTTAGTTGTACTTTTACCTTGTGGACTCTTTCTGTTCCATATTAAAGTATTTTTGTTACTATTTTTGACTCTGGTTGTCTGCATTGGGATCCTGATTCCTGTCGTGGCTCCCACCACGCCTGACAAAAAGTGTGTAAAAGTGGAAAGACAAGTATTTGGGGAATCCGACATGATAATGTCTGGGATGTTTCCAGTCATCTGCTCCAGTCCAGACTTTCATCTTAAAATGGGCTATGAAAGCGCCACTGTTTCACCATCTAACTCATTAGGAGATGGTGTCACCGTTTATTGAGAAGCCAGTGGACCTTGGAGCAAGAATCATTGGAGCAGCACGACTACGGTAGCGGCTTTTTCATATGACACTGATCTTCTGGCATTCCCTGATGAAGTTCTCTAGAAGAAATATACATTCTCAGCCTAGGGAATATGCCAGTACGCTCTCAGTGTGGAACTGACAGCGCACTGACGGCCAGTGTTGCCAACTTGGTGACTTTTTCGCTAAATCTGCTACATTCCACACCCTCTTGGCAACATATTTTCTCAAATATATTAATGTCTCTTCTGTTGTTGTTGCTTAATTTATTGGTATATATGTTTATGTGTTTATGTTTCTTATGTTCTTATTCTTTCTTGTGTTTTCTTTCTTTTCTTGGGAGAATGAACAGAATAAGATTTTCATTGCATAGTATAACTGCTGTTTTACCATGCACATGACAATAAAACTCTCTTGAATCTTGAATCAAAAGCAACTAGTGACAAATCTAGCTACCTTTTCTGGCATTGTTGGAGTTTTCCGGTCTTTTGGGGACTTAAAAGTGAAAGCACGTATTGATCGGCAGCTTGCACGCTCACCGAGCAGCAGCGGGTGCTCCTGAGAGGTCTGCCCCGCCCCCAAAGCAGCCACAAGTCGTCAGTGTACTGTCAGCTCCCGCTGCACACTGAGAGCAAAGTGGAGATCCACGCAGCCATGGATCGCGCCCTGTTTTTCAGAGCGGGATCTAAAACGTAAATGTTTCTTAATCTTCTTGAAATTCCTACTCATTACACTCCAGCCTCATTGGGACTCGGTCACTTACCTGTCAGTGTGTCCGAACATGTGATGGGAGAAAGATGCACGGTAAGTTAAACAAGTAGTCCTCACCACAAGATAAAAGGATGTAATTAATATGCTGTCTAGATTTTAAGAGGCGCCGGCTGAGATAAAATATTAAAATTATTTTATTTTGATGAAGTGATGGTCACTTTTTTGTCTCTCCTACGAGGTTATGCTTTTTTCCTACAGCATGTCTTACATCATATGCAAATAGCAGGCAAATTAGCCAATGACATCAAGTAGCGGCTTCTAGGATGGCCGGTAGCTACTTTTCTGACTGAGGAGTTGGCAACAATGGCTGTGATCTCTTTTTGCTGGGTCATGATGGGCTGAAAGGCAAACAAGCATAATGCTAACTACTAGATGTCAAGTCAAGTCAGAGCCAAACATGTGGAAAAGGTTCAAATAGGGCTTTGGGAAAAAGTTACTAATAAGATGCTTCATCATAAAGGGAAACAGAGAAGTGCAGAGAAGGGTGGCTGCTAAACCTGTCGGACGTAACAATTATTATCACTTTGACCACATGTTTATTAAAGAATATGACATGTTTGAATGCCTTGTTTATTGCTTATACGACATTGGAGATCACATGACCAATAGTTGCCAAAGCTTATATGATACAACATGATGCAACGTGACAGTGATCACCTTTATGATGTATTTTTTCAATCATGTGACATGTTGCTATATATTTGCAGGCTGCAGTTTTAGGAGAAGACACTGCGCAAGTGAGTCGAAGCATACAAAACTTGAGCCAACTGGTAAATAATAACCATTATTGATTCCGAAGTATACTGTAATGGTGGATGGAAATGTCTCAATGACAAATTAGCTTGCAAATAGTACAAAAAAAACATTTGAAAAATGGATGTAATGCATATGTTTGTATATTTTCAGACATATCAAACATTCATAAATGCTGATTGATTTCAAACCCAGAGCTGTGGTGTAAAGTGTAAAGGCAACAAAGTTTTTCACTTTTGAAAATTGTTCAGGTACTTCTTCACTGCCACGAACGAGAGTGTAAAAGTGGTCATGGTTATACAATGGCGCCGTCTGCTGTACAAAGAGTAGTTATGACGCAAATGTACAGAATGAACAATGGCTTCACTTAACTGTGAAGCGCTTTGGGCACCTCGAAAAGCGCTCTATAAAATCGAATCCATTATTATTAACTGTGGACTATTTCCATTCACTTTACATTGCTGCTTTGGAATGATCAAGGACAATAAAACAAAAATATGTTGTGAACGGACAGCAGATAACATCTCTAATAGGATTAAAACTGCTGATGATGATGCCATTTGGCTCATATTTTTACGACTTTTATGATGTTAGTGACACGTATCTCTCATATGACACGTTTGCTATAAAGAATATGCATGTTGGTATTAATTAGCTGAGGGTGTAGGGTATAGAAGTGGAGAGCGCACACGTGATCGGAGGACGTGAGAAGACGAGAGTCGTGCTAAATCAAAACTATTGCTAGGAAAATATATTATTGGCTGGGCATGGCTCAGTGACCAAAGCTTGTAAAAAGTTTTTTTCAAATGGATGTCTTGTCATACATCATATTGGAACTTGTTGCACACGTGCAAGTGACTCGAGTGAATCGAGGCACGGACTGAGTTTCCCATCACGAGAGAGCAGGGTTAGGGAACCTATGGCTCGGGAGTCAGCTGTGGCTCTTTTGATGACTGCATCTGCCTCTCAGACATTTCTTAACACGATAAAATGCATTAATTTTAATTTTTTTCAGTGACATTTAAAAGTAAAACATTACAGGAATCACAGTGTTAAAAATTACATTAAAAATATAGTAATATTTCCTATGCATTATAAGCCATCCGTCCATTTTCTAGCGTAATGTGGGTGGCCACAGCCAATGCCAGCTGTCCTTCCGATATTTTCCGGGTCAGACATCAAAAATTGGATTATTATAGGATAATGCGGTAGCCTACCCGGGTCATTGAGAGGTCGAGAAGTAAACTTCCCCCCATTAATCAAACAGACAGCTTGCTAATTCTGCAGAGTCAAACAAGAAGATGGCGAAAAGAAAAGATACAGAGTACGCTGCAAAACCTAGTGCTGCACGAGAAGTTGCATTAATGATATGAAGTATTTTATTATTGGTTAGCATCAGTATAAACACGTTATTCAAAAGAATAAATTCAGAGACTTCTAAAATGTAATTGAATACAATATAATTCAATACAACTAAAGTGCACGCATTTAGTTGTATTCAATATTTAAAAATATTATATGGCTCTCACAGAAATACATTTTAAAATATGTGGCTTTCATGGCTCTCTTAGCCAAAAAGGTTCCCGACCCCTGCAATAGAGCACTGTCTTCCTCACCCAACTTGTTCCACATGAATATTTAGTCTTACGCATATGTAACACTGTTCGTCTCAAAAATAAAAATGCTCAAGAGAAAACTTTGATTTTGTCATTTTGACAAAATACTACCATGTGAAGAAAATGGCCTAGTAAAACATACATTTTGATATCTTATGAAAATTACTATTCAAAGTTTATTCAATACTGCATTGAAACAGTCACACATAATAGTAGTCATGAAATGATGAACTATGATAGTGATCACAATGACAATACTGCACTGAAACAGTCACACATAATAGTAGTCATGAAATAATGAACTATGATAGTGATCACAATGACAATACTGCATTGAAACAGTCACACATAATAGTAGTCATGAAATGATGAACTATGATAGTGATCACAATGATAATACTGTAATGCACATCATTGTAAAAACTATAATCATACTGCTGACATCACCGTCGCTGTAATAAAACCAACAACATAATAACACCCTGGTTAACTCAGTGAGTAATGTGGGGAAGTACGTATGTACTGTGAGTGTGCATATGTACGTGTGTACATGTATCTCTGTATGTGGGGAAGTCTTCATATGCATATATATATATATATATATAAATAAAGGTGCGCAAGTGGGTGAGCGTGTAATTGTCACTAAGAATGCATGAAAGGAGAGGGGCCGACCTCCACCACCCAGCAAGCCCCGCCCCAAATAGCCAGGCCGAGCCCCCACTGCCAGAAAGCCACCGGGCCCACAGGGGCAGGCAGCACAGGCAGCCACCGAGGGCTACACACCAGCAGGCCCAGAGAGGCCTCCGCAACCGGAAAGAAGCCTGCCCACGCCGGAAGCGCCAGCCCTCGCCACCCTCCACACCCAGGAAATGGAGCCCGGCCCACCTCGGGCCACCCCATGCCCGACCTGTGTAGGCCCCCCCCCAAAAAAAATTCAAAATAAAAGAAAATAAATAAAAGCACACACATGCAAAACCCCAGGCCACCCTATCCCAACGGCAGGACGCTACCAGCAAGGCAGACGGGGGAGCAGGCAGAAGGGCGAGTGTAGCCTCATGGGGAGCAATGCATGGCAATATAGAAATTGGTAGTTGCTATTTTGTTGAAAAATGTGTATAAATAAAAAATGAAATCCATAAATGTTTGTGTTTGATGATTACATAACATATACAGTATACAGAGGTGTGAAAGTGTTTTCCCCTCTCCTGATTCCTTATTTTGTTTGTCACACTTAAATGTTTCAGATCATCCAATAAATTTAAATATTAGTCAATGACAACACGACATACAGTTTTTAGGACCTGCCTGACAAAGTGAAGTAGACAAAAAAAAACCTCAAAAGCTAAGATATCATGCCGACATCTGAAGAAATTGAGGAAAAAATGAGTAATTGAGATTTATCATCTAATTTATAATTTATCATTATTTATCATCTGGAAAAGGTTATAAAGCCATTTCTAAAGCTTTGGGACTCCAGCGAACCACAGTGAGAGCCATTATTCACAAATGGAGAAAACATGGAAGAGTGGTGAACCTTCCAAAGAGTGGCCGGCCAAACAAAAATGACCCCAAGAGCACAGCGACGGCTCATCCAAGAGGTCACAAAAGACCCTACAACAATACCCATAAAACTGCAGGTGTCAGGCTCAGGGAGCCGTGTAACTTGGATCCCAAGATGCAGACACAGGTACAAGTCCAAAAGTTCAAAATATATTTAATGTGCAAGCAAAGGAGGCAAAAAACAGGAACTCAGGGCGATGGTGCAAAAAACTAAGAGGGCACCGTGGGCAAAAACAAGGACAGCAATGAACAAAAAGGTACTGGAACTACCACATGAGCTGGACGGAGGTCTGGTGCAGCAGGACGACAGAGCTGGTTGGAGTTGCCAGATGAACTGCAACAGGAGGATAAGGTAAGTGGTAGCAGGAGAAAAGCACATGGTCTGGAAGCACAACCATTGAGAATAATCCAGCACTGACAGGCTGCAGGTGAGGAGACTAAAAAGGTGGCTGATTGAACACAGCTGCAGGGATCCGGTAACTCCGCCCAGCTCAGGAGGTGTCACAGTCTGAGCAAGTAAACAGAGGAGAGGTCAGCAATAATATACAACATAATGAAAAAACAGCACAAAACTAAAACAGGCGACAGGTGTCACCATAGCGCGTGACAGCAGGCCTCACTTGCCTCAGTTAAGATCAGTGTTCATGACTCCACCATAAGAAAGACACTGGGCAAAAACGGCCTGCATGGCAGAGTTCAAAGATGAAAACCACTGCTGAACAAAAAGAACATTAAGACTTGTCTCAGTTTTGCCAGAAAAGATCCCCAAAACCTTTGGGAAAAGACAAATGTTGCAAATTTTGGAAGATGTGTATCCCATTATATCTGGCATAAAAGTAATGGTTCATTTCAGAAAAATAACATTATACCAACAGTAAAATATGGTGGTGGTAGTGTGATGGTTTGGGGCTGTTTTGCTGCATCAGGACCTGGAAGACTTGCTGTGATAAATGGAACCATGAATTCTGCTGTCTATCAAAAAATCCTGAAGGAGAATGCCCGGCCATCTTTTGGTGACCTCAAGCTGAAACCAACTTGGGTTGTGCAGCAGGACAATGATCCAAAACACACCAGCAAGTCCACCTCTGAATGGCTGAAGAAAAACAAAATGAAGACTTTGGAGTGGCCTAGTCAAAGTCCTGACCTGAATCCTATTGAGATGCTGTGGCATGACCTTAAAAAGGCGCTTCATGCTGGAAAACCCTCCAATGTGGCTGAATGACAACAATTGTGAAGATTAGTAATAATTTTTGTAATAATAAAAAGTAATAGTAATAATAAAAAGTTTCATTTAAAAACTGCATTTTGAGTTCAGTGTGTTTTCATTGACTAATATTTCCATTTGTTTTCTGATCTGAAACATTTAAGTGTGACAAACATGCAAAAAAAAAAAGAAAAAATCAGGAAGGGGTGAACACTCTTTCACACCACTGTATATGACAGGAGTTCTTTTTCCAGTAGGTTGTCAACAAAGCATAGCACTTCAGTCAGGCTAGCCTTTTTTTGCAGTAAGTGCTTCAAGGAAAACTGCACTTTTTTGGAATTTTGCACATCATCCACAATCCTTATGTGAAACATGAACACATGTATTTCCCTTTTCTGTGCATTCTAAAAAGAGAAAACGAGTTAGCCTGAGGGAGGTATGGTAACAATGCACATAATGGAACACCTATTTCGACTATAAAGCCCGAAACAACCCCTCAAAAAACGCCAACAATGTTCCATTTACATAACTGACCTGTATATTCACCAAGCTACAGCCACATTGTTATTGTAACTGCTAACATGAAGAACTATATTTTTCGGCGGAGTAACACAACGCCTCACGAGTCTCAGCGTCACTCATTACACCTCAAAAGTGTTGCCAACTTGGCTATTTTTTTTTGCTAGATGTGGCGACATTCCAACCCCCCTTGACGACATATTTTCTCAAATCTAGCGCCTTTTTCTGTCGTCATTGGGGGGTTTTCTAATATGGTGAAAACATGTATTGTTCTGCATTTTGTGTCGTCACTTAGCAGCGGCGGGTGCTGACAGGTCCGCCCCGCCCAAAGGCAGTCACCAGCTTGATGTGGAGCTCTGCGCGTGCAAAGTGCAAATGACATGCTATTACACGTATTCACCAGAAGAGTGCGCTACTCACGAACCACATCTGTCACGTTAATGTGAGCCAAAGACTAAAACGCAGCATAATCTCTTATTCGCTGTTCAATTGTGCTAATTTGAAAAAGTTCTCAACTGCCAACGTGTGATGAGAGGACGCTGAGGCGCTGGCCGAGATGAAATATTATTTCATTTTGATTAAATGAACCATATTAAATTAACAAACAAATAATCAAGTTCATTTGTAATTCTAAACGTAATTAAGGTGTGTTTACTCACTTTTTTGTCTCTCTTACGAGATATTTTTTTTACAGCATTTTACAACATCATATGCAAAATAGACGATGGCGTCATCCAGCGACTTCTAGGACATCCATATTTCTTTGCAGCAATGAAAAGTATACCTTGTAAGTCAGTTGGAGGGGAAAGGAAAATGGTTCCATGGTGGAATGAAAAGTGCACAACAGCTGTAAAAGAGTGGAATAATGCACTAAGAAGGTGAAGGAAGAATATCAGTCAAGAAAATGTAATAAACTACCAGAGAAAAAAAAGCTATAGCCCGAAGAGTGATTAAGAACAGTAAACAAAAGGCATGGAGGGATTATTGATCTGCCATAGGAAGGGAAATCAAGATAGGAGATGTGTGGTCAATGTTGAAGATGAGTGGGAACAAAGTGTTTGTTAAAATACCTGCATTAGGAGATAATGGAACACTGGTCAGAAGACTTAATTATTTCCTTCAGAGTCAAAAGTTACTTGCAACTTATTGTGGGTTTAGAAAAGGACGATCAACAACGGATGCTGTCGCAAAAGCAAGTCATGAAATAGAGAAAACCTTTCAAATGAAAGAGTTGATGAATATTGTATTCTTTGATATTGAAAAGGCTTATGACTCCATGTGGCGGGAAGGTTTATCAATTAAGATGAGCAGGATGGGAATTAGAGGTAGGTTTTAGAACTGGGTTCTTGATGTACACGTGTCTGGATCCCAGTATGCAGAGGCGAAAACCAGTGTGAGCCTAACAGTCTTTTAATGGCTTCTAAGAACGGCACAGGAACGAAAAACTACGATGCCAAGTCAGGCGGCGCTACACACGTGATGCAGGGATACCAGGCAGGACTGGATGGCCGACGGTAGCAGGAACAGCACATGGCATGGAGGTTCCGCCAGGAGGAATCACCGGAGTGCCATCCAGCCGCCACAGGTGAGAATAAAAAGCTGTGAATGAAAATGAGCGACAGCTGCGCACGTCCTGTAGCTCCGCCCAACTAGAGAACCCCGGGAATCCTAATGGTAAAAACAAAAGCAGATAACAAGGGAAAGGAAATACAAAAAACAAGCTATAACATGACCTTAAAATGTCGACCGGTGTCGATGCAGATCGTGACACTTGATTTCATATCGCACAGAAAATTCAAAGTAAAAATTGGATCAGAAATACCAAAAGAATATAGTACAGCAAATGGTATTCCACAGGGAGTGTAATTAGCCCAGTTTTGTTCAATGTTATGATTAATGATATACTGTATTTATGAATTTGGATAGAAGGATTGGATCGGCCCTATACGCAGATGATGATGTTATTTGGGCAAGAGGACGAAACTTTGTACCCAGTAAGTCATGTTATATGATGATTACCAGGAAGAAAGGCATACAAAATGAGAACCTGAAGCTGTATGGACAAAACATGGTAAAAGTGGACAGTTTTAAATACCTTGGTATGTGGCTAGATAAGAAAGGCACATGGAAGACTCAACCAGCCTCACGTGGTCTGTGGTTGTGAGGCTGGTTGGATGCTCTGCCAAATTCTCTGCAACGCCTTTGGAGACGGCTCATGGTCGAGAAATGAACATTCAATACACGAGCAACAGCTCTGGTTGACATTTGTTGAGTGTACATTTATAGAGCCTTGATGAGAGCAACTATAGATCATGGAAGTTTTGTTTATGGAGCTGCAGCTAAAACACATTTAACGAAAATAGAAAGAAATATTCACAAAGCATTTAGGATATGTACAGGTGCAATCATATCAACACCAATTAAAGCAATGCAGGTTGAGTTAGCAGAAGTAGCGTATGACCCGAGAAGAGAAACTCATGTTGACATATTGGAGTAGATTTAAGGGATGTAGGCATAGAAATTTGGCCTAATGTGATAGAGGAATGTTGGGAGTATAATACAACTAAAAGTCATAGCTTTGGGTGGGTAGTTAAAGATAAACAGACAAATATAACATAAAAAATATACATAGTAATAATTCTATACCCATAAGTAATGTAGGTAATGGCTATTTCCAAAACCTGAAGTAGATATACATATAACAGAGTTAAAAAATAAGTGGGAAGATGGTGGAAAAGGACATAAAGCAAGTCAATATATTAGAAATGAATATTACAGTTATTTAGATATTTCTACAGATGGATCAAAAAGCGAAGAAGGGAAGGTGGGGATTGGAATCTATTTACCATCAATGAACTAAAGCATTACAAAAAGATGACCAGATCAGCTCTCAGTTTATACAGCAGTGATTATTGGTTTGTAATGGATAGAGGAAATAAAAGCAGATAGAGTGGTATGTTGTGTGGACTCTATAGTATTAATATATAGTATTAAAAATATGGAATCAAGTCGAGAGGATTTACTATTAGAAATACATCAAAGCCTATTCCAACTACACATGTTAAAAATAGAAATAAGGTTCTGCTGGGTACCTGCACATGTAGGGCTGGAAGGGAATGAGGGAGCAGATAAAATGGCTAAAATGGGATTAGAAGGAATGAAATTATAAATATACCTGCTGGTAAAGGTGAAGTAAAGGCAATAATCAAAAAACAAATGATGGAGAAATGGCAAAGCAGGTGGGACGAGGGTGGTAGCGGAAGAAAATATGATAAAGTACAAAAATCTATCAGTGCAGAAGGAGTGAAGAGGAAAAACAGAG
The DNA here is from genome assembly GCF_027744805.1 of Dunckerocampus dactyliophorus. Classification (NCBI taxonomy): domain Eukaryota; kingdom Metazoa; phylum Chordata; class Actinopteri; order Syngnathiformes; family Syngnathidae; genus Dunckerocampus; species Dunckerocampus dactyliophorus. The sequence continues at coordinate 21,814,194 of NC_072833.1, read as the reverse complement.
GAAACTGTTAACTAGGATGAGGTTCCATCACATGTTTTTGGTAGGGAAATGCAAATGGAAAGTATGTGTGGAGTGCAAAAACCTAGAGAAGGTGGAACACATATTACTACGCTGCAAGAGATATAGGGAAGAGTGTATAAAGTTAAGAAAAAGGATTACCAAGGTAGGAAGGGAATGGAGCATCGAGGGTATTTTAGGAACAGGTGGGGAGGGGGTTAGAGATATACAGAGGGTGGTGATAGAATATATGAAGGACAAAGGATTGTATATTGAATATAGATAATTATTAGAATATTTTATTATAGTGTTATTATTAATATTATGATTCGTATAAGTAGTTCCCTCTCAATATCCGAATTAGTATAAAATAAGATACATGGCCCATGTTACATACTCTGGCACAGTAGGTAGCGGTATGCACCTTTAAAGTCATGGTTGCAACCCGCCATTAAACTAAAAGAAGAAGAAGAAGCTACTTTTCTGACATTGCACCTGAAGTCTTTGCTGAGCGGTACGCTACCTTGTGGCGCTGCTGCTGTGTTTGCGGGTTTGGAAAAGTTAACGCCAGGTTACAAATCATGCCTCGCACGCGTAATGTAGAAGGTTCCAACTAAACAAGCTACCAACTAAACATCGTGACAGACTGAATGAAGCAGCGGATACCCGCTCTCAACTTAGACCAGCAAGATGCTTGCTTGCTGTCACACGTCTTGTGCTGAAAGATACAGCCACCCCATCAGTCGGCATCAGTCCACTGTTTTAATTCTACTGTTATTTTGTCCATGAAACATTTAGCTAGTGCTACATGATAACGCTACGAGAATGCCTTAGTGTTTCACTTTAGCTGGATCTGCCTAGCAACCTGTCGTGGCTCGATGTGAGGAGCAGAACTCAAAGGCAGAGCTGACAGCTCTTCTCAAGGTAAGGTACAATATGTGAGCAGGGGTCGGTACACAAGAAGTCAGTCCAGTAAGGCAAAGGTATTCAGAAGAAGGGGTAAAAAAAACCTAAGACTGCTAGGATGTGGCATGGGAGTACAGCTAACTTGCAGCTAACAGGCGGAACCAGAGGGTATAAATAGGGAGCAAGTAATCAGAAGTGACGAGGAACACGTGTAGAATCAGAGAGTAGGCGGGACGGATGGGCAACAGGTGTGACAGGTGGCAGGCGTGACACACCCAGCAACATTACTCTCTGCCTGGGGGGAGGGAGGGTCTTACCTGATAACCTGAAGCCATGATTAGTCTGCCATGATCAGTAATACCGAGCAGACAAACTCTTCTATGCTGCTGTTGTTGAAGGACGTAGCGTTATTTCCTATGGGCTTTGTGAAATCAATGCGCCCAGGATAGAAGTCCCGGTAATGTTTAAAATGATCAAAATACAGCAAAATACTGTAAGTATTACTTGGTATCATGAATGTACCTTAATGCACGATCACAGGGCTTTATAGTCCCATGACGTGCATCATCAGCTCCCTCATGCAAACTCGTTTTCTCCATTTTAAAACGCACAGAAAATGATAAAAGGGCAGCACTATCTTGTCGCTGGAAGGTCTTTGAAGAGCTTTGATGCAGTCGGTCCACAAAAACAGCAGAGCGCTCGTCTCACATAGAGGATCTGAAGCTACCGTAGTGTTTTTCTAGTAGAAAATAGTCAAGCACTGGTCATATCAAGTACTAGTAAAGGAGCTTTCGTTTTTCAAGTACAGCGTGTGCTTAAAACAGCAGATTGCCAAAGTGTTTCTGCAGCAAAAAAAAAACAAAAAACAGCAAAGTGCTCCTGTCATATAGAAAATCTCTGACTAGTAAAACAGGAGAGCAGCATGTCAAAGATAGTCCAAACAATGAGGATGGTTAGGATAAAGCACTTTAATGGCAGAGGAATATTAAACAGGAAACGATGACAACATTTAGTTTTGGACTTTACAAGGTGGAATATAAATGTACTGTAATTTGTTTTCCTTAAAAAAAAGAAGCATATTCCTTTACTGTATGTCACAATCAAATCCTTCATTTCCTGTCATTCAAAGCCAAAATAATCACACAGTATTTACGTTCAAACTTAGATATTGTCACCTATCATGCAGAATGGCTCGCATACACAAATATATGCTATGTATACTGTACTGCGTATGTATATACAGTATGTGTAGTTCACATACATGTTGCAGTATTGTATGCAGTGATGCTTTCAAGCCACAAACAAAGCAGAATAAATAAACACAAATAGAATAATATACATACAGTCATGGAAAAAAATGATTAGAGCACGCTTGTTTCTTAGGTTTATTGGTCCATTGTAACGCCAGGTACAAGTAAAGGTACTTTTGTTTGGACAAATATAATGACGATAACAAATACAGCTCATAAGAGTTGAATTTAAGAGCTGATGTCTAGCAACATCCATGCTTTTATTGATAATAACCACAATTACTTAAGTTCTTACATGAATATCTATTGCATTGTACTGCCAAAAAATAGATTTTTTGTTGTCATTGTGATATTTGTCCAAACAAATGTACCTTTTAGTTGTATCAGGCATTAAAATGAACAAGAAACTGAAGAAACCAGGGTGGTCTAATCCTTTTTTTCATGACTATATATATACAGTACATCCTGTATATACAGTATATTATACATACACATAGATATTAGGGGTGTCACAAGATCTCGCAATATTAAAACATGACAAATTTGTCGTTCAGAAAAAACAGTCTTGCGATAATAAGTACATGAATAACAACAAATGAAAATGAATTGGATCATTTTGTCGACCTCGATATAGTGCCCTGTGCATGCATGCCTGTTTTCCTCTTCTCTCACCTCCAAACAGGCAGGAAGAAGGTTCGCTTTGTGCTTCTTTTCGGCCCCTGGGCGCGTTTACTCTATGAAACAAAGGCTTGAATTAAGTGAGCCCGTCTCTGTGAGGGGAGGAGGCGGGGCCTCAAGCATACACACAGTAATGCAGGTATCGTAACATGATATATTATAACATATATCGTTGAAGTAATAATTTGGGGGACAATAAACATTTCAAAATGCACCTGCATTGTTTTTTGACTTAAATTAAAAAGTCAGTTTTTCCCATCAGTTGTACTTTTTTTTAAAATGAACGTTAAAATCTTGTTTTGTCTCATGGACCCAATCACGTGTATCGTCTCATCTCGTGAGCTGGGTGTCTCATGACACCCCTAATATATACTATATACATATACAGTACGTACAGTGGAAGTAGCTTATAAAAATAAAGTTATTGTATTGTTTTAGCAGTAAAAAGCTAAAGATATGGCTTAATAATAATCATCATCGGTGTATGCAACTTTGACAGTCACTCAGTGCAGGATACAAGGGTTAAAATGAACATAAATAAGAAAGTTCTCATGACAGTACAGCAGCATATATGGAACACACCATGAAGTGGTACAGTTTGGAAGTAGACCCCAAAATCTTTGCAATAATGTCAACTTTTAGTCGTTTTTGTTGGTTGTTTTTGGTGACTTAAATAATTTTTTTTTTGTTATTTAAAAAAAACAAATACTAAAACAATATCTCCATGTGGTCAACCAAAGAAATGTAAAGAAATGATTGTAAAAATTCCATGACGTCCAGTACATCCGGTATCAAAATTCAGTAGTTTGATTTGATTTGAGTTTTATTTTGTCAAATTGCAATGTCCGTAATAAATACAAACTATAAAAATAATGAAAAAAATGTATTGGTTGATCACTAATTTTCCCTATATGGAAATTTAGTCACATTAATAACATTAAAAATCACTGCCAAAGAGTAGTAATTTAGTTTTATTTTTGTTGTAGTCATTTAATTAATTTTATTAGTTTTAAATAACGAATGCATATATATATATACATATATATATATATATATATATACATATATATATATATATATATATATATATATATATATATATATATATATATATATATACATACACACACACTGGGTCCCCAACTTACGAACATCCAACTTGCGAACATTCGCAGATACGAACAAAAGCTGACTGGTCTATATTTTATTTTGCCTTGTATAGTCGCTCCATCAGTATTTATACTGCTACATGCTTGACCAGTAGAGGGCACTGTGACACTGCTAATGGGACCAACAGGTCGAGTAAGATGCTGGGGAGAGAAAGCTAAATTGTAGCTGTATGATGCAACCCGGACAGAGCCCGTGATTAAAGTTTATGAAGAATTAATAGGCCTGCTTAATTCTACACCACCCACAGAACACTACCTCTTTTAGAAGAGTCTAACCACCACCACCATTTGTCCTTTTTCAATAACTCCTCCTCCTTTTCCAGCACAACGACGTATGCTCGACCACTCCTCTTCAAAGGTAAATAACATTTATCATTACGTATTATTATATCATTTTTATTATTGTTTTTTTCATTAATTATCTTCGTTTAATATTACTACTACATCCATAATATTACATACATACATACGCATATACTGTATATGTATACACGTACATGTAGTACCTATATCATTGGTAATATTACCTTTTGTTCGACTTACGAACAAATAGACTTGCAAACGGTCGTCTGGAACCAATTGTGTTCGTAAGTTGGGGACCTAGTGTAATTTAAAATATTGACTAATGGGTCACTAATTTACCCTATTTGGTGAATCAAGGACATTTAGTCAAATTAATATTAAAAATCCATGATTGGTAATTTATTGTCTTTTAGGTCTCATAAAAGAGTGATTAGTTTTATTTTATAACAATTTTACTTTTAAAAATGTAAAATGGATTAGTTTGTCATAATATTGTAATATATTTTACATCTTTTTTTAATTAATTAATAAAAAAAGATCAAATGTTAAATACATGAAAATGTAAAAAAAAAGGCTGTCAAATGATTAAAATTTGTCATCTGATTAATCACAGTTTTCAAATTAATTAATTATGGTTAATCACCATTTGCATCTATGTCTGAAATATGCCCATAGATTAAAAGAAAGACAGGACAGGATGATATATAATTGTATATGAAGTATAGCAAAAAAACTGAGGCTCCCTGTATTGTACATGCTTTGTTTGTTATGATTTTCTGCTAAATTATCATGAGAACAGTCAGCGGTTCAAAGTAGGTGAGTCGTCATGCAAACAAACAACAAACAGTAGCTCATTCAGGAGTCAGAGATCGCTGTAAAGCTTTTAGGTGTTTCATTGTATGGCATCACACAAGCACACGGACATAAGGGACATGACGGGTGTTCTATAACATGACGGCAAGGCATTTAGTCATTGTTATCGTAGATTTACAACGTATTCTTTTTTTTTTTAATTAAAAAAGGCGTGCCCTCTTCTTCAAGTCGTTCCTCTTCCACAGGGCCAGGCGGTCAAAGTGTTCCAAATTCATTCCAAACACCCTCTGGAAGTCTTCGGGCGATAGGTGGCGCTAAAAAACACAATACAAACAAGTTGACTTGATATGAGAGTGTGGAAGAGACAGTAGGAAACAGGATAGTGCACCAGAGGCCAGGGTCCTGTACGACGAAGAAGGATTTCTCCTTATCCTGGATAACGTTGAAGATTAAGTCCGGATATGCCGTACTACAAAACTGGTTCACTTATTAGCATCGTAACCATGGTAATTTATATGATGATGTTAACCTGCCTGCAAGTAGGTTAGGTTCAGGCAATACAAGGTCAGAGCCAAATGGCAAGGGTCTGAGATTAATTTCACTTTTACTGTATGTACAGGAACAACCGAACATGTGTAATCAAATAAAATACTTGAAAATGCAAACTATTCTCTGTCCTTTTATGTGCACTGTTAGCACACTGTTTCACCGTGTCTCATTTAAAACATATGACCCCAAAAGCTGAGGTAAAGCAGTCCATCCGACCTATCCTTGAAATCCTTGCTAACTCTTCCGATCTCGTCAATCTTCACAGGCTTGTCAATGAACAGGACGTCATTTTTTCAGAGACAACTGATTTGTCAGTAGGTGGTGCTTTGATCGGCTCTGATCTCTTATCCCTGAGTATAATCTTCTGTGGCACAGGTTAGCGCTAACCAGCTGTGTAGTACAACATATCAGGAGTTAATCCACAAACTGCTCCTGGATAAGAAGAAATCCTGCTTCATAGTACAGGCCTCCGGACAGGTGGAAAAGGGCCAGCGTAGGACGGCAACAACCTACCAACGAGCAAATTTGAGGAAAGAAACTAAAAATAAGCAAAATATTTAGTCGAAAGCTGGGGCCGCAAGATGGTCGGTGCCGGTCGTGGCGACAAGCCGCGAACCCGATGGTGGACACCAGAGTTCAGGTCTGCCGTCAAGCTGTAGAAGGAGTCCTATTGAGCATGGATGGCGTGTGGGGCTCCTGAAGCAGCTGACAGGTACTGGCAGACCAAGCCGCATGTGGGTTTGGCGGTGGTCGAAGCAAAAACTCAAGTGTGGGAGGAGTTAGGTGAGGCCATGGTGCACGATTTTTGGTCGAAGGGGTTCTGGCAAACCGCCCGAAGCCTCGGAAAGGGGAATCAGTGCCCGGGCCACACTGTTTAAAGTGGGGATGGAGGCTTGCTGACCTTGACTGAGGATACAGTCGGATGGTGGAAGGAATACTTTTGAGGCCCTTCTCTATCCCACTGACATACCTCCCATAGAGTCTGAGGACACGAACGTGGACAGTTCCATCACTGAGTTTCGCCCTCAGTTCCTCAAGGCTCTGGATGTTGAGGGGCTGTCTTGGCTGACACGTGTCTTCAACATTGCGTGGAAGTCGGGAACAGTACCTCTGAACTGGCAGGACGGGGTGGGTAGTCCCCCTTTTCAAGAACGGAAGCCCGAGGGTGCGTTCCAACTACACGAATGTGTCCCTCGTGGTATCCTGTGGGGGGTGCTGCGGGAATATGGGATTGGTGGCGCTACTACGTGCCATTCAGTCCTTGTACAACCGGAGCAGGAGCCTGGTTTGCATTGCCAATAGTGAGTCAAGCCTGTTTCCGGTAAATGTTGGCCTCTGCCAAGGCTGCCCTTTGTCACCAATTCTGTTCATAATTTTCATGGACAGAATTTCTACGCACAGCCAAGGCATCGAGAAGGTCCCATTTGGGGGCCTTAGGATCTCTTCTCTGCTATTTGCAGACGATGTGGTCCTGATGGCCTCATCGGGCTGTGACCTTCAGCGTTTACTGGGGCAGTTTGCAGTGTGAAACTTCTGGGATGAGACTCAGCACCTTCAAATCCGCGGCCATGGTTCTCAGTCAGAAAAGGGTGTTCTGCATCCTCCGGGTTGGGAGTGAGGTTTTGTCCCAGGTGGAGGAGTTCAAGTATCTCGGGGTCTTGTTCACGAGTGAGGGAAGGTTGGCGCGTGAGGTTGACAGGCAGATCGGCGTAGCGTCTGCAGTAATGCGGTCGCTGTACTGGACCGTCGTGGTGAAGATAGAACTGATCCGGAAGGCAAAGCTCTCAATTTACCATTCGATCTATGTTCCCACCCTCACCTATGGTCATGAGCTTTGGGTTGTGACCGAAAGAACGAGATTGCGGATACAAGCGGCTGAAATGAGTTTCCTCCGTTGGGTAGCTGGACTCACCCTAAGAGATAGGGTGAGGAGCTCATTCGGGAGAGGCCCAAAAATATCTATACACTAAAAGTGCATGAAATGTAATTTTCAATGTGAGAAAATTACATACAGAAAGAAAATACAGAATTTTCTGTAAATATACAGAAAAACGTAGGGAAAATATATGGAAAAACACCCAAATTTGCCTGAATACAGACAAAATGAAAACAATTTTGTTTCCAAAGTGGGAAACTTTCAATGGGAATTAACTGGAATATATGGGAATATGTAGGAATTTACTGAAATACTAAAAAGATTACAAAATTGAGTTTAGAATTTCTCCAATGACTGTTTGAACTATGAGGGGAAACATGAATATATTGGAATGTCCAAAAATGAGTTTTCAAAATAGGAAAATTGACCTGGAAATTATGAAAAATGATACCATATGATAACTGAGTTAAATTAAAGGGAATTCTCTGAAATGTTCCATGGGAATTCACTGGATAAATCTGATATTCCAAAAATTAATTATACACAAAAAAAGTAAAAATAAAATCAAATTAAATGAAAATACATTCAATCAATCAATATTCAATAAATGTTGACATTGACTCATTTTTTGGGGGGAGAAGAGAATTTTCTACCCACCTCAAGTCGGGTGCGATCGATGTCTCTGGGAAGTTTCACTTTCACTCTGTTTGTTACTGCCAGCATTTCATAAGGGTACACCTGCAGCAAATGGAAAAATATATATTTTAATATTTTATTTTATTTGAAATATTCTCCAAAAATATGCTTACTAATAATAATATTTAGTATAATTTAAGAAATTTAAATCTTACCTTGTATTCTGGGAAAAAGAAAGGACAAATGTGAGAATTGGTGAACATAGTGAGACAATAAATTAAGGTAATGACATTTAAAACCCAGTAGAGGAAGCCCGAGCACACACAAAAAAAGAAATGTTTACAGCGATACCTTTCCTTTCCTTTTCACTATTAATTCATTCTAGAAGGTTCGACCAAAACTGAAACGTGCAAAAGCTGGAGCAACTTTTCACACAGGAAACCATGTAAATCAATTCCAGACACCCAAAAATACTAATTCTCAAGGCACTCTTTACTTATTACAACAAGACTCAATGTACCAAAGGGCAATAATGTACGATAACTGAGACAGTGTACACATTTTGATGAAAATCTCCAGCAAAAACCTAATCATACGAAAACGAGGGCGTTTGAAGTCCGAGGTTTGACCGTATTTACCTCTCATGCCTCCCCAGCTTTGGGAGTCTGGATCAGCGTCATCCTCCGCCATCTCAGCAGCCTGTTAAAAAACACATAAGTAGTATAGCATTCTAATCTATTGGAATTCATAGCAATATGTGGGAAAATGACGGGGAAAAACTACAAATTTGAAAGTGGAAAACATTCCATGGAAATAACAAATATTTTACAATGGTAGAAATGAACAAAAATTTAAAAAAATTAAAGTAGGGAATGTTCCATGAAAATTACAGAAATTAATGGGAATTCAATAAAAAGGTGCAAATTAGAATTTTTAAAATAGAAAGCGTTCCATGGGAAATAACAAATATTTGGGGACATTATAGAAGTATATGATAAATAAGCTAAAATTGTACCAGGTTAAATTTTTTAAGTAGGAAACATTTCATGGAACACAAAACAAAAATGAACGACTAAACGATAAATAGGAACTGAATTTTCAAAGTGGCCGCACAGGGGCCGAGTGGTTAGCATGTTGGCCACACAGTCGGGAGATCTGGAAGGTTTGGTTCGAATCTCAGTCGGGCATCTCTGTGTGGAGTTTGCATGTTCTCCCCATGCGTGGTTTCTTCCCACATTGCAAAAACATGCATGTTAGGTTAATTGGTGACTCTAAATTGTCCATAGGTATGAATGTGGTGTTATTGGTTGTTTGTCTATATGTGCCCTGTGATTAGCTAGCGACCAGTCCAGGGTGTACCCCGCCTCTTGGCCAAAGTCAGCTAGGACAGATTCCAGCATACCCCCGCGACCCGAGTGAAGATTAAGCGACATAGAAAATGAATGAATAAATTAATTTTCTAAGTGGATAATCTTCCATAGTTTAATTAAAAATGTAATTTTAAAATGACAAGAATTGGTGAAAGTACACAAAAAACTTCCAAAATCCAGTTTTTAACGGCGGAAACCTTTTTTGGCAAATAACTTAAATATTTGGTAAAATTGCAGACATTTAGGAAAATTAATAAAAATGTATGCATTTGAATTGAACAGCAATACAGTTGTTCCTCGCTACCTTGCGGTTCAAACATCGCTCCTTCGCTCTATCATGGTTTTTCAAAAATTAATTAATGAATTCATAAATGATTGCTGTTTTGTGGTTGACTTTGGCCTGTTATTAGTCCAAAAATATTGAAAGACAAGTCATATGTAGTATTCTGGTTACAAGTCATCAGTAATGTTACATTAATGAGACATTGCCCGACATTAAATTAACTTAACACTGCATGTAGTCAGCCATGGCATGTCCGACATGATAGAGCGAAAAAAAGTTTTCCTCCCATCCCGTGTGAAAGTGGTACGTTTTTGGCTTCTTACTTTGTCCTTCTTCCCCACTCAGTTTGAACACTTTCTTAAGTTTCGAACACATAAACTGGCTAACTAGTTAACTCGGTAGCTTGCTATATGCTATGAGCGACGGCCATCGTTTATTTCCCTGCAGTGATCCCATACCCTGCGTATTAGTGTTGCGCAATGTGGGTAAAAACAAAGACTAATAGGAGTGTAAAGGTGACTATAGGGGTGTTATTCCATGTCTACAGGGCCCTATAATGGTAAAAACCGTATTTAGAAAGTCATAAACAGGTTTCCTATGTGCTAACTACAAAAATATTACGTCTATTAATATTGAATCCTACTTTGCAAAATTCACTTATTGCGATCGGGTCTGGAACCAATAAATTGCGATAAACGAGGGACGACTGTATATGGAAATTTATGGAAATGTTACATTTTATAATACTTCAAAATCACATCAACAATCTAGCATTATTAGCTAATAGTGGTAGCTCACCTTGTCGATGCCATTCCTTCCATAACCGGGCAAAGACGCAAATTTATTATGAGGGAAACCTGACAAAATGTAATAGTAAAAGTTAATATTTTATTATCTAAGAGTTGTCAATTTGCGGCGTATTGCCGGAGCGTACTCACTTGGCTTTGAGGTTTTCATTGGCAAACTACATGTTGACTTGCGTGGGTCGAGATCTTCTGGAATCATCTGTCCATCCGTCATCCAACTGGTCCTCTAAAATAGAATGGAAGAGACTTAAGGTGAGTTGTCAAAGTTCGTCACCATGCCACGCCCTCACACACATTGACGAAAATTCTAAATATTCTCAGTTTAGCATCGTCCGTCTGTCTAGTAAATGTGGTCCTAATTTTGCTGCAATCAGCCAAAAAAAAGTTTGCTTTTGAAAGACACCTACAGACCCTTTCCAAAAAATTAGAATGTCATGGAAAAGTTGTTTAATTTCCATAATTCCATTCAAAAAGTTAAACTTTCATAGATTATAGATTCAGGGCCCACAATTTAAACGATTTCAAGTATTTATTTGTTTATTTTTATGTAATTTGGGCTTCCAGCTCATAAAACCCATGAAAACAGGAATTCAAAAAATTTGAATACTGTGAAGAAATCACCATTTAATTTTCAGTTTTTGCAGGAAAAAAAAGAAAGAAATTAGGATCACATCAAATCAATCAAAATATGGTACTTTCAAAACGATCTGTCAATCTTCAATACTTGGTTGGGAATCCCTTTGCCTTAATCACTGCCTCGATGCCACGTGGCATTGAAGCAATCAGCCTGTGGCATTGCCTGGGAGTTATGGAAGCCCAGATTTCCTTGATGCTTGCTGTTAGCTCTTCTTTGTTGTTGGGTCTGGTGCCCCTCATTTTCCTCTTGAGAATACCCCATAGATTCTCAATGGGGTTTAGGTCCGGTGAGTTGGCTGGCCAGTCAAGCACTGTGATGGCATGGGCATCAAACCAGGTTTTGGTGCTTCTGGCGGTATGGGCAGGGGCCAGGTCCTGCTGGAAGATGAAATCTGCATCTCCATACAGATCCTCAGCAGAAGGAATCATGAAGTCCTCTAAAACATTCTGGTAGACTGTTGCGGTGACCTTGGATTTAAGAAAGCAGAGTTTACCAACACCTGCACCGGACATTGCACCCCAAATCATGACGGACTGTGGATATTTCACACTGGACCTCAGGCAGCTTGGGTTCTGTTCCTCACCCGTCTTCCTCCAAACCCTTGACCTTGATTCCCAAATGAAAGACACACTTTACTTTCATGGAAAAAGAGGACCTTGGACCACTGGCCAACAGTCCAGTCCTTCTTCTCCTTGGCCCAGTGGAGACGCTTCCTACGTTGGCTCAGGTTCAGGTTCAGAAGCGGCTTGACCCGAGGAACCCGACAGTTGTAGCCCATCTCCCGGATGCGTCTGAATGCCTCGTTCCACTCTTTCTGGATCTCTGCCAGATTCTTGAATCTTCCCTGTTTGATAATCCGCTGAAGCCCACGGTCATCTCTTTTGCTGGTGCATCTTCTCCTGCCACATTTTGCCCTTCCTCTAGACCCTTTCATGACTTCCTCTAGCACTCTGTGAACAACCAGCCTCCTTAGCTATGAACTTTTGTGGCTTACCCTTACTATGGAGGGTATCAATGATGGTCTTCTGGCCAGTTGTCATGTCTGCAGTCTTCCCCATATTGAACCAAAATGAGACAATTGAACCAAACTGAAGCAATTTAATGACACCTGGGGAAGCCTGTGCAGGTGATTTGACTTTAGTAGATGATTAGTGTGTGACACTCAGTTTAAAACATTCATGCCCTGCAAAATTTGGGCTGATTTCTTCACAGTATTCTAATTTTTTGAATTCCTGTTTTCGTGGGTTTAATGAGCTGGAAGCCCAAATTACATAAAAATAAACAAATAAATACTTGAAATCATTTCAATTGTGGGCCCTGAATCTATAATCTATGAAAGTTTAACTTTTTGAATGGAATTATGGAAATTAAACAACTTTTCTATGACATTCTAATTTTTTGGAAAGGGTCTGTATATGTATCAGTTACCGTTAATGTTGAAATAAAACGCACTCTCTTTACTGATTTAAATGCCGAAACTGGGGTAGATCATCAGATTTTTGTATGATTATATTGTATGATATATTGACTTGTGGCTTGCTTGATTCTCAGCACGGTGACTTAGGACTTGCTTGAGACTTGAAGGTTATGACTTGAGACTTGCTTGTGAAATGAATGACTTACTCCCACGTCTGGCATTTAAGATTTAGAAATGAAAGATACAGGTAGACTATAGCATTGACTGTGTTCAAACACACACTGTAAATACAGTATAAGCAGCATCTTAATACTAAGAACATCCTTTCAAGTCAGTGACGCACATGGACATTAAACATGATGGATACAGTGGTGTGCAAGTGTTGGCCTCCTTGCTGATTTCTTATTTTTTTGCATGTTTGTCACACCTAAATGTTTCAGATCATCAAACAAATAAATATAGGCAGTGACAACACAACTGAACACAAAATGCAGTTTTTAAATGAAACTTTATTAGTGAGGGAGAAAAAAAATCCAAACCAACATGGCCCTGTGTGAAAAAGTGATTGCCCCCTAAAGCTAATAACTGGTTGGGCCCCCCTTAGCAGCAACAACTGCAATCAAGCGTTTGTGATAACTTGCAATGAGTCTCTTACAGCGCTGTGGAGGAATTTTGTCCCACTCATCTTTGCAGAATTGTTGTCATTCAGCCACATTGGAGGGTTTTCCAGCATGAAGTGCCTTTTTAAGGTCATGCCACAGCATCTCAATAGGATTCAGGTCAGGACTTTGACTAGGCCACTCCAAAGTCTTCATTTTGTTTTTCTTCAGCCATTCAGAGGTGGACTTGCTGGTGTGTTTTGGATCATTGTCCTGCTGCAGAACCCAAGTTGGTTTCAGCTTGAGGTCACAAACAGATGGACGGACATTCTCCTTCTGGATGTTTTGGTAGACAGCAGAATTCATGGTTCCATTTATCACAGCAAGTCTTCCAGGTCCTGAAGCAGCAAAACAGCCCCAGACCATCACACTACCACCACCATATTTTACTGTTGGTATGATGTTCTTTTTCTGAAATGCGGTGTTACTTTTACGCCAGATGTAATGGGACACACACCTTACCGAAAGTTCAACTTTCGTCTTGTCAAACCACAGAGTATTTTCCCAAAGGTTTTGGGGATCATCGGGATGTTTTCTGGCAAAATTGAAAAAAGCCTTAATGTTCTTTTTGTTCAGCAGTGGTTCGTGGTCTTGGAACTCTGCCATGCAGGCCGTTTTTGCCCAGTGTCTTTCTTATGGTGGAGTCATGAACGCTGACCTTAACTGAGGCAAGTGAGGCTTGCAGTTCTTTGGATGTTGTTGTGGGGTCTTTTGTGACCTCTTGGATGAGTCATCACTGCGCTCTTGTGGTCATTTTGGTTGGCCGGCCACTCCTGGGAAGGTTCACCACTGTTCCATGTTTTTGCCATTTGTGGATAATGGCTCTCACTGTGGTTTGCTGGAGTCCCTAAGCTTTAGAAATCTCTTAATAACCTTTTCCTGACTGATAGATTTCAATTAATCTCAGTTCAGCTATGTTTTAACGGGTGGCAATCACTTTATCACATAGGGCCGTGTAATTTTTTTTCTCCCTTAATAATAAAACGTTTCATTTAAAAATTGCATTTTGTGTTCAGTTGTGTTGTCATTGACTAACATTTTAATTAGTTTGATGATCTAAAACATTTAAGTGTGACAAACATGCAAAAAAATAAGAAATCGGGAAGGGGGCCAACACTTTTTCACACCACCGTATATTTCCAAGTATGTCACTTGAGCCACTGAAAATGAAATGGAGATGATCAACATAATTGTACCTATGATTTAATTCCTAAATGGTATGCGCTTTATTTTTGTCAATAGAAAAAAAATGCTGGTTAAATTTACAGTAGCAGTCAAATGTTGGGACGTACTTACTGATGTATTCAAACTACTTCAAAACAAGCATTTAATTCAATTTCGAGTCAAAATATTTGATTCAAATACTATAAAAATCTGTTTGTTTAGATGGAGGTCATTGTAATCCGCAAGATTGAATCGAGACAACAGGACTCTGACTATAAAACTTGTTTCACACAAACAAAAAAAGCAAAAGCAAAAAACCCAATAACAGTTGGTTCGTACAAGATGCCCCTTATTTATTTTTCAGGGCGACCCTAGGCACCAGGAGCTGCATTTTCTGCATTTACTGGGAGTTTCTTGGGCTTTTTTCGAGTCAGACAACTTTTTTCACATGGCCAACATGGGTTCTTGAGACTCTTGAGACTGAAGGGAAACGTTTTCAGGTCAAAACGGCAAAGTATTTTATTGTTTCAGCGTTTCATCCACGTGGAAACGGCATTCTGGGTGACCTGAAACTGTATATTTTGAAAACGGCTTCCAGGGGGGAAAAATACCAAAACGCTGGCTTGTCGTTTCCGTGTAGTCAAGCGAACCGCTGCGTTATGAAAACGATGAGGTCACTGACCCATCGCCATCGTGCGACCAGAGGGGAGCTTTTTACGACAAGCCAACATAATATTATTAAGAGTATTATAAAAGAGTATTTCAACTGGCATGACTCACCCCAGTCGACATTCCCCTGATATTTTGCTGTCTTATTCTCCAAAATGGATCGTAGAAGTAATTCCACTTTGTCATAAGTCTAGATGAGCCTTGGAAACTGAAAGAAGACGGACTTATGTCCCTGTTCAGGTCAAAACGGCAAAGTATTTCATTGTTTCAGCCTTTCACCCACAAGGAAACGGCGTTCTGGGTGACCTAAAGGGGTATTTTTTGAAAACTTCCAGAGTGGCAAAATCTGAAAACGGCGGATTGTCGTTACTGTGTGGACAAGCAACCCGCTTCTTTCTGAAAACGTGACGCCACCGACCCGTCGCCGTCATGAGACCACAAGTGAGCTTTGTCGACAAGCCAACATAATATCTGAGTATTTCCACTGGCATGACTCACCCCAGTCGAAATTCTCCTGATATTTTGTTGTCTTATACTCCAAAATGACTCGCATAAGTGCTTCCACTTCGTCGTAAGTCTAGACAAAGCGAACGACGACGGACTTATCTGCATGCATTCTTTCTTCTTCTATAGTTTGATGTGTCACGTGGTTCCATCTGTGCGTCTGTTCACAGCGCCACACGGAGGTGTGCCTTGTGTATTACGCATTTTTTTACTAATCCGGCACAGTGTAGACGAAGTTTTTTCAGCCTGCCAAAAAAAATCCCAGGAACATTTCCGTGTGAGGACCTAATGACTACTCACCTTGCTATCCTCGCCATCCTGCCAGGAAGTTCTAGAGGCTGAAAAACAGTAGAATGTTACAAATATGAACTTGTTAGTTCTGTGTTTTATTTTATTTTTTAAATATTGACATTATCATAAAATGTGCTTTAATTAGTATAAATTAACTAAAGATACGTTAAAAGTGGGAAACCTTCCACTGTAATTTCTGCGAATTGCTTATGACAATAAAAGTGCCTCCTGACAAAGATGATGCATTTTCATAACCGCATCAAATAACCACACAGTAATTTAGACTAACATGATATAAAAACATTTTTTTAAAGACGCTCATTCTGCTAGCCCAATTCTGGTAAAGAATCCTGCTGCTTGAGCGTTGACGAGGATACATAAGTGCGGAAAAGTTTGCATGCAAGAGAGGAAAAGTTAACATTATAATCCAGGAAGTGGACTGTACCATGCTGTTTGTAGATGGGGGGTTTTCTATAGATATTATCTTTGACCACAGGCTCTGAAAACGGGAATACAGGCAGAGAGGGACATGAAAAATTTGACCAAAAAGAAGCAAAAAAAGGAGAGAAAAGGAGAGACAAGAGGGAAGAAGAACGGAGGAAAAAGAAGAATGAGTTAGTGGTTATTTTTGAAGGGGTCACATGCAAAATGTGATGTAGAAATATTACCATTCATTGTTATAGAAGAGAATTAACAAATCCAACCTCATAAGACCCTTTCATGACTTAAGTGGAGTCCATAATTCATAGTAATTAACAGTAATAAGTACAGGAAATGTTAATACGTTAACATGAATAAATAAACATTTTCAAATGAATAGCTTCAAAAATTGAAAAAAAAAATCAAAGAGGTATAAACAATAATATATGGGGAAAACAGTGGGTAATAACATTTTTCATAAAATTAATGAACTTAAAAGTAATAATTTACTGACATTTATGGAAATACCCCATTTTTTAAATTTAATAAACTAACACTTAACAAACTTTTTCCCAAATAAAAGGAATGAACTAGAAAGTAGCTGAAAAGGAGAAAAATTGTATTTTGGGGAAGAAGCAATAATGTATAGGGGAAAACTCTAATAATAATAATAATAATAATAATAATGGATTAGATTCTAAGTAGTACTTTTAAAGGTACTCAGTGTACTCCTCAGTCACACACTGGTGGTGGCAAACTGCATCTGTTGCCACAGCGGCCGTTGTAAAAATAAATAAATAAATAAATTCCCCAAAATAAAATGCATGAATAAACTGTAACAATTTCATATTTTCTTTCAAATAACAGAGATAAACTAAAAAGTAGGAAACGTTTTATTTTCAACAAAAATATTTTGGGAAAATTATATCCATTTTAAGTGAATAAACTAGTAAAATTTCATTTTCATGGGAATTAAGAGGAACAAATGTGAATTGATAGAAATAGCATGAAAAATATCCCCAAAAATATTCTGGCCTACCTGGTATGTGGAAATGGCGAGGGGCAGCCACATACGTCGACCCGGAGGAAGGGGATTTTCCGTCAGAGTAGGCGGATAAGCTGGGGGTACTCCGACCACTTTCGCTTCCTCCAAGTCGGGAACATGAAACACAGAAAGAAAATGAATACATTTGCCCGTGTATATGTTCAAATCGAGTACAACGTCACAGGAAAGACTGGAAAAACCATACATCCAATGCAAGTCAACCACAAAAACGTACTGTGCATGATTTAGTTAACACACAGCAAACAATGTAAGGTGATGCAAAAACTCTGTTATGCCCCCGTGGGTGGTGGCTCCGCGTGTGGGGGTGATCCACGTCCTCAAGAGAATTGCCGTAAACAGGAAACAGCTACTGCCATTGTGACCGGCAATGTGCCACGCCTGTCTCTCGTTGAGCCGTACAAAATGTTTGCCTGAAAGTATGTTATGCTAATTATGCGTCAACGGTTTCAATGGAATGTACCTGTAAATGTCTAATTAGTCATGTAAATCGCTATTGTATGTAAGTCATACCTGACATGCTTAATTTCTGAATGTTCAGTTTTATAGCGCTTCAAAGTAAAAGCTTCTAAGTGGAACTCAACCGGAGTCTTTATTGAGAACCTGTTAACTATCTGCTGAGCTACACAGTAGAGGCCAAACGTTAGCGGCAGCAGAACAACATTGATACTGAAAGTACCCCCCGAGCGTGTGCCCACAAAGCCTCCTATGGTAATTTGTACCTGTAATCTTGTCCTTGACCACAGGTGAGGGTAACCCGTAACTTCACCATGAAAGAGCAACAGTTCATCCTCGTGACCAAAATACTCCCCTAAGAACTTTTCCCCCTGAGGCAGGACTCCCAAAATCCGGTAGGCTGCTGAAATCCGCCCTTTTCTTTGTTTGGGAACCAAGGCTTCCGATTGAATGAGTCCTGTCCCAGCAGTTATGAACCCATGCATAACAAGTACACAGACTGATGGCCAGAAACAACAAATGAGAGAATAGAATGGTCCAAAACGAGTAGTCCCTTGATATAAAAACCACAATACTAAAACCACATGACAAAATCCTGCTAACCATTCACAGACAAGATAGAGAAGTGGTCTTTTACCATCAGGAGAAGGTAAAGTGAGATGCAAGGAGGTCCTAGCTTTAGTGTCAGGTAGCGAGTCCTGTTTGAATCCTGAGAGACGATAATGGAGGTCAAGTAAGCGTTAGAGAAAACCCTTTAAGACCAAAAACCAGGACTCTTAGCATGTACAGTATGTCACAACAGTGAGTACACCTCTCATATTTCTGCAAATAGTTTATTATTATCTTTTTATGGGACAACACAGTCAGTCAGTGTACAGCTTGGATAACAGTGTAAATTTGCTGTCGCCTCCAAATAACTCAACACACAACCACGAATGTCTAAACCACTGGCAACAAAAATGAGTACACCCTATGTTAAACTGTACAAATTGGGCCCAATTAGCCATTTTTTCTCCCCGTGGTCATGTGACTCGTTAGTGTTACAAGGAGTTGAATGGGGAGCGAGTGTGTTCAATTTATGACTGTCACTGCCTCTCATACTGGTCAATGGAAGTTCAGCATGGCACTTCATGGCAAAGAACTCCCTGAGAAAATTGCCAACAGCCGGTCAGGTCTCAGAAACGTACGCCGCACTCTGCATCAAATTGGTCTGCAAAGGCTGTCATCTCAGAAGGAAGCATTTTCTAAAGGTGATGCACAAGAAAGCTTACAGTTTGCTGAAGACAGCCACACTCAGGACATGGTCTATTGGAACCATGTCTTGGGGTGTACTCACTTTTGTTGCCAGCGGTTTAGACATGAATTGCTGTGTGTTGGGTTATTTTGAGGGAAGAGCAAATTTATACTGTTTGCTGACTACATTCTATCTAAGTGTCGTTTCTTTTGTGACATACTGTATATATGTGGGGTTAGCATGAAAGCAAACTTCAAGCAAACAAATATGGTTAGCGTAAAATGGTGATAGTATCACTCCATGATGCAGTGGTTCATGTACAGACGATAGACCACTGGCTGGTTGGGAATGAGGAAAGGCTAAAGTTGTACTATTATGAGATAAATATCATGAGAAAAGTATGTCACAATTATCAATGAAAAAAGTTGTGATATTACGTCAATACTAGGAGTGTCACGAGATTGGGTCTACGAGACGAGACTTTTAGGAAAAGTAAAATAAAAAAAAAAAGACAATATATTGCACTGCACTCTGTGTGTATGCTTGTGGCCTCGCCGCCACCCACCGAGACAAAGAGACTGTATGACTGACTAAAGGGCTCACTCTGTTCATGCTGTTGTTCTATGCAACAAACGTGCCAAGGGGCTGAAACAAATGCACAGAGTGAATCCTCTTCCTGCCTGTTTGGAGGCGAGAGACGAGAAAAACAGACATGCATGCTTTGTTTATTGTGTGATTAATGAATCATTTATTAACGTCCCAGGCCAAGTGCCCACAAGGCATTTTTTTCCAGAACGAGAAATCTTGTCACGTTTTAATCTCGCGAGATCTCGTGACACTACTAGTGAATACGATGTGGAACCTCAGCTAGTGTCCGCTCCTGTTAGCATGTTTTTCAGTTACCGTCATAAATTTACACCTGAATTTTGCTTCGGTTTGTGTTCATTCTCGGGTTATTGTTGAAACACTGCATGAGTCAAACTGTGTTCTTAATTTTTTTATTCACAAAGCGTCCTTCCTTGTTAGCATCCTGTTAGCTAGCTAAACAAAATGGCAACCGCAACCGATGGTTTTGTCTCCCATATATGATGTTATCAACTGTTGACTCAAAAATGTTAACACAAACCACATTTTTAGAGTTTTACAATGATAGTTTTACTTGCATATAGTAATTCTAAATGCATATAAATGGTTACTTTTACCTTCATTGAAGACATGACTGTTCCCAAAGACACGATGTCGCAGCGAGATCAACCACCAAAATGTAATGTAAATGTAAATTTTATTTCTATAAATGTAAATTTATAGAAATAAAACTAATACTATGAGAAAAATATTACATTTTTATGTGAATACAGTGGAACCTCGGTTAGCATACGTCACGGTGTGCGTGTTTTTTGTTTTACATTGACAATTTACACAACAATTTTGTCTTCGTTCGCGTACATGTCACGTACAGCACGGCGCGTGTCTTGTCTTGATATTAATACACTTCATGAGTCCAACTGTGTCAATCTTCAGGACAAAACTCGCCCACCCACTGAGCTTTGCCACTGGGGAGCGTTTTGACGACCCCAGATACCTCAGCCACGGTGATGGAACTGTCCGCGTTCGTGTCCTCAGCCTCTGCTTCCTCTATGGAAGGTATGTCAGTGGGATTGAGAAGGGCCTCAAAGTATTCCTTCCACCATCCGATTTTATCCTCAGTCGAGGTCAGCAGGCCTCCGTCTCCACTGTAAACAGTGTGTACCGGGCACTGCTTCCCCTTCTGAGGCGCCGGACGGTTTGCCAGAACCTCTTCAAGGCCGACCAAAAGTCATGCTCCATGGCCTCACCGAACTCCTCCAACACCTGAGTTTTTTCCTCGACCGCCGCTAAAGCCGCATGCTGCTTGGCCTGCCGGTACCTATCAGCTGCTTCAGGAGTCCCACAAGCCATTCACGCCCGATAGGACTCCTTCTTCAGCTTGACAGCAGGCCTGACCTCTGGTGTCCACCATCGGGTTCGGGGCTTGCCGCCACGACTCACACCAACCACCTTGCGGCCGCAGCTCCGTTCGGCTGCCTCAGCATTGGAGGCACGGAATAGGGCCCATTCGGACTCAATATCCTAGTTGTCCCTCGGGATGCAGGCGAGGCTTTGCCAGAGGTGAGAGTTGAAGCCTTGACGAACAGGAGACTCTGACAAACGTTCCCAGCACACCCTCACTACACGTTTCGGTCTTCCAGGTCTGTCCGGCATCCTCTCCCGCCATCTAATCCAACTCATCACCAGGTGGTGATCAGTTGACAGCTCAGCCCCTCTCTTCACCCGCGTGTTCAGAACATGCAGACGCAGGTCTGATGATACGACTACAAAGTTGATCATAGACCTGCGGCCTAGGGTGTCCTGGTGCCAAGTGCACTTGTGGACATCCTTAGGTTCAAACAAAAACGCATCAAAAACGCACCAAAAACATCACACCGCAAGGGTTCATATCGGGGAAGCCGTTCCTCCCAATCACACCCCTGCAGGTCTCACTGTCATCGCCCACATGAGCGATGAAGTCTCCCAGTAGAACGACGGAGTCACCAGTTGGGGTGCTCTCCAGCACCCCTCTGATGGACTCCAAGAAGGCTGGGTACTCTGAACTGCTGTTCGGCGAGTACGCGCAAACAATAGTCAGGACCCTTTCCTGAAGGCGTAGGGAAATGACCCTCTTGTTCACCGAGGATGACTCCAACACAGTGGGTCCGAGCCGGCGGGCTATTAATAAGAGCACACCAGCTCGCCACCTCTAACTTGCAGCAACTCCAGAGTAGAAACAAGGTCCAGCCCCTCTCAAGGATTTTGGTTCCAGAACCCAAACTGTGGGTCGAGGTGAGTCCGGCTATATCTAGTCTATATAGGAATGTCTCAACCTCTCGCACAAGTTCGGGCTCCTAACCCACCAGAGAAGTGACATTCCATGTCCCAGGAACCAGATTTGGCCGCCGAAGACCAGGTCGCCCAGGCGCCCTCCCTCGACCGCCACCCAAAACACATTGCACTGGACCGTTTGCAACCTGCTTGCCCCCGCAGGTGATGGGTTACGGGGGGGGATCACGTGTGGCTTCTTCAGGCTGGGCCCAGCTGGGCCCCACGGGTGAAGGCCCGACCACCAGGCGCTCGCCTGCGAGCCCCTCCTCCAGGCCTGGCTCCAGGGTGAGGCCCCGGTATCCCAAATCCGGACAAGGTGCGGTCCCTCCTCTTGTGTTTATTCATAAGTTCTTCTGAATCACTCTTGGTCTGGCCCATCACCTAGGAGACCTTGGGAGACCCTACCAGGGACATACAGCCCCAGACAAAATAGCTCCTAGGATCACTCGGGCACTCAAACCCCTCCACCACGATAAAGTGGTGATTCACGGAGGAGCCCTTTCATTTGTCATTTATATGTACAATGTTCCCTCGGTACATCGCGGTTCACCTTTTGCAGACTTGCTGTTGGCCAAGCCTGGCCGTTTAAGAAGAATTGCATTGTGGGAAGTTGAGTATCAAGGCGGCGGTGTTGCTACTCTCTCTCTTGATGTCTGCACCGCGCATTGTCTTCTGCATCCTGATTGGCTGTAGACCATTGTCAATCAATCTCCTTTGTGCCGTCTGTTGTTGTAGTCATTGATAGCAAACTAGCTAACCGAGTGAGCTGCTTGCTAACCACCAATACTGTAAACAAAAGAAGAAACAGAAGAAGCTAACCGCGTGTGACTCAGAATGCTGTATGGTTGCAAGTTTTCTCCCCGACAAAGCCCACAATGTCGATGAAACATTGTGCACCTAAAAAGCATAGGAAGCCAGCTATCACACAAAAAGTTGGACTTCTGGACATGCTGAAGGAAGGCAGAAGTTACGCGGCTGTAGGGCGCCATTACAAAATAAATGAATCTTTGCTTCATAGAGGCCGACGAGACAGAGGAAAATACGACGACAGTAGCAATATGTGTCAACAAGGATAGGCTACAGCCGAATAGGCACGGTCAGAGGAGTGAAATAGGCCTCAGCTATTTAATAATTTCTTGTGTCCAACCTAGTTGATTGATCATGAAAATTCGACGAAATTTGAACTTTAAGAATGTTTAAACAAGACAGAAATATGGGAAAAGATTAATGCCTGTCTGTTATATGTGTATAAAGTATATGGTGAGGGGATTTACAGCCTCAAAACATATATAATAATTGTTTCACTTATTGCGGGCTATTTTGAAACCTATCCCCCGCGATCAACGAGGGAACACTGTATTCTTATGCATGTTTTCTGCATGTAAAACTATTATTGTTCTTACACATTGTTTTGACATTTTTCGGTGTCCGGAACAGATTTACATTGTTTCTTATGGGAGAAATGGGATTCGGTTACAGTATGTTTTGGTTTGAGTTGGATCTTGTAGAACAGAATAATGACGCTAACTGAGGTTTCATTGTAAAGGTGAAATTATAAATATAATAATTATGAGAAATGAAATTTTGCAAGGATGATGCTGTGAGTGAGAAAAGGTGGTAATTTTATGAGAATAAATTTGTAATATGTAAATATGGTCATCATTTTATGTGAATAAAGTCAATATTTTATGGGAATAAGGTTGCAATATTATGAGAATTAAAGAGAAAAAAAACCCTAATATTAAGAGAATTAAGTCGTAATATAATGAGATAAAAGTAATTTTTGCAAACATGATACATATTGTAAGATATAATATTTGAAATGAATAATATACAGTATATAATATACAATACATATCAATATAATAATTTGATGGTGGATTAAATATGATTAGTATAAAATGACTCCAGCAAATGGTCCAATGTCAGCATTGACGGCGATGGAGTCTGGAGCGCTACCTCTGAAGTAGGGGATGAAGTTGTGCTGCTGCAGCATGGACAGAGTGGTGGGGTTCAGGTGTAAAGACACCCCTACGCTACCACCTCCCACTGTGGCTGTGTACTTTGGACCACCACCAGGACCACCCAGGGGTGGCTCCAGTGTACTGGGGTCAGGGGCCTGGCTGCTGGGTCTACTGCCAAGATAAACCTCTGCTCCTGAATGTCAATTATGAAGTCAAAGAATGAAAGGAAAATGATAATGCAGTGGAACCTGGGTTAGTTTTTGGTTTTTTGGTGAATGTTGAAAATATATGCCAAACTTTTGCCTGAAGTTTGCATATAAATGTGTTCTTAATGTATTTTTTAATCTCAAAACATCCTTTTTAGCAGCCAATTAGCTTGCTGATACATGGAAACAGGAACCGTAAGTCAGCTCTGTCGCCCCGTCTATGATGTCATCAGCAGTTGACTCTGTAGTTCTTTGCTAACTAACACAGTTACACCACAAGTCTCAAAATGTTAGCACAAAAAAAAAATTCTACAATTATAGTTTAGGAAACAATTGGAAATGCATATAAATACAGATAAATAACGAATAGAAGGGATAAAAGAGCATTTAAAGTTACTTTGTATCTTCACTGAAGACGTGATTGTTGACGACGGCGATGTGGAAGCGAGATCAACACAGACATCACCTTTGTGTTTTGCTACGAGTTCAATCGTAAATTCAATCGGGTTTTTCACCTTCTTTATGAAAATGCTGGCACTCGTAACTTCCTTTGACTCCTTTGTGGGTTTCTGCAGCCGTGACCAAAACAAAAGCTTGCCTGGAAAAGGGTGGAGGTGCCATCTCCGGGTCGGGGATGAGATCCCCAAGTGGAGGAGTTGAAATACCTCAGGGTCGACCGGTCCATCTGCGTACCTACCTACGGTCATCAGGTAATGACGACGGTGGTGTCTGTGTTGATCTCACTGCCTCATCACTGTCTTCTGTCTTTCTGTTTCCAATTAAGGTAAAAGTAACCTTTATCCCTTTCATTCATGGTTTATATGCATTTCCGATCGTTTTCTGCATGTAAAACTATCATTTGAAAACTATAAAAACATGTTTTGTGTTAACATTTATTTTGTTTTCTGGAATGAATTAATTGGATTGACATTATTTCTTACGGAAAAGAATTATTTGGTGAGAGTCTGACCTTCTGGAACGGAGAATGACACTAACCAAGGTTCCACTGTAATATGAAACATGAATATGAAAACATAATGTAAATACTAAAACATACTGTGGTGTGAAAAAGTATTTGCACCCTTCCTGAGTTTGTCACACTTAAATTTCAGATCATCAAATTTACATATTAGTCAATGACAACACAACTGAACACAAAATGTAGTTTTTAAATTTTATTATTAAGGGAGAAAAAAAATCCAAACCTACATGGTCCTGTGTGGAAAAAGTGATTGCCCCCTAAAGCTAATAACTGGTTGGGCCCCCCTTAGCAGCAACAACTGCAATCAAGCGTTTGTGATAACTTGCAATGAGTCTCTTACAGCGCTGGGGAGGAATTTTGGCCCACTCATCTTTGCAGAATTGTTGTCATTCAGCCACATTGGAGGGTTTTCCAGCATGAAGCGCCTTTTTAAGGTCATGCCACAGCATCTCAATAGGATTCAGGTCAGGACTTGGACTAGGCCACTCCAAAGTCTTCATTTTGTTTTTCTTCAGCCATTCAGAGGTGGACTTGCTGGTGTGTTTTGGATCATTGTCCTGCTGCAGAACCCAAGTTGGTTTCAGCTTGAGGTCACCAACATTCTGCCGGAGATTCTCCTCCAGGATTTTTTTGCTAGACAGCAGAATTCATGGTTCCATTTATCACAGCAGGTCTTCCAGGTCCTGAAGCAGCAAAACAGCCCCAGACCATCACACTACCACCACCATATTTTACTGTTGGTATGATGTTCTTTTTCTAAAATGCAGCGTTACTTTTACACCAGATGTAATGGGACAAAAATTCAACTTTTTTCTCGTCACACCACCGAGTATTTTCCCAAAGGTCTTGGGGATCATCAAGATGTTTCCTGACAAAATTGAGACGAGCTTTAATGTTCTTTTTGTTCAGCAGTAGTTTTGGTCTTGGGAACTCTGCCATGTATGCCATTTTTGCCCAGTGTCTTTCTTCTAGTGGAGTCATGAACACTGACCTTAACTGAGGCAAGTGAGGCCTGCAGTTCTTTGGACTTTGTTTTAGGGTCTCTTGTGACCAATGGCCCCAAAATGGCTCTCACTGTGGTTCGCTGGTTCACTTTTTCTCACAGGGCCATGTCGGTTTGGATTTTTTTCTCTCTTAATAATAAAAAGATTCATTTAAAAACTGCATTTTGTGTTCAGTTGTGTTGTCATTGACTAATATTTACATTTGTTTGATGATCTGAAACATTTAAGTGTGACAAACATGCAAAAAATAAGAAATCAGGAAGACTTTTTCACACCACTGTGTACTGCATGATGCAGTGTTAATTTTGACAGCAGTTTTTAATTTTTCAATTTTAGCGGACTCAATTTCACAACATTTTCGTCAACTAAAATTATAGTGAATTTAGTCGACTAAAATAGAAATTGCAAAGGCTAAGACATCTTCAAAGCAACTCTGCTCTTCCTTAACAATAAAAACAGCAACAAATTGCAGGTGTGTGATACAGTAAGTGCTAATCATTCTACATCAGTGATCCCCAACACCCAGGCCGCGGCCCGGTACCGGGCCGTGGGTCATTTGGTACCGGGCTGCACAGAAAGGAAAAACTAATTTCCATTATTTCATTTTTTTGTGGCCGGATTCTCTCTGTTACATCCGTCTCACTTGACGCATGTCCATTGTGGGTGTGCTAACTTTATCTCATGCCGCACAGATAGACTACTACTGTATTTTTACCATTTTTCTTTCACCTCATATTTGGTGTCAAATGCTGATACTATGTGGGAATGCATAAAGGTAAGTTTTGATGACTTATTGAGTGCTAATGTGCACATTTGTCTTAAGTTAATTCATGCTAGCCCACTGCCTTTTACCACACACGTCAAACAGCGACGTAATAATCTCTCTGGAAAAACTCCAGGCTTGAACACGTGGCTGGTGGGTCAGCATTCATTTTTTGCTTTTAATGTGATGTTATCATGTCTTAGTTTTACACGAAACATAATAAATAAGATAAATTAGATCGTTATAATGTACGAACCCACCGGTCCGCGGGAGATTTGTGGGAACACAAGCCGGTCTGTGGGTCAAAAAAGGTTGGGGACCACTGCTCTACATGGTTCAGACATTGGGCCTCATTCACGAACATCTTCTTAAAAGTCTTCTTAAGAAGTGTACTTAAGAAGGCGCGGGTTGGAAACTGCGCCGCATTCACGACACGTTCTTAAGTAGGGATAATCGTTCGCACCGGTGTTCTTAGGTTGATGAATGCCAACTGCGGTGCCCGTGCATGTGAGCCCTAATTTGCATAGGTCACCGCCTATTATTTCCCATACAAGGTAAAAAATGTGCCGTGTGCAACAGGCAGCTGGAGGCGGAGATGGCAACACGCAAGGGCAAGACTGAGAAGCAGCTGGACAACAAACGAAAGAAAAACTTCAATTCTACTGAAATAGAGGTGCTTTTACAAGGAGTGAGCGAACACAAGACCACCTTATTTTCACGTGTATCCACCCGTCATCAGGCCAACCAAAAAGAGTCGGCATGGAGCACCATTGCAGGAAACATAAATGCTGTTTCCACGGAGAAACGCACCACCGCAGACGTTAAAAAGAAGTGTTTTGACTTAAAATAGACTAAAAAAAAGATTGGACTGCACCGGAGGGATCTGGAGGAAACGGGAGGTGGGCCATCAATCAGAAACCAAACCATTTCGGAAGCTCTAGAAAATATTTACACAATCATGATGGAAAAATAAAGTCAAAATACATAGTTTGTGTGTGACAATTTATTTTTTCTGTGGTTACATTTGATTAGACGCTGCCTAATTAATACAGCAGCCCCGTGCTCTGGCTCAAGACGTGGCTGGGGGCGCATGTCGTTATCTGGGGGTGCTACGTGCGCAATAGGCACACCACGTTTCATTGTGATGTTATTCTGATGATCCTGCACACCTGCAAGAACAGAGAGGGAAGCCTGAAGCGGGACATCAAATATTGGTGGCTTTCAGCAAATAAATCTAATGGTCCCTTTACATTCTCTCTCTGCGCAGCGCACGTCCAGCCAGCTACTTTTTTTTGATGAATTGGGATTTGAATATATATTTATCAATGGAGTATATTTTAGTTGTTTTGATGATAAATAATTGTTGGGATATTTTATTTGCACTACATTTTTTGGGATCAGGTTGCAAAATCCATCATTAGGGCGATTGCGCATTGAAAGTGCAAGCTTTGCTTGTGCGTAAGAGTCCTCCTGAGCGTTCGTAGAATTTGTACTTAGATCTAAGAACTGTGAGTTAAGAACACGTTTCGTGAATGCCAAAAATCTTCGTAAGAAGGCTTAAAGAACAGATTTGTGCGTAAGAACGTTTCGTGAATGAGGCCCAATGTCTTCTTCTCCACAGCGTCAAACATGAAATGTGCCCATGAAGTCTACTCTACTCTTTCTCCCTGCCGTAGACATATTGCAGCATGTGACTTGGTATGATTTTGCAGCATACAGTATGGTATTGCAGTGGAAACAGCCCCACCTCACAAAGACAGTAGTAGTTTAACACTGGTTTATAGAAAATGCGGTGAAAACAAAGCAATTATTTTACAAGAAGAAGCTGTAATTTCATGACATTCATTTTGTAGAACAAAGATAACATATT